>NC_028646.1:39720568-39879084 GCF_001406875.1 Solanum pennellii | reverse complement strand
GCCTGCGACGGTCCGTCCTGCTGCTCCGTCACAGAGTTCAGAGATTCAATTTCTCTAAAAAGTCTTTGACGGTCCGTCACACCTGTGACGGTCCGTCCTGCCATTTCGTTACGAAGTTCAGAGAATCGATTTCAGTGCCCATTTTTCAGAATTCTAAGTATTTTGGAACGAGACCCCCTCGACGGTCCGTCGTGCCCATGACGGTCCGTCGTGGGGTCCATCGTTTCAGCCAGTTTTTCCAGAATCAAAGTCTGCTGCTCAAAACGACTAAACAGGTCGTTACAGTTTTTAAATAAATTTTCTTTATATTACACTTGTTTTAAGCTGCTTTATATTGAAATAAGTTCAGTTGAGTATAAGGAGTTGAGTATCTTAAGTTGAGTATAATGAGTTAATCTGTACTTCATTCAGTCGAGTATCATATCTTTGAATTGAATATCTAATCTTTGAGTTTAGTATGTTATTCTTGATTTGAGTTGGGTTTAAAAGAGGTAAGTATATTTCATTTTTATTCAAGTGTTAAGCTTATGTTATACTTTAGAATTCCCCTTACATACTCGTACATTCCACATACTAGAGTTCGAGTTATCCATGGTGAGACTCCTTTTCAGGAGGACTTCATTTACCTTTTAGTTTACATATGAGGTCGTGGGTCTTGTCCCGATTTCCATCTTTATTAGTTAGAGGCTTCAAAGATAGTCAGTATAGTTAGGGAGTCTGTATTTTGCATTTATTTTATTAGAAATTATTAAATACTAAAGTTTCTATTTATGGCTAGTTCAATAAATTATTTTATTCAAATATGTTCATTTGAGTTAAAACTTATAAATTTGAGTTTATGAATTTTATTTCAGTTGTCAATCTTTGTATGCATAAGTGAGTTTTCTACTTGTAGTCAACTAGGATGAGGGTTCACTTAGGGACCAACAAAGGTCTTCAAGTGGCGGCCACGTTCAGGGTGTAGGCTCTGGTCGTGACATTATCATCTGCAATGAAGTATATGGGACTAAGTATTCCCAAAGAGATTAAAAAATTTCACATTTAATAAGAATGGAAACTGATATTTTTATGAGCCTTCAAGCTTGTTTCAGAAAAAGAGTAATATCTTTCTAAATTAAATAAGAAGCAAAACTGAGATTTCTAAGATAGCATATGAGCGAAGATTTTGAGCACTAATCTCAAATCACAGAAGTAGTATGTTTTTAAAAACATAAGATCTAGTATATTTTTAGAGTAGTATTGAGCGCTGAACTGGGGAAGAGCATGACTTGAGATAACCCACGTCACCATAAAACCATGTAGCCACCATGACTATTAAAGATTCATACTTTTTAGATGAATCGTTTTCACAATAAACTAGTGGATCAACTTAGTAGTTCAGGTCATATACCTTTGGCGAGTATAGGATGCGCTAAAAGCATGAGGTAGATCTTTGTGTCATTACTATAGCTCTTATATGATGGTTGTAGTTTCGAGAAACTCCCACAAAAGTTATTGTACTTTTATCTAAACAACTATTTGTATTTTTACATACATTTAAAATTATGTTGTATCCTTGTTTATACACAGAGTTGACATCATGTTTTAAACAACTTTTCTGTATATTGCACTTACTTTTAGATTGATTTATATTTAAATGATTCCAGTATTGTTGATTTGAGTTGAGCGAGGTAAGTTCTTGAAATGCTCTTTTAAGCCTATGTTGTTTTAGCCTTCCAACTCGCATACTTGTTCTTTCAATGTATTTATGACTATTGGTCTGCGTTGTCTTATGATGCAGACACAACCAGGATCAACATCGAGTTCCTCATTGATCCATCTTGAGAATTCATAGTCTATGGTGAACCTTCTTGCATTCCAGAGGACTCTTTTATTTGTTTTCTAGTTTAGTTCATTAGGATGTGCTGGAGTTTGTCCCAACATCCATAGCAGTTGTTTTAAAGTTTCATAGACAGTTATTAGTTTTGTAGTCTTTACATTATCACTCTTATGTTAGACTTGGGTTTGCCTTAACGACCAAGTTGAATGTTAATTTATAGTATTCTAGCTTATTTCATAACTATATGTTTACTTATTTAAGTCTTCTCCTAATTTGGTATGTTAGGAAAAGGGTTCGCTTGGGGCCAGCATTGGATGTCGAGTACTAGCCACGCCCAGGGTGTAGGCTCAGGGCGTGACACAAGTATTCTTCTATGTTATTTTACCCTACAAAACATACTAAAAGTTATCATTTTTTTTGTTGAAAAATAAAAATTTGACTTTTCTATGGGTCTTTTGAAGTTTCTTATTATAATTTGTCCATGATCTCTTTCAAGAAATTGAAATTCGGAATTATGACATCATGCGTAGATAGATTTAATATTTAATATTTGATATTTAATCTAGATACATTGACCCTTTAAGTCTTTAAGATGCTTAATGCTAATCTCATTGTACTTTTGAAATTATGTTTTCACAATTAGATATTCTTTTTACACTTTTAATAGTTTTAGTTGTCTTTCACGTATTTATTTGTGTTTCATTTAATAAAAAAATACAAGGTTTAGTTGGAGCTGTAGAACATATGCACTATATTCCTCTCATAACATGCCGTTAAAATTATTTATCTAAAACTGAAACCAAACATAAAATATTCAGGTTGTCTCATGAAATAATGCCAAAACAAGCCAGTACAGAAGACCAATTAGTAGAAGCTCTAATGTAACTACTGTCAGAAAATTATATGCACAACATAAGCATGTCTAAATCTTAATTATTACATGAATAATATTTAATCAAATCGTTTATGCTAGAACATATGAAAATATTCTACAACACATAAACTTGCTGAAATTTTATTAAAGAATTACCTCTTAAAGCGTGAGCGGACACCTTAAAGATAATCAACAAGGTAGACATATCTTCCTTCAAGCAAGTATTCATGTTAATTACATATTTAAGTAAATCCACAACATATAGATCAACTGTATAATCTTCTAGAATGATTTGAAATTCACATCCAAACTCTATCAAGCTTGGGTGGCGGCAAGTATGAATAAAAACCTTCAATTTTTTCTAGATTAAGAGAATCCCTACTTATAGAGATTTCTTACCAATCCAAAAAGTAGAACAAACATTGTCTATTTTATTCTACCAAAAATGCACAATTGTTTCCCTTTTAAAAGAAAAAACTCGTTCTAGTTTCCTTTTTTCTTCATTTTAAATAAAATTTTGAATTCTAGTTAAATATGAACACTATAAGGACCACATGGTTGACTAGCGAGGCTTCCTATGATGGAATGATTCTAAATAATTATTTTTAATTATTCTTACCATATTAAATTACAAGTAATTCCACTAGAACTTCATTATTGCACTCCTTTTATTTAGTAATTCCCTATTGAACACATATGTAATTCTCCATGTTAAGATTAGTAATAATAATCTATAAATTAAATTACTTTTGAATTTAATTCAGTCATTAATTTTCTTTACACCACTACTTATCTTATTTCATATGTCGCATTCAAAAATTCACTTGCAAGGTTTGACACGATAAATTCTGATAACTTTCTCCAAAAGACATACCAATTGATCTCTATAACGAGATAAAGATTCCATCAGCTAACTTATTATTTTACCACTATATATTATTATTATCCAATCTAGCAAATATATTTACCCATCTCAAGAACTAAGATTTTAATAAATTAAACAAAAATAGTATACACATATCATAATAGTTATATAAGAATTAAGAATATAAATACATTCAATAGTTTAGAGAATATTTTTTTTCCTGCCACTCTAATACAACTATCTCTACTCTATCTCACTTAATAAATAAAAAATACACGAGAACAAGAAGTTGGAATGATATCATTACCATAATCAAGATAAATTACATATGACCTTGTGCTACAATTGTACTGATGACATGTGCAATTTTCATCCTAAATATGAATAAAAAATAATATAATTATAATAACCAATGATTGAATGCTCTGTGTATTAACTAAAACTCTACACACTAAATCATCTACTATCTAAGTAAGCAATAACCACAAATGAATATATGATCAATTAAAACCGAATAAATATTTATTCTATAATGATTATTATTTCTTAATGTATGACGAATAGTATATATCCCAACAATCTCCCATTTAGACTTTTAACCATCCAATCGGTATATGTTTATATTAAAATGTATATGGTTAATAGAATATACCTTTATCTATTACTCCAATCGATATTTAATATTGAAAATTATTAGAATAATATCTTTAAACACTAGATTAATATTATATACTTTATCAACCTCTCACTTAGAGTCTTAACTATACATTTACATCATTCACAGATATTCATTTATGTGTTATTGAAATAAAATTATCAAGCTATTTTTACTGTATTTTTTTCTAGTAGTGCTTCGACGTAAAAGATAAATTTTGTACTTAATCTTGAGAGGCCTTATGATGAAACCCTTCAAGATTTTACTTCTTTTTCAGGAGTGGTATCATAAAAGTTCTCTCAAACATACCAAAAATAAATAAATCTTCGTTATAATTCTCCTATTAAGAGTAAGTACTACTACACTATCGCACCTTGATGTTACTATTCTTAATATTATCTTCAGAAAATTTTAGTATTAAAATATTAACAACTTTTTATGTAGTGTTAATTTTCTCAACATCACTCCCGCTACTTGAGGTAGTAGTTTTCTTATGTTTAGTAAGGCTTCTCCCACTCCTTAAATTCAATGGAACAGCAGTTATGACATACTGACTAGAGGTTCTTGAAAGTCTGAATTTAAAATTTACTTATTAGTTATTTCTTTGTACATTTCTGTAGATTAGTTTACTTCTAGGAACATGATTTACTAAATTATCCTTTTCTACAATTAATAAAGTTGTATTATCAATTGCCTTATTTTTTTTAGGACATTATAATAAACTTTCTTTAGTTCTTTAGGATATCCAATTAACACACACATTCTGTTCTTAATTTCAATTTTCTTATACTCCCACTCTACACATGTACTGGACAATCCTGTATCTGAACATGTCGCATATTGGACTTATGTCAAATCTATAGTTGTTCGAGGTACTAATTTGAAACAAATTGAATTCAAAATGTTATATGTAGTTATTAGAACCTATCTCAACAAAATCGAATAATAAGTTAATAATTAATCTTATAAGTTTCATAAGAGTGTATTTCTTTTTTCCTCTACACCAATATATAATCGAGTGTCTGGTGTAGACAATTAAAATGCAATTATTCTATAAGGTATGTGACTCATGAGCTTTGTAGAGAGGTTTACATCACTATAATCATATTGTAGTGACTTTTATATATTTTTCATGACGCTATTTTCATGTGCCCTAAATATTTTGAGTTTTTCAAGACATTTAGACTTAAAAAACATAAAAAAAATATATATCATGAGTAACCTTTTTGAAAACTCATAATACTCAAATTCACCTCTTGCCCAAACGCTCATTTATTAAACAAACCAGAATAGATTAGTTATAACTTATCACTACTTCTTTTTCCTTTTTAAGAGGAAAGAGATCTTAGTCAATTTCCTTCTAAATAAGACTCACATGTTGGTAGTGACTGAACTTTCAATGAAATGTTATGTCCATCAATTAACCAGCCTCAAAGTTTTATTCATAATAAATGATTTAGATGCTAATGTACATATAAGTTTTATAAATTGAAAAGATACTTTTCCCTTATGAGACAAATTAATGTAATTCAATTCATGAGATAATGCAAATTAAAACATGCATCAATATACCACAAGAAATTAAATATTCATCAAACTATACGATATGTGAGTTACAAACAAATATATTAAACACTCATTTCTCCTCTAGTTAGAAATTAAAAATAATTTCTTCTATCATAAGCTACAATTACAATGGATTCTTTCAATTATAATCTTATCTCTACCAAAAGAAAAACTTAAGTAGTACTTAAAAAGGTGCGTAATGTCTATTAAGAATATGAGATATAATATCATAATATTTAAAATAATTACAAATAACATAATTTAGGTCTCATTTATACATATACATTTATGCATCTAGAATAGAAAATCGATGGGATTGGAGAAGTACTCATTCAATAAACATGTACAATGACCGATTATTCACTCCAGACACTTATTAGACCTAACTCAGTTGGAGAGTCCATTGTTTGCTTAAGTCAAGTTAAAATCCTCTTGTTCTATTTATCAAATTATATATTGCTTAGTTTAGGAGAGTTAATACATATTAACAATATTAGAGGATTAAATACACAATGACATGCATGAATTTCATCCTATAGGGAGGAATATCTAAGCTAACACAATAAATTAATATTTCACTACTATTCAATCTTTAAAATCAAGATATGGCCACTATAACCAAATATAACTGAAAACACATACAACAATTCAAAGAAATAATATTTCTTAATAGGTCGTTCTTGTAAATCTAATAAATTTTTGATCAACCAGAGTCCACTTCTTTTTTAATTTCAAAACTATGATCAATTTGGTCAAAAAATAATGTTTGTCCAAAATATTATTTATTATTTTTAGTTCAATAATTCCCATCACATATTATCATTTGATGAAGAATAACTACTCATGCAACATGCATTTGTGATGTCAGATATTCACTTCAACAAATTCGGATCAAAACCAACTCAGAGGGAAAGTATATGTTAATCATGCCAATTCAAAATCACTATTCCTAAATTCATTGATCCAATCTAATAGTACTATGGTAGGGGTAATCAACACAAATGATAAAAATTAGAGATTAAATTTTAAAGACTTGTGTCAATTTCATCAGATATGGAGGATGATTAGGCAACACATTAACTTAATACTTCAGTTAAATTTAGTCATAAAGACCATATAGAAAGAATGTCTTTCAAAACTATATCATAGTCGACTAGTTTTAATTAAAATTAAATTTTAGAATACAAAAAATATCTAAAAGTATTATCTAAACAACCTCAAATTGTAAAATCACTTCATAAAATATGAGTATTTTTAATTTGTCCGCTTCGTATGAGCCTACCGAATTTCAAATAAGTCAGAGTTCGAAAATAATATTTATCTCCAAAGTTATGATGAAATTCATATTCAAACGATTTAAAAAAAAAATTCAAATCTATATCCATATGATATATAAATTCATGTTGACTCATCATGTGAAATAATGTACTACATGTAACATAAATAAAATCTATATAAGGGATGTTATTCATACTAAACCACATTTTAATTCAACATAATGATTTTAAATCATAACAACATAGCAATGAGTATTTCTTACTAGGTCGTGTTAGTTTTATGACCCACTCACATTAATATTATTTTGATTTCATATTTAATTACTAACTAAATTCTAATTCTAATTGGATAAAAGGAGAAGTGGAGAAATTACTTTAACTACCCATTAAGTCTTCCACTTTACCCATTACCTCTTCCAATTATTTATTATCTCAAGCACTCACCATGATGGAAAGGTGGGAATGATGTTAAAAACACTCTATTTAAAGGGACATCTCTCTACCATAATGATATAGTCTTATCCATAAAAGCTATACATAAGTATAAGGCAAGAGAGAGAAGCAACTTCTAAAGAACCAAAAGAAAATACTTTCGCACGAGTCAAGAATTATAATGGAAGATTCGAGTATGCATTATTGATTGAAATATCATAGTATTAAATATATGTGAAAACCATATAGTTCGACGATCTTGAATAATTGATAGATTTTCTAAATGTTATATTGTTTATGTTTTCACAATCATTAAAAATCCTTATATGTGGTATCAAGAGCTAGGTTTAATAACTAGTTATTTTTCATAAAAATAATGTTTTTCTTATTTGAAAAAGGTAATAGGTAGTACTAAGTGAAATAATTATTCTCTATCATGATGTATTTTATTTTGAAATTATGCATATGAGATTAGTTAATCACCAAATTGGTGTAATCTTTGAAGAAGTAATTCAAAATAATGATGATGAAATGTATATTCAATTATCCATTATTTCGATGCTTATAATTGATATAACTTATGAGTATATTGAAGTTTTTGGTTGTAAGATATTTAGGGATCACCCAAAGGTTGATTATTTTATTTTATAACCATTAAACATTAATGAGATAATATAGATGTGTCGTTAGTTTTATTTATTTATCCAAAAATAATTAATATTATTGAATGACACATTTAAAATTATTCAATTATGTTAAATTCACACCTAAACATCATTATGTCTAAAGTTGTACTTTGATGTTTCACCCAAATGAGGACATCAATATACAATTAAGGATTTATAAAACATTTCTGAATTTGATAAGAAGTTAAAATTCATAACTCAAAGTATTAACAAATGACTATATTATGTTTGCAACATTTGCTCTTTATTCGCACTCTGCATTTGTTACGACCTTTAACGGTCTTAACTTCTCATATTAGTGCGAATAGATCAAATTCCATCTCGAAGTCTTGCATCTTGATGTTACACTTTACACTAAGAAGCCTACTGCTATTAGTGAATACAATAGTTCTGAAGAAAGATCTCATTATAAGCACTAGGTTCGATCTAACAGATTAGGCATAATGTTTATGCGGACGAATATTACGAGCAACATTAACACTACTCTTCTCAATACTGAAAATCCAAAAGATTTTCAGAAACTCGTTGAAGAATCCTTTCACACTACAGATAAGTATCTTGTTGGGACACTAATGTGTACTTTGACCACCATGAAGTTTGATGGTTCACGTACCATGCATGAACATGTCATCGAAATGATAAACGTAGAAGCAAAACTTAAGTCTTTGGGAATGGAAGTGGAACAAAGTTTCCTTGTATAATTCATTATCAACTCATTACCGTCTGAGTATGGCCCTTTTCAAATTAACTACAACATCATGAAAGATAAATGGAACGTGCATGAATTGGATGGAATGTTGGTTCAAGTGGAAGTAAGGCTCAAGAAACAAGGAGTTAGAAAGAAAGGAAAGAACATGCTAAAGGAAAACAGAGAGACCATAATGTTAATGAGTCCTACTCTCAAGTACATAAGAAGGAACATAAGAATGATAAGTGTCGTTTTTGTTGAAAATTTGGACACTTTCAGAAAGATTGTGTGAAATTTAAGGCATGACTCGAGAAGAAAGGTAGGCCTAGTGCTTTTACGTGTCTAGAATCAAATTTAACGAAAGTTCCTTTTAATGCTTGGCAGTTTTACTCTTGTTGTGTTTTTCATGTTTCTAATACAATGTAGTGATTCCTTGAAACACAAATTGTAAACAAGAATGAAAGATATGTGTATATGGGGAATAGCAAGGCTCCAGTTAAAGCTATAAGAACTTATCCTTTATACTGGGTGCCACTTAGATTTGCTTGAAACTTGTTATGTACCTTCTCTTTCAAGAAATTTAGTTTCTTTGTCTAAGTTGGATAAGACTAGATACTCTTTTAATATCGGTAATGGATATTTTAGTTTGTTTAAACATAATTATCTCATTGGTACTGGTACTCTTTGTGATAACTTATACAAACTGAATCTTGATAATTTATTTGCCGAAACACGCTTAAATCTTCATCATAATATTGGAACCAAACAATGTTTGGTGAATGAACAATCTGCTTTCTTGTGGCACAAACGTTTAGGTCACATATCCAAAGAAAGATTTGAAAGATTAGTTAAGAATTTAATTCTTCCAAATTAGGATTTTATAGACATTAACATTTGTGTGGATTGTATTAAAGGAAAACTGGATTGTATTAAAGGAAAACAGACAAGATACACAAAGAAAAGAGCCACAAAAAGCACACAACTTCTTGAAATTATGCACACTGATTAATGTGGTCCTTTTGATATTACATCGTTCAGTAAAGAAAAATATTTTTTTACTTTTATTGAGGATTTTTCACGTTATGGGTATGTTTATTTGTTGCAAGAAAAATCTCAAGTTGTTGAAATAATAATTCTAATAGATGGATAAATGCTATGAAAGATGAGTTGAAATCTATGGAACAAAATAAAGTATGGGACCTTGTTGGATTACAAGAAGGTTGCGAAACAATTGGGTGAAAATGGGTCTTTATGACCAAACGTGACTTAACTGGCAACATTGAACGTCACAAGGCCAGACATGTTCCAAAAGGTTTCACTAAAAAAGATGGCATCAACTATAAAGAAACATTTTCACCTTTCTCTAGAAAAGATTCACTCAGAACTATAATGGCTTTAGTAACTCATTATGACTTAGAGATACATCAAATGGATGTGAAAACATCCTTTCTAAACTGAAAGTTGGAGGAAGAAGTTTATATGGAGAACTACATATGTATTTAATGGGGAATTTCGAAATATAAATAGATGAGTGCAAATATGTATTTCTAGTGGAATGATTTATAATTTATTATGGTAAGAATAATTCAAATTAATTATTAGGAATTATTTTTATGATAAGAAGTCTCAATATATTTTTTTGTGGTCCCTAAATTGTTCATATTTAACTAGAACTCATACTAAAATTTTTAATGTGAAAAGAGGAGGCTAGCATGACTTTTCATTTAAAAGGAAAACAATCGTGTAGTTTCTTGTAAAAGAAAATAGATTGTATTTTTATGTCCTTTTTGAATTAGGAATAAATATCCATATGTAGGGATTCTTTTACTCTAGAAAAGATTTAATATATCTATTGATATTTGCGCACCCAAATATTGAGAGAATTAAGATGTGAATTTGGGATCAATGTAGAAGGCTACATAGAAGTGGTCTATATTCTGGATTCACTGGAAGATCTTTCTAACTTGGGAATTCACTTGTAGAAAGGTCTATCAAACTTGTGGATTCACTTCAATGTATCTTCTCACGCTTCAAGATGTAATTGTTGAATTACATTTATACAACTTTATATCTTTTAGCATAATTGTATGCGATATAGAATAAATGATTTGGTTATATATAATTAATTTAATAATTAAGATTATATTATGCTTCTGTTGTGCGTATAATTTTCTCACAATTGGCATCAAAAGATATGTTTTCATCAAAATATATAGCCTAATGTCATGACCCGCCATTTAATAATTTAACTGTGGTATAAAAATAAGTGGGAAGGATCTAGAGTTATGGAGAGGTTAGTGGAAGACTCTAGAATTTCATGTATCTTTACATAGAAGACCCTGGAAGCCTTAGCATTCTCTAATCTAGAAGAGAGTTCTAGAAGAGGAACTAGATATGTTCTTGGAAAACCTTAGAATACTCTAGAGTAGTAGACAATTCTAGAACAGGGAACAAATTGTAAATAAGTAGGGACTTCTAAAGTAAACATTATTTACTCTTAATCCCTTAGGAAGAAGTATAATTCGAGGGGCCTTTGCTTTGTGAATCATAATTCAAGTTGTAAAGATTTCTTCGAAGTAATATAAAACCTTCTTCCAAACTTCTCAAATCCTTATAATTCTTTCTTTTCATTCTCTTGGTGATCTTAGTCTTAAAGGCTTGCTTGAACTTACAAGATTCTTTAAGAGTAGTGAGTAGGTTTTTAAGTGTCGCACGATGCTTTAGCAAATACTCAAAGTCTGTGACAACGTGATATTAGAGTGAAGGTTTGTACTAAGGGAATGACTGACGAAGGAGACATAAATACCGCAGCACCGCAATGTCAAGCTGAATGGTGGAAAGAAGAGCCTCAAGGAAATAAAACACCAAAAGGATAATGAGGAAATGTTGCTCGACCCCACACCAAACAAGGCAGGGATGGTATCAACGTCACCGCCGAAAAAGAATGGGTCGCAAGGGTTGAAGTGTGAGGCAGTCCATCGATATATTAGGTCGTCGCATGAATGTGGAAAAGGGAAAGTTCTAGACTCTTGAAGACTTTACCTTAGAGGAGACTGATAACATCCGCAAGAAGTTGGAGGGACGACAGCGTGCCGAGTACAAGTTGAAGAAGACCATCACTTCCTTGTAGTGTCGGCTCATGGAAGCATTGAGAACAATCGATACCATGAAGGCCGAGATGAAAACACTCAAAGAGGGTGTGGAAGTTGGAGGATCATCGCAATTTGATTGAGAAAGGGAGGTCAAGGTTTAGGCCCTCAAGACACATATGTTCAAAGGAATTCATGACACACAAGAGGTGGAAAACTTCTTATGGCACTTGGGAATTACTTCAAGTGTAACCGAGTGACGAAAAATTAAACAAGATCAAAACCGTTGTGTTGTATCATTCGGAGATGCCGATGCTATGGTGGAGGTGTAAAGAGTTTGTAACTGGGAATGGGCTTTGAAACATAAACAATTGGGAACAATTCCCAGTGGAGGTAAAGAAGGCTTTCTTCCCGAACAGCATTATATATGAGGCAAAGCACAACCTAAGGGAATTGAAGCAAATAAGCAACATATGCTCAACCGTGAAGGAATTTACCACTCTCACGCTTAATGTTCCCAACCTCACAGATGAAGATATTTTTTAAAATTTGTGGACGTGCTGCGAAATTGTTCCAGGAAGGAGTTGGAACGCCAACAGGTCAAAACTATCAATGAAGCCATCAATGAGGCTTAAGCTTTAACAGACTTCAGGCATGAAAAGCCCTACAGAACTGGAGGAGAAGATCATAGAGGTAGTCTTGACCATGGTGGGGGAGATCGTGTAAAAGTCAAGGACCAGTGACCACTATAATATCCCATAATTCAAAATAGTTAGGAATAATCTAAGTGTAAAGAGTTTGGGAATAATTCCAACGCCGCCATGTTTGGTCAATTCTGAGTTCGTATGATTGAGTTATGACCTTTTGAAGTTGTACTGTTGGAATATGGAAAGTGTGAAAATCGGATTTTAAAAAGGGTAGTTTGTTCTTTTCCTTACCCAACTTTATTAGTTTGTTTTGAGTTTAATTGGGGTAAAGTAAAATTTTAGTCAGTTTATAAAAGTAAATTTAATTCTAGGGTTTGGAGAGTTGAGAAAATAGGAGAAAAAGGAAAGAAAGCTCAAGATTCATCAAGAACGTTCAAGAATCACTTGTGGATTCGTCAAGGGGTGATCCTTACGAGTTATGTTAACTTCCATAGTGTTGGGTTCATTCAACCACACTCCAATCATGACTTATTAAGAATAATTTCGCTTTTAAAATATAAGGATTTAAGTTCTTGCTAAATTCTTGATAATTGTTCTTGAAGTTTTCGCATCGATAATGTTTTGATGTATAAGTCTATTAGGTTAAAATTAAAACGATTATATCTGTTAGGACATAAGGATTTATATGATCCATAACCTATATGATTAAAGGTAATTGAATCTACTTTCCAATGCCACCAATTTCACGTCAATTCAATTTCTAAGTAAAAAACTATGATAATTTTAGTAACCCATACACTGCTTTTACGAATTAGCCGACGGGAAACATGAAAAAGGGTTGTTTTTGTTTTTTTACCTCCAACAAAACCATAAATGAATTTATTTTCTAATAAAAGGTTCAAAAGAATCATATTTTAATCATTATTGATGAAAATCATAATTCTTGGCCATAGATATTTCAAGAAACTAATTCAAGAATCTCAAGAATGTTTATCTATATCATTTACCTTGATGTTAGGGTTTCAAGGTTTCTATTCAAGATCTTATCAAAGATTCTTTAAGATAACTTGTCCTTTTTATTTAAAATCACTCTTAAACATCATGATATCTTTCCTATCAAAAAGCATAATTCTTGAATCCATAATTTTATTGAAGGAAAGTCAAGAAATCAAGAGTCAAGTCAAGAATTTAAAAGTTAAATGAAGAAGTCAAGAGTTAAGTCAAGATAAATTCTTAAAGTTTTTCAAAAGTCTTTCACAAACGTTTAGCTTGTTTTAATTCTTCAGTTGCAAAGTTAAACAAAGAGTTCAAGTTTAAAGTTCTTTTCATTACAGAAGTATATGGGAACAAAGTACTCCCAAGAAGTTTTAATTTTTTTCACATTTAAATCATAACGAAAACTGTGGTTCCCAAAGAGCCTTTGTGCTACTTTTCAGAAAAGAGTAAATTCATTCACAACTATCTAAGAAGGGAAGCTTTGATATCCAAGATAAACCTTGAGCTATATTTTTGAGCGATTATCTCAAATCATAGCAAGAAATAGGTTTTTAAACATAAGAGCTAGTATCATATTTTGGGAGTAGTATTGAACACCAATATGGGGGAGTATTCAAATAACTCACAACTCCCATACACCATATAGCCGTCATGGTTAGAAAAGGACCATACCTTTTTAGATTATTCCTTCAGTCATTTTTAGGATAGACTAGTGGATCCTCATAGTGAGTTAGATCCTATTTTGTGGCAAGGTATTGGATGGTCCTCAGAAGCGTGACGTAAAGTGTTGTATCATCACTATAGCTCTTAACAGATGATTGTCAGTTAGAGAAACTCCCACAATAGTATTTTGTATTTTTATATGAATAAAAAAAAATTGTAATTTTATATACATTACATAATTCATAAATACATACATACAAAGTTATAATTGTATTTCTTAATACACATAGTTGAAAATCATGTTTGTAAGGTTTTTTTATACTGCTTTTATTTACACTACTTTATATTGAAATCAGTTAAGATTTGTTGAGTTAAGTAAAATCCAGGTAAGTGTTTCTTTCAGACATTTTTTAAAGCCTAGGTTATGTTTAGCATTCCAAATCGCATACTCATAGATTCAATGTATTGACGCCTTTTGACCTACATCGTCTTAAAATACAGCGAAGGTAACCAAGATCAGCATGAAGCACATCATTGATCCAGTGAGTAGTCCAGAGATAGTTAGTGAGCCTCCTTGTATTTCGGAGGGATCCTTTTAATTTTTCAGTTATTATATTAGTTCGTTAGGATGTCGTAGGGTTTTTCCCGACATCCATCTCAGTTGTTTTAGAGGGTTCATAGATAGCCCGTTAGATGTTAGTTCGTTCGTCATTATCTTATTATTGACTTATCTTCAGATTTGAGTTTCCACTTTGGCTATGTTAAAAAAAAACAATATGATTTCAGTTGAGACAATTAAGTTATTTAGCATTTCAATGAATTTCTTTGTGCTTAAAGTTTCCGTTGAGTAAGTAAGCCATGCCAAGGGTTCTCCTGGGCAAACAATGTTTCTCGAGAGTTGGACACACCAAGGGTGAAGGCTCGGGGAGTAAAACTACATCTCAAGAAGAATGATACCTATAAGTCTGATGGAAATAAGTTTGGACATTAAAGAGATGTGAAGGTGTCCTGAATTGAATATCCTTGGTGCAATACTGTGGGAGTGGAACGATGCGTAATAAAAGAACAAGGCGTACAGACGACATAGTTGGGCTTGATAGGACTATGGATACCTATCACCAATCAACCAAGAAAGTCTAAATAATATGAAGCGCAGTATGGTAACATCACGATCATAGGCTGTTTTCAAACTCTTCCTTATGATATAAACTTTCTCCAAAGTCTTCTAAACAAAATCGAGACCAAGAAGCGAAGGCTCTCCCACTTCAAACCATCCAATAGGAGACCTATATCTCCTACCATACAAGGCTTCATAAGGAACCATGGAAATAGATGAATGAAAACTATTATTATAAGCAAACTCCACCTAAGGCAAATGCTTATACAAATTTCCCTTGAAATCAATAATACTAGCTCTAAGCGTATCCTTAAGGGATTGATAGTACGTTCCGCTTGACCTTCTGTTTTGGGATGAAATGCCATACTCAACTTCACCTTAGTACCCAACCCTTTTTGGAATGCCTTCATAAACGTAGATGTGAATTGTGCACCCCAATCTGATAGGATGGATAAAAGAATACCATTGCGACACACAATCTCATCTATAAAGATACTAGCATAATCTTCTGCCGAATAAGTAAACTTGACGGGAATAAAGCGAGTGGACTTGGTCAACCTATCCATAACCAGCCATATAGAATCATATTACTTTTGTGTTCGAGGTAAACCCACTACAAAATCCATATTGATGCCTTCCCACTTCCAAGTAGGAACTTTTTTCTTCTTGTAGTAAGCCACCCGACTTTTGATGTTCCACTTTTACCTGTTAGCAATTTGGACACTTAGCGAAGAACTCTGCTATGTCCCTCTTCATACCTTCATCTAATATACTTACCTAAGGTCATGATACATTTTTGTCGAACTCGAATAAATGGAGTAGTGGGACCCATGGGCTTCCTCAATAATCCAGTCCCTCAACCCATCTAAATTTTGAGCGCACAATCTCCCTTGGCACCTTAACACACCATCCCGCCAAGGATAATGACTCATTTAACTTGTCTAGAACCGATTCATTCAACTCCATTAATTGTTGATCAAGGTGTTGTTTGGACTTCACCTCAACTACCAATAATGACTCGGAGTTATTATGAACCATGAAACCACAATCTGAAGAATCTTCTAACCTCACACCCAACCTATGTACATCCTTAATTAGGTGTTTCTTGGCTTTATCAATGTGAGATACACTACCTATAGTCATACGACTTAGTGCACCCGCAATCACATTACCCTTTTTGGGGTGATAGAGGACACTCATGTAATAATATTTCAACAACTCTAACCACCTTTTATGTTGGAGATTCAACTCCCTTTGGGTAAACACGTGTTGGAGACTTTTATGGGCAGTATAGACATCAAAAAGAACACCATACAGTTAATGCCTCTATATTTTCAAGGCAAGCACCACGGTCGCTAAGTCAATGTCATAAGTCAAATAGTTTCTGTCATCCACCTTAAGGTTCATAGAAGCATAGGCTATCAACTTCCCATGTTGCATAATCACACACCCCAAACCCACTCGGGATGCGTCATAATAAATAATAAAACACTTCGTACACTCAGGTAAGGTCAACACCAGAGCGGAAGTAAGCCTATCTTTTAACATTTGAAAACTTTTCTCACATGCTTCCGACCACTCATATTTCTTACACTTTTGGGTCAAAGTAGTCAAGGGAGGTTCAACTGACACAAAACAATCTACAAACCTCCTATCATAACACGCTAAACCCAAAAACTCCTAATATCTGCTGGAGTCAAAGGTTTAGGCCAATTTTTCACCGCCTCCGTTTTCCATAGATCAACCTCAACTTTCTCAGTAGAGATGATATGACCAAGAAATGTCACCGAAATCAATCGAAACTCATATTTGCTATACTTGGCAAACAATTGATGTTCTTTAAGTACTTGCAAGACTACCCTCAAATGGTTCATGTGATTACCCTCATTTTTATAATACACCAAGATGTTGTCAATGAAGACAATGACAAACAAATCTAGGTAATTTCAACACACCCTATTCATTAGGTCCATAAACGCCGCCGGAGCATTAGTGAGACCAAAAGACATTACTAAGAACACATGATCATCATATATAGTTCGGAATGCGATATTTGGTATACCCTCACCTCTCATCCTAAGTTGGTGATATCCCGACCTAAAATCAATCTAAGAAAAGTTTTTGCCATTTGGAATTGATCAAACAAGTCGTCAATCCGAGGAGAGGATACTTATTCATAATTTTGAATTTATTGAGTTGGCAGTAATAAATAGATATCCTTAAAGACCCATCGTTCTTCTTTACAAACAAAATCGGATCACCCCATGAAGGAATATCAGGTCTTATGAAGACTTTGTCTAGTAAATCTTTGAGTTGTGCCTTCAACTCTTTCAATTCAGCCAGAGCCATCGAATATCGAGGAATTGAAATGGGATTTGTATCTGGTAGCAAATCAATACCAAAATCAATTTCCCGTTTGGGAGGAATACCGGGAAGAATATTAGGAAAGACCTTCAGAAATTCCCTCACTATGGGGACCAACTCAACGGGTGGAATTTAGGATTCAAATTTTTAGACTCTTACAATATAATATGGAAAACCTTTATAGATCATTTTGCATGGTTTTAGACAATACATGATACGACCTCCAATAATAGAGTTTCCCCCATTCAACTCTACAACAGGTTCATTTGGAAAGTTTAACTTCACCACCCTTGTCTAACAATCAATAGAAGCAAAACAAGCATGCAACCAATCCATACCCAATATAAAATCAAAATCAAGAATATCGATTTGTACTAGTTCAACCTAAGAAACTCTATTGGGCAACAATATAGGAAATTTCTATACACCCTTTTTGTAACAACCGACTCACACTAGAGTAGACTCTATAAAAGTTTCATGCAAGATATTGGGTAAAATATAAAACTTTTTTGTTACTAGATGAGTAACAAAGCATATAGTAGAATCAGGATCAAGTAAGGCATATATCTATAGAGAAAACTTTCAACATACTGGTCACCATGTCGAGAGAAGTCTCTTGCTCACCCCTAGAGCGGAAAGCGTAGAAGGGGTTCTTCTTTAGATCCTCATTTGAACGACTTGCTTGGGTTTTACCACTCTTTTCTTGCCCATTTATATTAGGTCAATCCCTAATCTTATGTTTACTCTTTCCACAACCAAAACAATTAACCGTTCCAACCAAGCATTCACCAAAATAACTCTTTTCTCACTTGGCATGTAGGCTTCTCACGTGGTGAGTTTCCACTCCTTCCCTTTGGGTTTCTCGAATTAGTTACCTTATCATCACGAGCCATAGATGACTTTGATTGAAATTTATTAGAAACTTGGTTCTTAAATGTAGGCTTGCCTTGTATCTCAATCCTATTCTTTGAAGAACCTCCATTAAAAGATCTCTCCCTCTTGGCATCTCTACTCTTCCTCCTAGCCCTTTCCGCTTCGACATACTTGGCATGCCCAATAAGACGAGAAATGTTCACTTTGTCATGTAACATAACCGAATGACACTCTTCTTGCAATTCATCCAATACCCCCGTCATAAAGCGGCTCATTTCATCTCTAGGATCAGAAACAAAAGAAGGAGCATATTTCGACAATTTTTTGAACTTCAAGAAGTATTCATAAAAACTCATACATCCTTGGAGAAGGTTGATAAAATCAAGCACTTTATCCTCCCTCATCTCCCTAGGAAAGAACTAATCTAGAAAATCCTTCTTAAAGATCTCCCAAGTCAACGGACCACCCCTCAATGGCCTATTATCCCTCCATTTCACAAACCATGCTTGAGCCACGCCCTTGAGTTATTAAGTGGCCAACTCGGTCTTCTAACTTGTGGAAAACCCCATAGCCAAAAGTATCATAGATACTTCATCGATTAATACTTGAGGGTCTTCATACACCTTATACCCTAGAAGGTAGGAGTATTCATTCAAGTGAAGTCCCTTATATGGGAGCCTTAGTAGTAACTTGTTGATAAGGACGGGGTACAACCTCATGGTTGGCTTGGGCCGTCATTGCTTGGGCTTGGATAATGGCGTCTTGAGCAAATTGAATGAGGGAAGCCCTTATATCCCCACCCGTCAAGGGGGAAGAATTGATCAGAGCTTGTTCGATATTATTTCTCCTTCAAGTTGAGGAACTTGATCACCACGGGGAGAAGCTCCTCCATGGACAATTTCCTCTTCAAGTATTCGTGCCGCATTCCTTTGAGTGTTTATTCTTCCTATAATCATCATCATAGGATTAGATACAAAAGTACACCATAAGTATACACTAATGGAACGACATAAGATTTTTAAGAAAATGAGAATTTCCTAGGCACATGTAGGTTCCCATCCATAAGTGTAGCGCGCTTCACAATTATGAACACGAATTTACATAAACAGTTTTGAGAGAGACATTGAATCTATAATATTTCAAGCTCATGCTCTAATACAATGTTTTTCACATTCCCGTTTACCCCCTAGACATAAGTAGCATCATCGTCTTCTTCGAGGACTAAGACTAGCATCCTAGCTTACATCATCAAATTCATGAGTCGAATTTACCGGAAATTTTAAAACATTTTATTACTTCTGCTTGGAGGATTACAGAGACCTCTACATACACATAATATATAAATTGAGTATACATAGACCCTCTATATAGGAATGTTACATAGCCTTCTACTTTTATTTCACATATATGTATATAGAATATATAACATAGTCTTAAAGATTGTCTCATCTCATACCATCTACACGGTAATAGAAATTTGGGAATAGCCCTACATCAATATAAAGAAGACACATATAGGCTTAGACAAATCGTACTCAAATGAAAATAGAATGAACATAAAAGTCTTAGAAAAACAAAGCAACTCCATAAGCGAAATATTGGCATCGCCCTCGAAAATTGAGGATCTACCCACTTGGATGGCAGAGAATATCAAACTCTTATTCAAGTCATCTCGAATAAGTCTTCAACGACCGGAACCTAAAATGTGGGGGGAAATGAAGTACCAAGTATGAGATTATATGCACATATACTTGTAAAACATGATAAGAAAATGGACATTTCATAAAATATGCGTTTTTCCTTTTAAATCCTTATGCACATTCAACAATACTATACAAATCAACATTTCATATTTATTAAATCATAGGCATGTTCATCATAATACTACAACATCAAGTTTAATAGAGTCAACCATTCATATCACGTAAGTAGCTACATACTCAAATAACTTCATCATCAAGTCATATTCAACAATAAGCATGAATAAGAGTACATTTCATTTTAACAAACCAAGACGATTACCCATGAACCCCCATCAAGTCAACAAGTGCAATGACCAATCAAAGCCCCATAACCTTACTCAAAAAAGTAACCCAATAAGAATCATGACTAACATCCTACTTCACATAACATGCCATTTACATATAAATTTTATCTTACTTTAACAATATAAAGAACCTTCCTCATAAGTGACCTAATCACCAAAGAGAATCAACATTGTACAAGTTTATCATATACATATCGTATATCATTATAAGCATAAACATACATAAGAACATCCTCCTAAGACTCTCTTCAAGGATAACTAGGGCAATACTTAGGTAGAGTACCATACCCCTACCTAGACTAAGATAGACCCCCTTAGTTTATCCTAATTAGAGTTAAATCATTTGATTCATTTTACCTTTTTGGGAACATCTTGACTTAACCGACATAGACCACATGAGCTTGTGAAGAATCCGGTGTAGTAAAACCTTACACCGAAGGAAGGTGGTCTACCGGCAAAAGTAAAACCAAACATAAATGTAGCTTTCTAGGTGGATCCACTAGCTAGTCTTCCTATGGGGGCAACATAGTTCAAGAACTAGGAGATAGGTATAATCCCTCTACACATACCATTTGTCACTTAGGGCCTTCACTCATGGGAATCTATTGGATGAGTATCCCTCTTTGTGGAGTCAACACTACATTTAGAACTATAGGGTGAATCTTCCTATATGGGAAGTCATCACCTCCCTTTATTTAAATGTCTTTCAGCCGTTAATTATCAATCATAGCTTAGTTTAGGTCATAGGGTCTTACCCTTGTATAATCATCATCATCAATAGCTCAATAAGAATTGCATGAGTATAAGTCCTTTCAATACAATTCATATAAATGAGGTTAAGCACATTAACATTTCATATCATAATAAGGCACATTGATACTCATAACCATCCTTATAAAAAATACACATTAATCAACCTAACAACATAGTCCTGATATTTCAATTCAACATCATACCATACTATACATCCTAATACAAGGATTACTCCAATATAACATCATTTCTTAATCACAGTTAACCACAATTAGAAGTAAAGGATAAAGATCATAAGACTTACCAATTCTCCTTCATAGTTTATCATATAGATCTTACCATAAACCCTGAATTCAATCCAATTAAGGGTATACAACATCGTAATCCAATAATGAACATGATAACAAGGCTAAAAGAATCACTATATTACAATTCAATACTAGATCATAGCTTAAGATAAGACACTTAGGTTAATTCACTTTCACTTTCTAACCTAGATCATCATCTTAAGAACTAGCATAAAAAACTAGAATTCACTCTAATTTTTTCATGATTAATTTAACAACATGAATTAATAGCAATTCAACCAATAACCAAGTCAATTGAACAAATTTCAATTTAATTCATGTCAATATCCAACCTAGGGTTAACGGTTAAGGATCATCATATACAATTTATACCAAATCATTAAGATATAAAAAAATCAAGTTACAATGCATGTTAATAAATTAATATTAACCAATATAAAATATAAACAAATCAGTTCATAACCCTAATTTCGAGATTGAGAAGTCCCACATGAAAACCCAACTTTTGAATATATTTTCAAGGAACCTTTTGAGGAAAGATGTCTCAAAGGTAAATAAGATCCAATGCCTCAACGTTTGATAAAGATTTGTAGGTGAAATCGTCCCTTTTGAGCCCCCAAATCCCTCCCTTGGCTAGTCTTCAATGGTGTCTTTCAATAGAGAGAGAAAGAATAATAGAGAAGGAAGAGGATTGTTTTGTGAGTTGTGTTTAGTCTAACGAGGATATGGGGGGGCGGGGTAATTTATTTAATTAGACTCCCTTAATACCCTAATTAACAACCTAACCCCTTAAATAATAAAATCAAAATAACATAAAATGTGTACGGAAATTTGACCCTCACAGATGGAACCCCGATCGATAGTCCGTAGTGAGTCGACAGGCACTGTGCTTTTGTGCTGCACAACCATCGTCTCGGTCAGAGATTGTGCATTATAGGTCTTAAAACATTTAGACAAGTGTGGGGATAAGGTTGTCATCGACGCCCCTTCGATCCACACACAAGTCGTCGTTGCCCTCTCGTGGTTGCACACTGCCCAGGCGGTGTTACCTCCTACGTGCTAGCGTCCTCCTCAAGGGACCTTGGTTGGTACTTGGGGAGTCGTACCTACATGTTTCAACCACGAATAATCATAAACACCTGTTAACTACCCTTCCACCGATTTTCATGGATTTTTGACTTCTAAAATATTTTTAAAAAGGCTTAGGTACGCTAGCATCTCCTTCAACTAGTTACCGTACGTCATGGACGTTCTTGGACGTTTTGGTTCCTAAACTTCCTAAATAAAATATATTCATTTGAATAGGTCTTTAAACAGTGCTTAGAACCCATTGCACCTATTCTAGGATTTAAGACTCGTCTTGAATTTTTGAATTGTTATATTAGGGTCTAAACTACATGGCTTAAAGGTTAAATGAAAAAGCAAAAGACCTAAAGAACCAGACTTAACTGTTGTCAAAGTGATTTATGGACATCGTTCATGTTCCGTAGGTCTTGGTCGTCGTTTTGTTCAAAGAATGGGTTCAGCAGACCAAGATCGATGTACCTGGTCCTTGAATCTGTCGTCCTACCTACGATCCATCATGTTCCTTCGTCATTTTTTAAAAGAATGGGTTCTTCGAAACATGATCAATGGACTTGGTAAACGACCATGGTCTGTAGGTCCTCGCTGTCGTTTGAGACCTTGGTTTCTTGTGGACCACGTTCCACGTACACTGGTCAAACCTACGATCCGCAGGTTGCACCTACTCTTCTGGAAATATTCATTCTAGTCTATCTAGGACAAAGTGTGTTACAAAAAAGTTGGAACTATATTTCCATCCTATATTATGAACAAAAAACATACACTTGAAAGAACCGATGATTTAATCCTCTGTGTTTAAGCTAAATTGTACACACTAAATCGTATATTATATCATTAAATAGACACCATAAATGAATATATGATCTATTAAACAAAATAAATATTAATTATTTAATAAATTATATATTTTAAGATTGTTAATAGTATATATCCCAATAACTACGAATTCTCACACCAATAAAGACAGCCATCAACTAGTGGGTAACAAAAATGATAAAAGAAGATCACTTGAGAATCATCTTGATGGGGATATATCTTAAGCTATCATACTGATGGGGCTATATCTTATGCTATCATACTGATGGGGCTATTTCTTAAGCTATCATATTTTTTACTTGATAATTGGATTACTCTTAACTCTATGTGACATGTTCTGTATGTATAGAAAATTCCAAGATGAGGAACTTAATTAAGATAGATTACAAATACTAATCAATATTATATTATTGAAGAATTTAATTCAACGATTAATTTTCCTTTAAAGCACGACATAACTTATTTTATTTGTCGGATTCATAATCCACATTGAAGGTTTGACATGATGAAACTTATAAGCTTCTGAAAAGGGCATATCAATCAATATCTACATGGACTCCACCAACTAAATTATTAGTTTACTAAATATACTCTATTATCCAATCTACCAGGCATGTTGACTCATCTCATAATCTCACCTTTTAATTAATCAATACAATAAGTAATATATATATATATATATATATNCATTTATGTAATTTCCCATGTTAAGATTTCAGATGTTAATCAATAAATTAAATTACCGAACGAATTTAATTTAATGATTAATTTCCTTTAGAGCACTACTAAACTTATTTGATGTGTAGGATTCATAAATCCAGTTGCAAGATTTGACACGATGAAAACTTATAAATTTCTCAAAAAGGTATATCAATCAATCTCTATAACGAGACATTGATTCCATCAACTAACTTATTATTTCACCAATATAATTTATTATCATCCAACTTCTAGGCATAATGACCCATCTGAGAATCTCACCTTTTAATAAATAAAAATGATAATTAATATATATATATATATATATATCATAATAGTTATATGAAGATTAAGAATATAAGTACATTTAATAATTTAGAGAATATTTTGGCACCTAGTCTAAAACAACTATCTCTACTCGGTCCTGATCAATACACACAAAATCCACTAGCAAAAGAAGTTTGAACTATACCGCTCCCATAGTCAAGATAAATTATATATAATCTTGTGCTACAATTGTACCAATTCCATATCAAATTTGCATCCTATTTTGTGAACAAAAAACTTCATACATATAAGAATTGATTTAATCCTCTGTGTATAAGCTAAAACTCTACACACTAAATCATCTATTATAAAAGTAAACAGACACCATAAACGAATATATGATCTGTTAAAACTAAATAAATATTTATTATATAGTAAATATTATATCTTATTATGTTGTTAATTGTATATATCCCAAAATATACTTATTCTCCCACCAATAAAAATGATCATCAACTGGTGGGCCTGCCAAGTAGCTCAAGTTTAGAGAAGCAAATATGTAAGAAAAGTGAGAATATAAGATCACTTGAGAAACATCCTTATTGGGGTATAGCTTAAGCTATCGTATTTTGAACTTGATAAAGTCCGTGGATTTCTCTTAACTCTACGTGACATGTTTTTTATGTATCAAAAATTCCAAGATGAGGAACTTAAGTGAGATAGATTGGGATAGTTCTACAGCTCAAATGTGTAGGAGAGATGATATAAGTTATGATGAAATCCAACTGGGGAACTGTTCAATCAAGATTAGTGATATGTATATATAAATAGAAGCAGCAAAAGATTGATTTACTGAAAGATTCGACTTGAGAAAAAAATTCATAAAGCAATTCTTTGGATGTGACACGAAAGACTCCCTTAAGAGGAAATATAATGAATGCTAGAATTCTAAGACAGAAACTTCCCCCAAATATTATATATGAAATATGTGACACATAACACCGTAAGAAAGAAAAGGAAGCAAGGTCTCCAAGTCCGTGGATAGACTTCAGTTGAAGCAGAGCTAGCGAAGGGACTGAGGGATAAAGAAAGAACGAGTTTGAAAAGTTGTAGATTACATTGTGTTTCAGCATACTGCAGATGCTCGTCATGATTTTTCAAAAAGGAATTTATCTATTTGGTTACCTTCTGTTGAAGCCACTTCAATATCTTTTGAAGTCTCGTGTTCACATAAGAACTGGAGAAAAATGAAAATTAGAAATCAATAAATTTTATACCTAAACAACAAAATCCATTTCTAATCCCATTTAGTCACAAATTATTACAAAATTTACCTACGAACAATTTAACAAAGTTTAATGATGAAGTTCATTGCTAATTCAAACTATACACTAGGGAAAAAATACCATAACCTATAAGTCGCGAGTACAAAGGTGTCTATTTTGAACAAATGCAAGTCCCAGTAGTGGAAAAGAACAAGACTTCTAAGTGGCAAAAGACTACCTAATTACAAATTCTTCAACATCGGCACTATGTTGAGAAACATTGCAATCTATATATTGTCTTGCTCGCTCTCTCTTCTTACCTCTACCTTTTCTATCAATACATTTGCTAGTTCTGTTTCTACTGATGTCTTTTCCCGTGGAATTGAAAACATTTGCCTTCTTTTCTTTAATACAAACGTTATCACTTGTCTATTCTATAATATCTGGGGGAGGTTGTTTCTTAGGATTCAGACATTCACTCCATTTCTTCTTTAATATCACATCAGAAGAATGACTTTCTTTAATTTTTGCTGAATTCAAAATATTCAATGAACAAACCTTTTGCTGCTTGTGTTTACATTTATCTTAACTTTTTCTGATCTAGTGCCTAGAAATCATACCTTGCTATCAATACCAAGCAATCTATCCTAACATTCTTTGACTTTATTGAAGTCTTTTATTCTTTGCAACTTGAATTCCTTCCCCTCCAACATATTTTTTACCAAGGTAATTCCAAATTTCCTTTGGTTATGGGAGAAATATACTCTTTAAAATTTTTGTTGAGACAACAACAAACAAATTTACTTTCGTCGTGAACTTCTTGATTTTCTTTTCCTTGTGACTCTTGAGTTGAGCTTTTATAATATTATTTTCTAACGAAAGAATATCATAATCCTCTTTCATTGCTTCCTTCCTAAAGATCAAGGGCCTCCAAATAATTTACCGTTCTCAAAACTCATAATTGGTAATTTTCATTACCAAAAACAACATGAGTTATTCATGAAAAACTATTTTTGAAGTCCATCTCTGTAACGACCTGTTAGTCGTTTTGAGCAGTAGAGTTTATTTTCTGGTAATAACTGTCTGAGTCGACGGATTCCACGACGGACCGTCATGGGCACGACGGACCGTCGAGGGGGTCTCGTTCCAAAACACTTAGAATTCTGAAAAATTGGGTACAGAGAACAACTCTCTGAACTTCACGACGACATGGCAGGACGGACCATCGTAGGCACGACGGACCGTCACAAAGTCTTAAATAAAATCGACTCTCTGAACTTTGTGACGGAAGCAGCAGGATGGACCGTCGCAGACACGATGGGCCGTCACAGGCTGCGTAACCCTGACTGGGTCGGATTCTGTTAAATGTTTTAAGGGGCGTTTTGGACTATTCCTGCTTATAATTTTAAAGTTAGTGGGTGAATGTTAATAATTCAATTACTTGGGGGTTAAAAGAGATAACCTTGAATTAATTAGTGGGTTACTTTTAGCATCTTTTATACTTAATTATATGGTAATTAGGGTAAAAGAAAAAGAGTTGAATAAGGAAAAATCAGAAAAAGAGAAAGAGAGGGACGAACGAGCGAGAGAGAGAGGAACGAAGAGGGAAGCAAAGCTTTGGAGAAGTAGATTGCTTGATCGCGAATTCTTCGGTGGAGGTAGGTTATGGTTTTTATGCTATTCCATAGTAAACTCTTAATAGCCAATGATATGTGTTGGGTATTATTGTAAAGTCTTCTATATGCTTAATTGTGTGATTGCATGACGTGATTTCATAATTGGGATAAATTAAGCATGATGAGGCTGTTGAATCATAAATCTTAAAACCTCTCTGTTAATGATGATGCCTTGGTTTAAAAGAAGGCTTGATGATCTAAAGGAATGAGGTTAGGGGATCGGGTGTCACGAATTGACACGTTGTATTAGGGGATCGGGTGTCACGAACCGACACGTAGTATTAGTGGATCGGGTGTCACGAACCGATACGTAGTATTAGGGGATCGGGTGTCACGAACCGACACGTAGTATTAGGGGATCGGAGTGTCACGTTCCGACACAAGAGGAATAAAGAGAATGAATCTTGAACTATCTTAATATACTCAAAATTTAATGAACCTATTTCCCAAATGAGTATGGTATGGAGGCTTGAGTCCTCATGGGTGTACTTGGCGTTATTATCAATGATCCTTGTACTTGTTGTTGCTACCTATTGAGTATTGTAGTTGATTTATGATATTATCTGATATATATTGCTTTCTATTTTGAGTTGGCCGATGATATCTACTCAGTAATCGTGTTTTGTACTGACCCCTACTTGTATGTTTTCTTTTTGTTAATTGTGGAGTGCAGCAAACGTACCGCCGTCTTCAACTCAACCGCAACTCTAGCCAGTCTTCATCACGTCAGATTTCAGGGTGAGCTATTGTTTTTAGGTTGGACTGGATCTTCTTCTTCACGTCTTGATGCCTTGAAGTTTTGGCATGGACTATGTGTTTAGTTATTTTAGTTTCTTAGATACTCTTAGACTTAGTAATTTGAGGATAGATGTTCTTGTGATGATGACTTCCAGATTTTGGGGATAATGATAAGTTTTGAGTATTAGAAGTTGGTTATTGATTTCGTTAATGAGTTTTAAGTCTTCCGCATTATTTTTCTGTTTATTATGTTTGAAGTGTTGGGGTTTAGATTGGTTAGTTCGCTCACATAGTAGGATAAGTGTGGGTGCCACTCGCGGCTCATTTTGGGTCGTGACAAACTTGGTATCAGAGCATTAGGTTCGTTGGTCTCATCACACAAGAACGAGTCTAGTAGAGTCTTGAGGAACGGTAGGGGGATGCCTTTACTTTTCTTTGAGAGGCTATAAGACTTTAGGAAAATTTCATTCTTTTCTTCTTTCGTGCTATTACTTGGATCCAATTGGTATCTAGGTGATACAAATTGGTATCTGACCATCTTCACTCTATTTCGCAGATGGTTAGAACTAGAGCAACAACCGCGCCAACACCAACACCGGCAAGACAAGATGCGTCTGAGCCAGCCACTGGGGCTGTAGCTCGAAGAGGGGCAGTGGCAAGAGGCCGTGGTGGAGGTCGCGGGAGGACGTCCTCTAGAGGAAGAGGACAAACACCTGGCCCGTTTAGTACTAGGGCGGTGACTCCTCCACCGACTGAGGAAGTAGTAAGAGAGGGGGAGGAAGGGGAGAATGAGCAAGTGCAGAATGAGGAATTACAACCCCAACCTACCCCAGTGTTTTCTGCACCAGCACCTCAGGTTCCGGGAGTACAACATGCAACTGCTGGGGCTCCCCGCATGGATGCCTCATTGTAAATAGGCACGTTTCCTCGATTGACTACATGGCCTATAATGACAAGTGATCAGCATGAACTTTTCAGTAAGTTCTTGAAGTTGAAACCTCCAGTTTTCAAGGGTGCTGAATCTGAGGATGCCTATGACTTTCTGGTTGATTGTCATGAGCTACTACACAAGATGGGCATAGTAGAACGATTTGGCGTCGAGTTTGTGACCTATCAATTTCAGCGGAACGCCAAAATGTGGTGGCGGTTATATGTTGAGTATCAACCAGCACAGTCACCACCTATGACTTGGACATCATTCTCTAGCTTGTTTATGGAGAAGTATATACCCCGAACTTTGAGGGATAGGAAGAGAGATGAGTTTCTGAGCCTAGAGCAAGGCATGATGTCGGTTAATGTGTATGAGGCTAAGTTTCGTGCATTATCTGGGTATGCCACCCAGCTTTGCTTCAGTCCACAAGAGCGGATTCGCCGTTTTGTGAAGGGATTGAGGTCAGATTTGCAGATACCAGCCTTACAGGTATCTACTGCAGCAAAATCTTTTCAGGAAGTGGTAGACTTTGTAATAGAGGTGGAGAGAGTAAAGCCAAATGACTTCACCATGGCATCGACATCAAAAAGGTTTCGTAAGGGAGGTGAGTTTAATGGTTCTTACTCCAGAGGATAGGGTTCAGGAGGTTACCCAGTCCGACCAATTCAGTCCTCACTACAGGCTGTAGCTGGGGGTCCACCGCAGACCGGTCAACATTTCTCTGAGTTTGGAGGTTATCCCCAGCCTCCGTCGTTCTCACAGAGACCAATGCTTGAATCTAGAGAATGTTGTGGTTGTGGAGAGACTGGACATATTAGGAGAAATTATCCAAAATAGAGTTACAGACCCCCAATAATCAGAGGTAGAGGTGGTCATGGAAGAGGTCGTTATTTGGGAGGACGTGGTGGCCGAGGTAATTGTGGTCATCAAAACGGCCGAGGTGACGGGCAAACTGGAACTACTGCAGCGCAACATGGTAGGGGCAACGGACAGACCGGTGATAGGGCCCATTGTAATGCTTACCCTGGGAGATCTGAAGCGGAGACATCTGATGCTGTCATCACAGGTAATCTTATTGTTTGTGATTGCATGGATTTTTTATTATTTGACCCTCGATCCACATTTTCATATGTATCTTCCTCATTTGCTACTGGTCTTAATTTACATTGTGAGTTACTTGACATGCCTATTCGTGTTTCTACTCCGGTGGATGAGTCTGTGATAGTTGAAAAGGTGTATAGGTCTTGTCCTGTGACTTTTATGTAGAGCAATACTCATGTAGACTTGGTTATCTTAGAAATGGCTTACTTTGATGTAATTCTGGGTATGACTTGGCTTTCTCCAAATTTTGCAATCTTAGATTGTAATGCTAAAACTTTAGCGTTGGCCAAGCCTAGGACAGATCCGTTAGTGTGGGAGGGTGACTACACTTCCACTTCAGTTCGTATCATCTCCTTCCTTCGCGCTAAGAGAATGGTTAGCAAGGGTTGTTTAGCTTTCTTGGCACACCCCAGGGATGATACTACCCAAGTACCTTCAATTGAGTCGGTTTCAATAGTCCATGAGTTTCTGGATGTGTTTCCTGCAGACCTTCCTGCTATGCCACCGGATAGGGATATCGACTTTTGTATTAATATGGAGCCGGGTACTCGCCCCATTTCCATACCCCCTTATAGGATGGCTCCCGCTGAGTTAAGAGAGTTAAAGGCCCAACTTCAAGAGTTGTTAAGCAAAGGCTTCATTAGACCAAGTGCATCTCCTTGGGGTGCTCCGGTTTTGTTTGTGAAGAAGAAGGACGGAAATTTTCGGATGTGCATTGACTACAGACAACTGAATAAGGTAACTGTTAAGAACAAGTACCCTCTTCCTCGCATCGATGATTTGTTTGATCAGTTACAAGGTGCTTGTACCTTCTCAAAAATCGATTTGAGATCTGGTTATCATCAATTGAAAATACGGGCCACGGATGTGCCAAAGACTGCTTTTCGGACTAGGTATGGACATTATGAGTTCTTAGTAATGTCTTTTGGGCTTACGAATGCCCCTGCTTCTTTCATGAGCTTGATGAATGGGATTTTTAAGCCATATCTGGATCTCTTCGTCATTGTATTCATTGATGACATACTGGTATACTCGAAGAGCAAGAAAGAACAAGAGGAGTACTTGAGAATGGTATTGGAAATGTTGAGGGAGAAAAAGCTTTATGCCAAATTCTCCAAGTGTGAGTTTTGGCTAGATTCAGTGTCCTTCTTGGGACATGTGGTTTCTAAGGATGGAGTGATGGTGGATCCTTCTAAGATTGAAGCAGTGAAGAGTTGGGCAAGACCTACTAATGTTACAGAGGTAAGGAGCTTCGTTGGTTTAGCTAGCTACTACCATCGATTTGTCAAGGGATTTTCTTCTGTTGCTTCCCAACTGACAAACTTGACTAAGCAGAGTGTTCCATTTGTATGGTCGGACGAGTGTGAAGAAAGCTTTCAGAAGCTCAAGACTTTGTTGACTACTGCACCAATTCTTACCTTGCCAGTGGAAGGTAAGAATTTCATTGTTTATTGTGATGCATCCTATTCTGGTTTGGGTGCAGTGCTAATGCAAGAGAAGAATGTAATTGCTTATGCTTCGAGGCAATTAAAGGTGCATGAACGTAATTATCCGACCCACGATTTGGAGTTGGCTGCGATAGTGTTCACATTAAAGCAATGGAGACATTATCTATATGGGGTTAAGTGTGAAGTCTATACAGATCATCGCAGTTTACAGTATGTCTTTACTCAGAAAGACTTGAATTTGAGAAAGAGGAGGTGGATGGAACTACTGAAGGACTATGATATCACTATCTTGTATCATCCGGGAAAAGCTAACGTTGTGGCAGATGCGTTAAGTAGAAAAGTAGGGAGCATGGGAAGTCTAGCTCACTTGCAGGTTTCTAGATGCCCATTGGCTAGAGAGGTTCAGACTCTGGCTAATGACTTTATGAGGCTAGAAGTAAATGAGAAGGGAGGATTTTTGGCCTGTGTGGAGGCAAGATCTTCCTTTCTTGACAAGATTAAGGGAAAACACTTTACTGATGAGAAACTGATCCGAATTCGAGATAAGGTATTGCAAGGAGAGGCTAAAGAAGCAAAAATCGATGAGGAAGGTGTTTTGAGGATTAAGGGAAGGGTATGTGTACCCCGCGTCGATGAATTGATTCACACTATTCTTACGGAGGCCCATAGTTCAAGGTATTCTATACATCCTGGTGCAACCAAGATGTATCGTGACCTAAAGCAACATTTTTGGTGGAGTAGGTGAAGCGTGACATTGTTGATTTTGTTGCTCAATGCCCGAATTGTCAGCAGGTAAAGTATGAACACCAGAGGCCTGGAGGGACACTTCAGAGAATGCCCATTCCTGAATGGAAGTGGGAGAGAATTGCAATGGACTTCGTGGTTGGTCTTCCAAAGACGATGTGTAAGTATGACTCTATTTGGGTGATTGTTGACAGATTCTTTAAGTCTGCTCATTTCATTCCGGTCAAGGTGACTTATAATGCAGAAAAGTTAGCAAAAACTTACATCTCAGAAATTGTTCGATTGCATGGAGTTCCACTCTCCATCATATCAGATAGAGGTACGCAGTTTACTTCTATGTTTTGGAAAACATTGCATGCTAAATTAGGTACTAGATTGGATCTTAGTACTGCATTTCACCCTCAGATCGATGGTCAGCCTGAGCGAACGATTCAGGTTTTGGAGGATATGCTTCGTGCATGTGTGATAGAGTTTGGTGGTCATTGGGATAACTTCTTACCCCTAGCAGAGTTCTCATACAACAATAGCTATCACTCAAGTATTGATATGGCCCCATTTGAGGCACTGTATGGGAGAAGATGTAGGTCTCCCATTGGGTGGTTTGATGCATTTGAGGTTAGACCTTAGGGTACTGACCTTCTGAGGGAATAGTTAGATAAAGTGAAAAACATTCAGGAAAAGCTTCTAGCGGCTCAAAGTAGGCAGAAAGAATATGCAGATCGAAAGGTTAGAGACTTGGAGTTTATGGAGGGCGAGCAGGTTTTGCTGAAGGTTTCACCCATGAAAGGGGTGATGCGGTTTGGTAAGCGAGGTGAGCTTAGTCCGAGGTATATTGGTCCATTTGAAGTTTTGAAGCGCGTGGGGGAGGTAGCTTATGAATTAGCTTTACCCCCAGGACTGTCAGGAGTGCACCCGGTATTTCATGTGTCTATGCTGGAAAGATACCATGTTGATGGAAACTACATCATTCGTTGGGATTCAGTCCTTCTTGATGAGAATTTGTCTTATGAGGAGGAGCCTGTTGCCATTTTGGATAGAGAAGTCCGCAAGTTGAGATCAAGGGAGATTGCATCCATCAAAGTTCAATGGAAGAATCGACCCGTTGAAGAGTCCACTTGGGAGAAGGAGGCCCATATGAAAGAAAGATATCCACACCTTTTTACAGACTCAGGTACTCCTTTTCGTCCTTGTTTTTCTTCTTGTGATCGTTCGAGGACGAACGATGGGTAAATTGGTATCTATTGTAACGACCTGTTAGACGTTTTGAGCAGTAGAGTTTATTTTCTTGTAAAAACTGTCTGAGTCGACGGATCCCACGACGGACCGTCATGGGCACGATGGACCGTTGAGGGGGTCTCGTTCCAAAACACTTAGAATTCTGAAAAATTGGGTACTGAGAACAACTGTCTGAACTTCGCGACGACATGGCAGGACGGACCGTCGTAGGCACGACAGACCGTCACAAAGTCTTAAATAAAATCGACTCTCTGAACTTTGTGACGGAAGCAGCAGGACGGACCGTCGCAGGCACGACGGGCCGTCACAGGCTGCGTAACCCTGACTGGGTCGGATTCTGTATAATGTTTTAAGGGGCGTTTTGGACTATTCCTGCTTATAATTTTAAAGTTAGTGGGTGAATGTTAATAATTCAATTACTTGGGGGTTAAAAGAGATAACCTTGAATTAATTAGTGGGTTACTTTTAGCATCTTTTATACTTAATTATATGGTAATTAGGGTAAAAGAAAAAGAGTTGAATAAGGAAAAATCAGAAAAAGAGAAAGGGAGGGACGAACGAGCGAGAGAGAGAGGAACGAAGAGGGAAGCAAAACTTTTGAGAAGTAGATTGCTTGATCGCGAATTCTTCGGTGGAGGTAGGTTATGGTTTTTATGCTATTCCATAGAAACTCTTAATAGCGAATGATATGTGTTGGGTATTATTGTAAAGTCTTCTATATGCTTAATTGTGTGCTTGCATGATGTGATTTCATAATTGTGATAAATTAAGCATGATGAGGCTGTTGAATCTTAAATCTTAAAACCTCTCTGTTAATGATGATGCCTTGGTATAAAAGAAGGCTTGATGATCTAAAGAAATGAGGTTAGGGGATCGGGTGTCACGAACCGACACGTAGTATTAGAGGATCGGGTGTCACGAACTGAAACGTAGTATTAGTGGATCGGGTGTCACGAACCGACACGTAGTATTAGGGGATCGGGTGTCACGAACCGACACGTAGTATTAGGGGATCGGAGTGTCACGTTCCGACACAAGAGGAATAAAGAGAATGAATCTTGAACTATCTTAATATACTCAAAATTTAATGAACCTATTTCCCAAATGAGTATGGTATGGAGGCTTGAGTCCTCATGGGTGTACTTGGCGTTATTATCAATGATCCTTGTACTTATTGTTGCTACCTGTTGAGTATTGTAGTTGATTTATGATATTATCTGATATATATTGCTTTCTATTTCGAGTTGGCCGATGATATCTACTCAGTACTCGTGTTTTGTACTGACCCCTACTTGTATGTTTTCTTTTTGTTAATTGTGGAGTGCCGCAAACATACCGTCGTCTTCAACTCAACCGCAACTCTAGCCAGTCTTCATCACGTCAGATTTCAGGGTGAGCTATTGTTTCTAGCTTGGACTGGATCTTCTTCTTCACGTCTTGATGCCTTGAAGTTCTGGCATGGACTATCTGTTTAGTTATTTTAGCTTCTTAGATACTCTTAGACTTAGTAATTTGAGGATAGATGTTCTTGTGATGATGACTTCCAGATTTGGGGGATAATGGTAAGTTTTGAGTATTAGAAGTTGGTTATTGATTTCGTTAATGAGTTTTAAGTCTTCCACATTATTTTTCTGTTTATTATGTTTGAAGTGTTGGGGTTCAGATTGGTTGGTTCGCTCACATAGTAGGATAAGTGTGGGTGCCACTCGCGGCTCGTTTTGGGTCGTGACAATCTCTTAACTCAAAGGTCCCTTTTTTAAAAAACGTTCCTAATCAACCTATCAGTTTTTGAAAGAAAAGAAATGTAGGAAAATAACAATCGAAGAAAAGTTGAAAGAAAAATTATGTATTTCACTACAAAACATTATATTACCGACTAACATAAGACATGTATTTACAAACTACAAACCAAACTTAAATAGAAATCGATTCCTATATACTAGGTGTCGGACTTAACAGAATTATTGCAACATGAATATTTGTAGTTCTAAATAAAATTTTCAACATATATATAAAAGATACAAAGGAATTCAATGTTGAATCATATTTGTATAGCTCTTAAGATTCTAAATTATTGTCTTGAAGCCACATCAAGAAATCTTGAAGAGTGTTCGTATCAACAATGTAATTCTTTTGATTAAACTCAACGAGAATAGGCCATGTGAAGTGAGGATATAGAAGAAGGTTGTTGTAGTCCACCAATTCAGTTGGTTGATTCACAACCTTATCTTTGTCTTGACAATGAAAGAAATCAAGGAACTTTTGTATCCACCATTCGATAGGGTCTGCAAAAGAAGAAATACCGAATTTGTTATATCAATTTGTAAGTCTAATTAAGAACTCATTATGCATAGCATTGTGCGTCATGTGGAAAGATCTTACAATGTTTTTCACCAACAAAGTGTATAATTTGTTTAATTAATTATGTTTATATTTTTTTGTATATAATACATAGTACATTAGCTTATTATACCATACAATCCTTAAATTTTCTTACCATAAATGTGTCGCCTATGTTAACCACAAAAACATAAAAATTTTGATGAATGGAATACCATTCTTTGTTCAAAAAAAACTGAAGTCCAGACTTGAATTGAGGCATAATACATAAAACATTGAAATAAATAAATAGTATAAATAATTAATAAGATACAATATTTTTATGTAAATTCATTTAATATGATACATAAATTATTAGGATAGAATAATTTTGATGTAATAAAACATAACATTTCCTAACTCTCAAAAGACTCTTTAAATTAATAAATGTTAATTTATGTATTAAATTATACATATACAAATTGATATTATTTTGTAGTCTGACCTATTTTAATTTGATGAGTTTTACTATGGTATTATTTTAAGAATAAAAGATATTTGTGCTTATATAAGGAGATATATTGAGAAAAAAAATCAATTGAAAAAGTTTTTTAAATCTCTCTGTCCATGATTATATTATATTATGTGTAGATATGTCTATGTATATTCTATAACAAATTATACCCCAATTTAAAACATTATTACGTCAATCTTAGAAAACTATTTGTGTCCATTTTTAATATTTCAAAGCTTTTTAAGTAAAAATATCTTAAAGTTTAATTTGAAATTTATGGTCAAACATATATTTAAAAGTATTTCCTTTTTTAAATTTTGCTTCAAAATATATGCGAACTCTTTGGCAACAAAATTAAGCACTATTAAGCCCTTCTCAACAAACTGTTCGGACTTGTTTTTTACACTCAAGAACATTTTAAGGAAAGTTTTTCAAAATGTATTGTCAGACATATGTCTGAAAGTATTTCCTTATTTTAAATCTTATTCCAAAAACATATGAACTTCTATACAAATTTTAATCAATCTAAAGCTTGAAGGGTAATCAGGTTCAACTGGGAAAATTTGTCTATTGTTTCATATGACAACAATGAAGAATGGGAAACTAGTGGCCGAAAGAACAAGTCTTCCATCACAAGAACTTATGACTTCGTTCCTTCAAACATGACTGTCATTACTGGGGGACAGTTGAAGAGCTTTCTAAAAGTGAGAGGGAACAAAGCCTCTGCGATAGATCAACCATTTTTGGTATTCCATCTTGATATTTCACATGAAGTTGCCCATAACAATCAAGATGCTCTATGCCGAATTTCTCCCCCTAAGACACTCGAGAGATATAGAACTACCATAGGAATGGTTGGAATGTGTATTGCTAGGAAATATATCAGCATACACACACTTCCTAAGATGATGATTTTACACTTGCAGAGGTTTAGTTATGGAAGCTATGGAAGTACCAAATTGCATAAACATGTGCATTTTCCTAGTTCAGAGCTTATCACTAGTTTAAGATGAAAATGCACATGTTTACACAATTTGGTACTTCAATATCTAAACCGCTTCAAGTGTCAAATCATCATCTAAGGAATTTTCTGTATGTTGATGGATTTCCTAGCAGTAGCCACTACAACCATTCCTACGTTAGTTTTATATACATTGAGTGTCTCAGGATCTTGAAATAGTCAGAGAGCATCTCGAATGTTGTCAACAACTTCGTGTGAAATATCAATATAGAATACAAAAAATGCCTGAACTATCACAAATGCTTTCTTACCTCTCACTTTTACAATTTTTTTCAATTGCCCCCCACCCCCCACCCCCACCGCCCAAATAATGGCACTCTATTTTTAAGGAACGAAGTCCTAGGTCTTGTGACTGCAATCTTGTTCTTTGGGCCAACAATTTCCCATTCTTCATCATATTCTAATGAATCAACAGACGAATATTTCCAACTTGAACCTGATTGCCCTTCAAGTTTAGCATGCTTAATAATTTGGATAGAAGTTCATATGTTGTCTGCATCAGATTTTAAATAATTAAATACTTTCAAAGATATATTTGATCATAGATTTGGAAACTTTTCCTCGAAAAGTTCTCAAGAAAAAAAAATGGGTCCGAATAGTATGTTGAGAAGGGCTTAATATATCTTAATTTTGTGGGCAGAGAGTTTTCAAATATTTTAAAGAAAATTTTGAAGAATGAAATATTTTTAAAGATATGTTTGACCATAGATTTCAAATCTGATTTTGAAAAGTTTTTCCTTAAAAGGTTCGAAATGTAAAAAATGGGTCCAGACATTTTTCTAAGAATGGGTTAATAATGCTTAAAATTGGGGTATAAATTTTTGAGTAACATCTCAACACATAATATATCATAATCATAGGTAGAGATACTTAAAGAATTTTGCCGATTGATTTTCCGTAGATAGATTTATTTAGGCTTAAGTCATCTACAGCCACCTAAAGTTGTCCGCATTATTCACTTAGACACTTTAACTAAGGCTATTACCTATTAGACACCTAAAATATACAAAACGTTAACCTATTAAACACAAAACGTGAATTTGGCAATAAATCTGGATCTCACGTATGTTAAGCGCGTGAATAGATCCAAATAATTTTTATTTTATTTTTTCTTATTAAAAACTTGGAAATTTTTTCTTTTATTGACACTTGGAAATAATGATTATTTTTTTTAGTTTAAAAATGATTTCGTAATCAGCAAAAGAAAGTAATTATAATCTTCTTCTCCATTTTCTTTTTGAGTCAAACTTCTACACTTCTTTCCTATGCTTCTATTCTTTTTTTTCCATTTTTTGTCTCAAACTTCTGGGGTTTTTTTCATTCTTTATATCAAGAAAATCTGAATCTATGGATTAACTTTGTAAGAAGAAAGAAGATTTCGACATTGGAGTTTAAAAAGTTAGTCGACTCCGTCTGTTTTCTATATCTTGTCATTATAAGTAAACATCACCACTGAAATTAAAATATAAACCCATTAAATTTATTCAAGTGATATTACAGAAAATTCTATAGAAATAACTTGAGTACTCTGGATTCTCTATGCCGTCGTTCACTAACATTAATTTATTTTCCATAAACGTCACTTCGCTAAACTACACATACGTTATAATATTCCACTATTTAAATCATGCTTAATCCCATAGTTTATAATAAGAAAAAAATGGATCTTGCTAGGAAGAGGTGAGAACGGAGTGACAGTGGTGAGAACCAAGAAGAAACACCAAAGGTTTAATTGTTGAAATTGTTTTTTATTTCTTAAATTTGAAAATTCATTTTTATGATTAAATTGGACCCACGTGCCACATGTCAAAGTTTTATTTGTGTCTTTTTTAAGACACAACGTGTGAACTACACACACATTATTTTAAAAGTTGGTTTCGATTTTGTGTTCAATAGATACATATTTATTAATATTAAAGTGTCTAATAGGTACTTATCTTAGGTGGCCGTATATGACTTAAGCCATTTATTTATATAGCTACAAATAAATTTTATTCTTAAAATGTAACTATTGTAAAACTCACTTAATTAATATAGATGAGACTACAAAATATTATTACTTTTGAGATGTATAATTTAATACATAGATTAATATTTTTTAATATAAAGACTCTTTTGAGATTTTGAAAATGTTAATTTTTATTACATTAAAATTATTGTAATCTAATAATTTATGTATCATATTTATATAATTTATATAAGAATAATTATTTATGATGCATAAAGTACAATGAATACATCCTATTTATTGAATTCAATGTTTTATGTATTATGCTTCAATTGAGGACTTCAGGTTTTTGTGGACAACAGATAAGACTCCATTCGTCCAAATTTTAATGCTTTTGTGGTTAACATAGGCGTCACATTTATGAGAAGAAAATTCACAAACTAGTACTATATATTAAGCTAATGTCTTATGAAATACAAACAAATAATATAAACTTAATTAATTAAAAAAATAATACATTTTTTTGGTGAAAAACATTATAAGATATTCCCACATGACGGGCGTTCTTAGAATTACAACTTGAATATAACACATTTGGTATTTCTCCTTTCGCAGGACCTATCGAATGGTAGATACAAAAGTATCCTGCATAGACTAGTGGTTAACAACAAGACTCCTAGAAAATCACTTGCTTTCATTCTTTTTCTATAAAAAGATAAGTTGGTGATACACAAACTGAGTCGGTGGACTACAACATCCCTCGACTAAATCCTGACTTCAGATGCCCTCCTTGTCTTGAGTTTACTTAGAAGCATCAGAAAGGTTTATATGAACACTCTATAAGCTTTCTCAATGTGTCCTCAAGACAATAATGTAGAAACTTAAAACCATTAAATGTGAGGTTCAACATTCAAGGACTTTCAATCCTTATTATATTGTTGAATCTTTAATTTATAACTACTTATATTCTTGTTGCAATAATTCTATTAAGTTATACGCCTAATATTTAGGAGTTATTTCTATTTCAGTTTGGTTTTTAGTTAGCAAATACATGTCTTTAGTTAGTCATCAATTATATAAAGTTCTATAGAAAAATACATAGTTTTTCTTTCAAATTTGTTTCCATTATTATTTTCCTAAAATTTATTCTAACTGATAGGCGGGATCTGGAGTTATTTTTTTTGTAAGGGACCTTTGAGCGGAGAGATAGATTTTAAAAAATGGTTTTTCGTGAATTACTTATCTATGTTTAGAAATTAAAATTACTAATTACGAGTTGTGAGAACGGAAAATTACTTTGAGGAAAATCCTGGAAGAGGATTGAGAAATTAATCTGTTGTAAACTAAACAAACCATACCGCAAATCATGAGTCACAAGGAAAAGAAAATCTATGAAGTCCACAACGAAAGCAACTTTGTTTGTTGTTGTCTCAACAACTATTTTATAGAGCATAATTTTTCTCCCATCACGAAATGATATTTGGAATTATGTTCGAAAAGATATTACTATGTTGGAGGAGAAGGAATTCAAGTTGAAAAGATTAAAAGATTCACAGAAAATCAATTAATGCTTGGATAGGTGGTTTGGTATTGATAACAACGTAAAATTTCTAGGAACTAGATCAGAAGAGGTAAGAGATAAATATAACGAGAAGAAACAAAAGATTGATTCATTGAATAATTTGCTTTTACCAAAATATCCAGAAATTCATTCTTTGGATATGATTTTAGAGACTCCACTAATTAAGAAGAACTGGAGTGAATGCCAAAATCTTAAAAAAAAATATCTCTCCCAAGGTATTATAGAAGAGACATGTGATAATAGTCTTATTATAGAAAAGAAGGCAAAGGTTTCCAATTCCATGGGAACAGTCTTCAGTAGAAGTTGTCCTAGTGAAGAGTCTGATGGAAAAGGTAGAGGTAAGAAGAGAGAGAGAGAGAGAGAGAGAGTCAGAAAAGATAGATTGCATTATGTCTCAGTATAGTGCCGATGTTGAAGATTCTTCAAGATGAGGAACATAAGTAAGACAGACTTGGATGGTTCAATAAATAAAATGTTCAAGTACATTATGTTAACGATCCCATTAGGGGAACTAGTTTATCGAATAGTGGATCATAAATTTATCATACAAGCAACCAAATGTTCATTCATTGCAGAAGTTGGCTTTAGTAAACAATCCAGAACACAATTATTTGGATGTGATATTAAAGAATTCCTTAATAGGAATGCAATAATTCAAGAATATTGAGACTCAATATTTGAATGTATGCATCCAGTAGTAACTATAGGACCAGGTCTGAGTACAACAATAGAGAGAAATGTTGAAAGTAAAATTTGTACACACAACTTTATGTGGAAATCTCCTTGCTCAAGGGAATAAAATCACGACTTGTCACACAAGAATTTTCAAATTGAAATCACTATACTTCAAAAGAAACAGTAAAACACGGTTTACAACACAATGTTAACCTACTAATCTCCAGGCTAAGCAATACCACCTATTACATAAAACACGCCTAAGAAGATACATACCACTATACTAATCCTTATTGATAAATATAGACTTTAAATGTACGACATTTCGTTACTCAAAATTAAATTCTTACGATAATTCACCTGATATTGAGATGTTTCTATCACAATAGGAAAGAATAATACAATATATGTACAATTACAAGAAATCAAAGTAACAGTTGGTACATGAAGCAATAGTGCACTCTATCACGTCCTTGTTGTTTGAAGCTTGGATATCTATTTTTGAATGAATGAGCAAATTGTTGTTTGTATGTTGAATATATCAACCATGAAGATCTATTGTCCGACATACATACAACCTCATCCATTCTTATTGGTTAAGAACATTGGCGCCTCACTAACTACTAAAGTTATAGCTTGCAAGTTGTACAACACATAATCATGGACGAACATACTCTGTAGAGTACCGAGTCATTGCACTTGTGAGGAGATCTTAAATGCATCTATAAGCATTAATGTGAATCATTTTACCCCTTTTTGATGATAGAAAAAAACTATACGCAACCTCACATGAGTATTAAACATTCATTCAAAAAAAAACATACCTTCCCTTGTCTACTAGTTCTCCCATGTCTACTAGCTCCCTATGTCACTACTCTTCCCCCTTAGTTTAGTTCCCCCAAAACTGAGTTCACACCAATAGTTACCCAAAACTGATTTTATACCAATAGTTAAACAAAATTCCTCCTTTTTGCATATTGAAAAGGAGCACTAGTAAATATATGCAAGTTTATGCAAGGTATTTAAGAATTCAAGGCCATAGGCCACACAAAGAATGACCATGCAAGCCGAAAGAGACAATTAAACCACACTAAAAAAGGCATAGTAACAATGAGCATTAGATCTTTAACGCTGGCCACATGAGTTAGCCAAACCAGTGCACATAGCAACAACAGTTTGACAAAGAAATGAATAAAATAGAAGGACATGAAAAATTTAGGATGGAGGGGGACGGGGACTAAGGGTGTCATATTATCAACGACATCTGTTGATTTTCAATCTCATGACCTTGAATAACTTTCTTACTGAGAGCCTTGATTTCCTTATTCAGTGAGGCATTTGTCTTCAGGAGCTGTTCATTTTCAGTTCTCAATTTTCACACTACTTAATCATCTCCACCACTGGCACCAGGTCCTTTCAAAATAAACTTCTGGAACTCATATTTCAATTTAGAAATTCAATCTCCTTATCATTCATGACCGTAGTAAGATCAGACACTACTCGTTTAAAGGTGTCTTGCTACTTAAAACATCTTTAAGTTTAGATCTTTCTTTTGTTTTCCTTGTACACACTTACATTCTAGCAGGGTGACAGTAATGAACATCTTCTTTGTGGTACCAGGTACCCAGGTACAAAAAGTCACTTCAAAATAATTGAAAACAAAATTTAGTAAGTGGATATAAGGGATACCATGCTTGGACAATGTAAAGATCACAACCCTGTGTATATGCTCAAGCATTATAGTAGGGATTTTTGATCTCCTCAAGTTCATCAAGCTTCTACATGAAAAATAGATCCGCAGAAGATGCCACAATTTTCTTTTACATCTTTGGTACCAACAACTTGTTGATTAATTTGAAGAGTAACTGATATTTTCCATTGAGAAACTTCTTTAGTAACCCTGTACACCTGATGCCCCCACATTCTGTGTCCAGTTTACAGAACTCTCTGGTTGGTTTGCACGCTTTAATCGTCCGCGTTAATTCCAGATCACACCTCGAATGATCCCTAACGTTTTCTCATCTAGAAAAATTTAAATATTCTTGACAGTAATCCTGATTCTAGCATCCTATAAAAGATCCATTTGGAAATAAGATTCTCACAACACATGTTCATATTTATATTGTGTTGGGGGAGTTGAAATAGATAGCCCCAACATTTTAGGGAAACAACATCAAAGAGATTAGACATACCAAATTCAGTTAGATTGTCAAGGTTGAATACTCTGCCGTTCAACACCTTTTGTTTTTCCTTTGTAGATATGTGTTCTTCCCTGGTCATTCCTTTAATGCACCTTTTTTTCTGAACAGAAGACTCTGTTACCTTTACCTGATTAGATTTAACAACTACAATTCTTATTACTCTCTCCTTCTTCATAGGGGATTTCTTTGTAGACTTCTAAATTTTCTTTGATTTGACCCTATCGACCTCTGGTTGCCTCCTTCATTTTGCAAAAAATATGCATTGCTATCATCAGATTCAGTATTAGTGGACCCAATAGGCAATGGTATTGAAGTGGGTTCTTTAGGCTCATGACCTCCACTTTGTGTTTTCCTAGTCCTTTCAGTTTGAATAATGTTCGCTGCTGCGCTCACCAAAACATTATGTGTCTCACTCCTGGTCACATACTTCTTATTGTTTATTTTGGAATGGGAATCAACCATTTTCTCTATCCCTTTCCTTTTTCTTTTCTCGTCAAAATCATTAGGCTCATTAGAAAAAATAGAATTTAGGAGGGTTCTTAACTAGTTCTAGATCCGAAACACCAACTGTCGTAGTGTTAGATCCTCGTACACTTTTCCTACTCCATTGCATAGAGGGTTGTTCTTCCTCCTCTTGCATTATCAACACCAAAGGCCTTAAGAGTTTTGTCAAACACAGGTTGAACACTATGAGAGACTACTCCGGTGATCTAAACCCCTATTCCAACAAAGTTGGTTGAACGACTTCTCTATGCGAAGCCACAATATATACAACCACAAGTTCTGCCCTTGTTTCTTGAATACTTAATTTAGGACCCCTTGCCTCAGAAAACACCTTTGTAAAAAGTCGATCATACATTGTATAGGATACAACCCCCGAAACAATTTCAACTTGTTCAGTGGGAGGTTCGACACTAGGCTTCACCACTTATTGTGCCTCAGAGTTCTGGGATTTCTCAAGGATAGCACCTAAGTATGAGAACATGTAAAAATCTCCCTAGAAGGTAGTTCATGAGAAACTACTACCTCAGTAAGAAGACTAGTGGATTCATTTGTTTCACCAAATCCACGGACTGGTGTTGAGGATGAATCTTCTGTGAGTAGAATAGGATAGTTGAAAGAACTAAGTTTTTTTACTTCTTATGGGATATAAATTTTTTAAGATGAAGACAGATTGGGCACATTTATGAGGACAGAAGAGAGAGCTTATTTAGAAACAAGGTGGTGAATCACATCCATTAGAAGAAATTGGGATTTGGATTTACTAAGGTTAGGTTTATATTTAAGTAATAGAGGTATCGGGTCCCTGAAATGTAGAGACTCGGTTTTAAAATGAAAAGACTTCTAAAAATAACACGATGACTAAATACGGAAACATGACAGTCAGCGTTGGCAAACTTGCATGTAAGCATAAGTAAAACTAACCTCGGGCGGACCAAGTTCATCTTAGCATATAACCTTGCTTGTATGGTTAGATCCTCCCTTCAGCCAACATGCCATGTGTGTATACATGTAGTAATAGTTCATGTTATGTACTTGTTCCCACATAATCAATTTATTAAATTGGATTGATATTTCATTATTCACATACACACATTCATATAAGAAGCAATTACCAACTTGTATCACACAAATAGGGAATCAGACAATCTCCTACCTCTAAACCAAGCTTGAATCCACACAAAACACTTGAACCTTCCCTTTTTGGATTCGTTTCGCTTGTTCTTTGTCTAAGCACAAGTAATAAGCACAAAGAGAAATAAGTAATTCCTAACTTATATGGATTTAAATCAAACTATCAATCCAAGGCCAAACACAAAATTCTTATATTTAACTAACGCTTTTTTCATCGTCAACTTCAAGCCAAAAACCTCCCCCAACTAAAGTTACCCAAGATTTTAAATCCTATGAATTGAAATATGTATTAAGGGAGTAATTTCCATACCTTTACATCTAGAAGTCTTGGAAAAACTTAAAGAATCACCTTGGATCATCTTCTACATCTTATGAACGATGTTTTGCAGAAAATAACAATTTTAGGGTTTCTAACAACTTAAGTTTGCGATTGTCCCTCCACGGCGAAAGCCATACCACCAATGGCCCCGCCTTGATAAGATTAATCCTTCCCTTGAAGATTTCACAGAGACAAAAGATTGGAGTTTTAGTTCAAAGCTCCCATTTAACAACACACCTTTAATCCAGAACATTTTAAAACTATCCTTTTACACAAAGATTAGTGTCAAGAGATCTACTTGCCCGAATTTGATTTTATAAAGTTGTACAGGCTCTTTAAAGTCTTGTCTATCATCTCATGTGATAAAATTCATAATTAAACCCTCCCCATTCATTACATGACTCAAATTTTTTCTAGGTCTAGCCAAGGCTAAAATTTCCAAGTCATTACTCAAAAGTTTTCTGGACCAAAATTCTTCCCTATTGGCTTTTCCATAACGACAAGACCTGGTCATTGCATTAGATACAAATTTACCCATTACCTATCCCCGAGTGATAAACAAGGAAACATTTCCTAAGCTAAGAGTAGATAGTACCCGAAGCATTTAATAACAAGAAAAACGTGTCTCGCATGTCCTTCTCAGTTTCCCATGTAGCTTTATTAATTTGACGATGCTTTTGTTGAACATTCATGGACTTCATCTCCTTGATCCTCAGCTTTCGTACATCGCGATGAAGAATCACAACTTGTTCCTCGTCATACTGAAGGCCTTTGTCTAATAGTATTAAGTCCTACTTTATGATGTAAAGCCAACCTATAAGACATTGACCCTAAAAACTGAATAATCTCAAATGGACCAATGTATAGAGGACTAAGCTTTCCCTTCATGACAAATCTCATCACCCCTTTCATGGGTGATACTTTTATAAGAACTCTCTCACCATCTTGAAATGTAATATCCCATATCTTATGATCTGCATACTTTTTGTTTCAACTCCAGGCTTCTAGAAACTTAGGTTAAGTGTTTCTTACCTTATCCTTGTCATCTTTCACCAATTCAACCACCAAAGGTTTCATATATCAAGCCTCAAACAACCTTATGGGTAATCGACATCCTCTCCCATAAAGTTCCTTGAATGGTTCCATGCGAATGCTGGAGTGATAATTGTTATTATAAAAGAACATACACAAAGAAAGGAACTTATCTGAATACCATCCAAAGTCGATCACACATCGCTTAAAATGTCCTCTAATACTTGAATAGTTCTGTATGACTTCAATTTTTCCTTTTATGGAAGGCTGTGCTAAAAGTGAGTTTGGTGCCCGACTTCTCATACAGTTTCCCCCTAAACATTGATGTGAACTACATACCATGGCCCTAGATGATAGAAAGGGGCATTCTCCACAGCCTCACTATCTCTTTCACATGAACCTTAGCCAACTATTGAACATTATAGTCTACTCTAACTATAATGAAATGGGCCGACTTACTCAATTTGTTAACACTACCCATATAGAATCAAACTTCCGCAACGTCTTGGGGAGACCGACCACAAAATCTATAACTATTCTCCTCCACTTCATTTAGGGGGACTTTGGTACTCGTACTTTACCTACTAAGAGTTTTGGAACTTAGCCACAAACTCAATTATCTTTCTTTATGATAGGATGTCAATAATGTTGCTTCAAGTCTCGGCACAACTTTGTCACACCAGGATGAATGGAATACCACAAACCATGGGATCATGTCAAAATCTTCTAAATCAAGTAATTAACTAGAGGAACACAAATTCTTCCATTAAGATTAATCACACCACCCGTGTAAAGAGTCACAACTTTTTCCTTTCACGATACAATGTTTCTAAGCTTATTCAAATAATGTTCCTCAAATCGTTTGTCCTTGATCTTCTTAATGAATATGGGCCTAACTTGAATGCTGACATAAACTCCACCTTCTCTTAGATGCAGCTAAATGATTTTACACTCCAAGGTTTAAAATTCTTTTGCCAAATGCCTTTTGGACACATCGAAGCAACATAGACTACGCATAAACATCACCTTCTATGTTAATTCCTACGCCACCACTTTAGCCTTACCGAGATTATACTGGATTTTAAAATCATAGTCCTTGAGTAACTCCATTAACCATGTCTATTTTTTATTCAAGTGATTCTGAGTGAATACATGTTGTAGACTATGATGGTCTATAAATACCTCACACTTTACACAATAAATTTAATGCCACCATACCATACGGCAAATACCACCACTGCCAACTCCGAATCATGTGTTGAATAGTTTTTCTCGTGCCCCTTCAATTGTTGTGATGCATAAACTATGAAATTTTTCTCCTTCATAAAAAAAATCCGAATGTGAAGCATCACAATAAACAATGAAATCTTTACCTTCCACCGGTATTGGCAGAATATGTTTGATGGTATGAAGAGTCTTGAGCTTTTTGAATCTCTCTTCACATTTGTCGTTCTTAACAAAAGTCAGGTCCTTTTGGGTCATCCTTATTAAATGTGTGGCAATAGAAGAAATTTTTTCACAAACCATTGATAGTAGTTTGATAGCCCCTCCAAATTCTAATATTCAATCAAAGAGCTAGCCGGACCCAGTTCTTGACTATTTCTATCTTTAGGGAATCTGCCATTACCTCATACTTTGAAACCACATGTCCCAAAAAGGAAACTGAATCTAACCAAAACTCATAATTTGAAAATTTGGTATGTAATTTATTTTTTTCGAGGACCCCCTAAATTATACGAATATGGTCGACATGCTCTTCCTTACTCTTAGAATAAAACAAAATGTCATTAATAAAGACTATAGAAGACGAATTAAGGAATGGTTTGAAAACACAATTCATCAAACTCATGAAGGTTGCAGGCACATTGGTCAACACAAATGACATTCTAAAAACTAATAGTGCCCATACCGGGTCGTAAATATCGTTTTTGGTACATCATCAGGCCTAATTTTCAAATGATGGTAATCATGCCTTAGGTAAATTTTAGAGAAAATTGATGAACACTTAAGCTGGTCAAACAGATAAACTATTAAGGAAATTTGATTATAATAAGACCTTCGGTAAATCTTAGAGAAAATTGATGCACCCTGATTCTGCTCAAACATAGCATCTATTAAGGAAACATATACTTATTCAGAATTGTAAGCCTATTTAAATGTTCATAGTGTATGGACATCCTCATACTACGATCCTTCTTTTTAATAAACAAAATAGGAGCACCCAACGGGGAAGAACTAGGATGAATAAATCCTTTATCAAAAAGCTCCTAAATTTGAGCCTTAATCTCTCTAAATTCCACCACAAGCATGAGATAAGGAGGTATGTAAATGGGGATAGTGCCTTGTTCCAGGTCAATGCCAAAATCTATATCTCTATCCGGAGGAATATTATTGAAATTAGTAGTAAAAACTTTCTTAAATTCATAAACTACACGAATAGACTATATAGAGGGAGACTCAACATTTACATCCCGAATATGACCCAAATATTCAAAAGAAACCTGCCCCACCATTTCCCTAGATTCAATGAAATGTATGACCTTAGCTAACTTAAGCTTGTACACCCTTTCCCACTTTACCTTTTCCTTACCCAGGATCCTTTAGAGCCACAGACTTAGTATTACAATTAAAAACAATATAATAGGTGGAAACTAAGTCATGCATAGGATTATATCAAAGTAAATCATATCTACAATAACAAAATCAATCCAAGTCTGAAAACCTATAAACAGAATAGGAAAAATATCATATAGATAGGTGAATATGATCGACTCTCCAACTGGGTAGAAATATGGATGGTACATCAAGTACATAAAATTACATGAAATCCCACTGAAAACCGAAATGGTACATATTAATAAGTAGAACTCGGATCAAGTAAAATAGTAGCCATCTAGTAATAGACAAGAATAGTACTTATGATCATCCCATCAGAAGTCTCCGTCTTGGATATTCCCGGAAAGTCATAACGCTGAGCCATGTCATCTTGATGGAAAACCTCCTTTCCTGGATACACTTCTCCTCTACCTACATTACATTATCCTCGGCCTACACAACTTTGATGATTCCTTCCTCTCCCATCTTACTGACGTTCTCTGACATTAGTACTATTTCCCGCGGATATTTCTACTCTAGTTTATTACTGCGTGGTCCAAACATGTGCGGATGGTGACAATCTCTCCTCAAATTGACAGATTCTCTACAATTGTAACAAATATGATCAAAATAAAGCATGATGCCCATAGAAGGTGTGGATACCTAGAAATCTTGAATAAAATTATGATATGGAGTTCTCGAGTAACCACTTATAAATGCATGTGTAGCTGACTAAATTTGTTAGGTTGCAAGTGTCGACCTACATGAATCTATGGAGTAAGAACAATGGCGATTACTTGTGCTCGTGGAATTCTTAGACACAACCTTGGTCTGCCCGTCTTGTCAAAGTCCCTCTACTTTCTTCACAAAGTCTATCACATCATTAAAACTTATTCTTGCAGAGGTCATAAGAACAGACAACACAAGTAATTCAGGGAATAATCCCTTAACGAATAGACAAATCCTATCCTCCTCAATAGTTACAAACTGTATAGCATATCTTAACAACACATGCAACTTATCGTAGTAATTAGATATAATCATACCACCCTGTTCCAAAGCCATGAACTCATCCTTCTTATGATTCCTCAAAGTCTGAGACACATATTTTACTATAAACAAAACATGGAACTATATCAAAGTAAGTAGTGGTAAGACCTACGATATGCATTCCACATAGTTTTATCCACCTTCACTTTGCTTCACCTTAAAGCTGGAAGGTAACAAACGTTACTCAATGTTGATGTACCATACCTATATTGTGAAGATAGAAATCCAAAATGAACTCATAGGCGTCCTCACTCTTAGAACAATTGAACGCAGACGAATTCAACTTCAGAAACTTAGTCAACATACTGTGATCAGTATAAGTTATCAAAGGATGAACAGGGGATGGGAAAAGGCATTAATGCATAATTCTCCGTCCTCCTTAGAAGAGTAACCATAATGGGGGGATTGGTTGGGGGTTGAACTGCTCGTACAGTGGAAAGGACTTTAGGGCTGACCAATCAGTTCTGTAAAGTCATGATCTACGGAGCTAACACTTGTTTAAGGGAGGAATACATGTAGTCTCAACTTCTACTTCTTTCTATGGTCCAACATCTTCCTTGTTTTTGACTTACACATTCTTCTATATGTGTTCTTAAGGTGTAAGTATGACCCCTTCGATGGGGCATTTTTTATTAGGGCTCTACTCCTTGCGAGTTCTAACCTTCCTTTTTATCTTCCACTTCTTTTTCCTCTACCCCTGATTCGACTAAGGCCTCTTGGTGCGGGTTCCTTTTTTGGCTCATTGGTAAGGACTAGGGGTCTTACTCCGTTCTATCACGTATTAAACATTTGTAGATAGAAGAGTGAAAGAGATTATATATCAATTTAAATCACGAGATACAAATTAGAATCAAGTCATAGCACCGAGAGAAAAAGCTAGAGATATTTCCTTAAGTCCTGTAGCCTTTAAAAAAAAGAACAAATGTCTCCATACCATTCATCAAGACTCTAACCTATTTTTCTACAATGAGATCACCGAACCTAGATCTGTTATACTACTTTTATCACTACCCAGCCCGCCGTGATTGACACCTACACTAAATCTATAGTCAGAGAAACATTACTACAACCCAACAAAGCAACATAATAAAAAAGTAAATATTTACAGATGTAGAAGCAAGATTAAATGATGTATAGAAATAGATTTCCCATAAATTCCAAATATTATATATAAAAATTTAAACAACTATTGCAAAAGTCAACCCATAGATCCTGAAAGTTACAGTACCAACACTCTACAAATCAACAAGTCTAAGGAAAGGGAGTGCGACCCTAAAACTAAATATACGAATAAATATAACTATAATATTCGAGTCCGAAAACAATGGACTAAACAGTAGAGGACCAATGAAAGCTTCCAAGAACTAGCCTAACCATGATTCGGTCTTGATTTGTGATCTCGTAATTGAGGTTTATCAATAGACGCCAAAATATGCTCCGTACTCAACAAAGAATGAGCAAGTTTAGTATCAGTACACAACCACAATGTACTAGTAGGATCACACGACTACTCTAGTAAGCAAAATAAGAGGAGGAAATTATAACACAGTAAACACACATATACAATATACTTAGCTCAATTAGAATAATTTGCCAATATGAATGAAAGGTAGACATGAACATCATAATCACAAGTGGTCCTCTAATGGAACCCATATCGAAATTGTTAGTGTGTGAAAACGTGACACCCGATCCAACATTTATGTCGACACATGAAATCCCATCAAATATATGTGTCTAAACATGACACATGTTCCAATATAGGTGTGATAACATAATACATGATCTAATCATCAAAACATCAACCACCCTATAATGAATAATACATATAGCCTCATGGTCAAGTAGAAGTTCATGACATACAATTGTTCACACATAATCATTTCTTAGATTCGATTTACATTTCACATTCACATACAAGAATGCATACAATAAAGTAATTATCCAGCATATATCACACAAACATGAAATAGAACCATCACCTACCTCGAATTAAATATTGAATCCTCCTAAGACACTTGAACCTTTCGTTTCCAAAATCTTTTTGCTTGAACTTAGTCTAAACACAAGTAACTAACGCAATGATCACTAAAAATGCTTAATTTTTCTAGATTATAATCAAACTATAAATCCAAGGCTAAGCGTAATATCCTAATATTCAACTAAGGCTTTTCCCACTATAAATTTCCGGTCGAAACCATCCCCCAACGATAGTTATCAAAGATTCTAAATCCTAGGAATCAAAATAAGGCTTAAGGGAGTAATTTCCTTACTATTAGCACTAAATGTTTTGGAAAATTATCAAAAGTATCCTTGGTTCGTGTCCTAGCACTCAAGAATGAAGTTCTTCTGAATATCACAATTTTGGAGGTTTCCCTTCTCCCCCTATGTTCACAGTTGTCCCAACACGACAGACCCCGTCACTCCACATTGGCCCCTCCCTGATCACTTTAAAGGAAACAAGAACTTAGAGTTTAAGTTCCAAGCTCCTATTTCAAAGCACACCATCCACCTATGACATTCTAAAGTTATCCCTTCACACTAATATAATTTTTCGAGAGTTTTACTCGCTTGAATTTAATTATGTAAAATTGTACATGATCCTTATCATCTTATCTATCCACTCATGTCATAAGAATAATATTTATGTCACGCCCTGAGCCGACACCGGAATGTTTCCAACACTCGAAGACCATCGGTAGCCTTGAGCAGATCCTTGTTTTGGCATACTTATTCAGTAGAAGACTTAAAGACGAGGTATAACTCAAGATATAACTTAATAGTAATACTTGGCCAAAGTGGCAACTCAGGCCTCGAAAATTTACAACAAAAATGAATAAGACTAAAGAACTATAATCTCTATCCAGGAAGCCTCTAATAACTGAGATGAGTGTCAGGACAAGACCCCCTAACATACTACCAACTGAAAAGAATGCAAAAAAAATCCTCTGTAATGCAATAAGGTTCACCAACAGACTGTGAGTTGCTAAGTGGATCAACGGTGCGCTGGTGTTAATCCTAGTTACTTGTGTTCGCATCATATGATGATGCATTCAAACTGGCATTAGTAAATTAAGTATATTAGTATGCAATTTGGAATGATAAAACAACAAGATAACCTTGAAAGGGGTAAGAAGGAACACTTGCCCTGTCTCTACTAAACTCATGAATAATTTAACCTAATGTAAAGCAATAAGACACATGCAATATATATATATATATAAAGCTTGTAAAATAATGTAAACAACTTAGATCATTAAAGAAGTGCAATAACAAACTCAACATTACTTATATAATAAGTAATATTGTTTCTGTGGGAGATTCTCTAACCCACAACAAACACTATGACCATAAATGGTGATACATTGCCTTGTCCACGCTGCCAGAACATTCCTATACATAGTCGTAGCATAGATCTACTTAACATAGTGGATCCACTAACTTAACTTAAGTGATCATCTAAAAAGTATGACCCTTTGTTACCCATGATGGCTGTATGGTTTATGGAGAATTGAGTTTATATGAACTCGCATACCCATATCGGTGTTTAATACTACTCCCAAAAATATATTTAGCTCATATGTTTTTAAAACACTTTCTTTCTTTGGTTAAAGATAATTTTGCTAAAACTTAGCTTAAAAGCTCTCTTTTGAAATTGATATTCCCTTTCTTTATCAAATGTGAAAATATTTTAAAACTCTTTGGAATACATAGTCCCCATATACTTCTTTGAATAAATGACTTCAATCATTACACTTTACTAAACTTGAAATTTAACTCTTTAAAACAAAGTGAAAACGTTGTGAAAGACTTTTAAAAACATTTAAATTCTACATAGTCTTGCTACTAACAACTAGACTTGACTCTTAACTTCTTTAACTTTGCTCTTAACTTTCTTTGAATTGAATTATGGATTCAAGTTTTATGATATAATGTTTATGTATGATTTCATTATTTTTAGATGTACCTTAGACTGTTAGAATCAACTAGGAAACATAGGTACATCACTTAGGAACTAGTATGAAAATGTGGGGGATAATAGGGAAAATTGGTGTCCATGGAGCTCTTAGAGGCGTGGGGAGGTATTCCTCATCTTACATAGATAAAGATGGGGAACTCTTGTTGGTGCCGCACCCCAAGGCCCTATGGGCAGAGGCTATCCTGTGGGTTTATGAGAGGTGAGGCGCCTGAACCTCTATCCCCATGTGTTTCGCGACTTTTCTCCTTTGTTTTTCATATCTAAAACTTCCATGGTTCTTTACCCAAACACTTGGGATCATTGGTACTATAAATAGCCTATAGATTTAAATTGACTATTCACCTTAAAACATGAATCAATTAAACAAGAGACTTCAACAACACAACCACCAAGAATTCCACGATTTTTTAACAATGTTCTTCAAGAACTAGATCTCTTAACATTCATATAACTTAGATTCACTTCATTTTAAAAATATTTCATGTGGGTGAACTAACTTAACACTATTTGATCTCACGTACCTTTTTAGGGATCATCCCCAAAAATTCAACGCGCAAAACTTGTGCATTCTTGGTGATTCATGATATATCTTCTCTTTTCTCTCGTTTTCGCTCTTCTCCAAGCCCTGCTTGAGTTCTATATTTTCTGAACTGAAAAAAAGGTCTGGTTTTTACTCTAATTAATTCCTAAAAATGAACTAATTAAATTAGGTAATGAAAAGACAACTTTGCCTTTCCCAAATCCGGATTGGGCTTTCCTAAAGCCAACATCCCAACTTCCGAATGGCAAAACTCACTCATACGATATTGAAATGGAGAAAACTCGGTGCATTGGAAAGATTATTCTACGGTCATTCTAAAATATCTTGAACGACTCCTAACTCATCCATATAATAGGAGTTATGGTCGTTTGAAGTTGATCCAAAATTCACCTATTAACTTAGACAATTTTCCACAATTTATTATTCTTTCCAAAAATAAATATTTTCAGATTTTAAACTCTTTTCTAGTTCTTTCTTGTTACGAGATACTACAAATAAAACGTCCCTCATTCATTACCATATTCACCTAGACCTCATAAATCTTATTAGGATTTCGTCCAAGGCTGGCCCTATAAAAGAAATTTTTAAGTCAGTACTCAAAAGTTTTCTGGACAAAATTGTTCCCCTATTGGCTTGTCCATAATGACTGGAACATGTTATAATCAATGAATTTTATTGCTAACTTAAAAAAAATTGTGTCTTAAGAGGAGAATTTTATTAGGGAAGACCTTGATGGAAATGATTATGGTCTTATTCACCATATTGATTACCCCAAAGAGTGGAACAAGATGCAGAACACTTGCCCCATCTAAAAGAGGAAAGTGGTTGTTATTTGCTATTTTACATTGAACATTTGTGCATTCCTTTGTAACTTCAGTACAACTAGTAATCTTATTACAGGCACAATGACTTGATTTTGGTGGGATTTTATACATCATGTTGTTTTGGCAAAGCTTAATAATGTTCTGGAAAACATCAAAATTAGAAATCCTTTTCAATCTTAGAACAATGGTCTTTTAGTTTTTCAATTTAGTAAATTAGATGTTTTTTCGTACTTTTTCAAAGCTAAACATAATTTAGTACTTATGTCTCATTTTTAAATGGATGATATATGACATATTTGTTTTTATTAATATTTAATGTAGATTTTGAATCCCCCCTTTTTTTATTGTAACTGCATTATTTAGTTCATAAATAAGTATTGATCTATATTGTCCAGTTTCCTATGCTATGTACACTGGATAGTTTGTGCATCCTTGTACTACTAATAAAGATTAATTGTGTATGTACTAAAAACATAAAACAAATAAACATACATACAAAATTTTAGGATGCTTTATTTATGATGTGACATATGTCTCAAATTTATTATCGTAATTTTAAAACATCGGCGCTTTCGATGTGAAAACACCAATATTCATATCTATGTCTGTAACCATAAGCATGTGCATGGATATCATTATAAGGGTGTAATATATAATAACGATGCATACCTTTCTCTTATTCTAAAGTATTTTTTCTTGTCACATTTCTTTAAGTAAATCTTGTATTCCAAAAAAAAAATGCCCTTAAATATTAGGCAAATTTAGTGGAGTATAATTTTAGAACAATATTTTTTTTTCTAAAATTCGAGTATTTGTCGAAGTTATATTACGACTACAAAATGTACTGAAACTTATCATTTTGTTTTCAAAAAAATCAAAGGTTGGAGCATTTTGTGGGGCTTCAGATGTTTCTAATTATTATCTCATTGTACATTTGAAATTATTTGTCCACAATTAGATATTGTTTTTGCACTTTTAATAGTATTAGTTGTTTTTCACATATTTATTTGTGTTTCATATTTAAAATATTGGGTTTAGTCGGACCTATAGAACATATTGCACTATCTGCCTTTGATTAGATGTCTTTAAAAATTATATATCTTTAACTGCAAAAAATGCGGAGATTTGACTTGTGTCATCAAACAATATAAAAAAAATTGTCAAGGAACCCCAATTAGTAGAAGCTCTAATGTTACTACCGCTAGAAAATCATGTGTACAGCGAAAGCATACAAGAACCTTATTACTAACATGAATAATAGATAATCAAATTGTTTTTCCTAGAACAAATACAATTAATGTAAAGACACATAAACTTGCTGAAAATTTAATTCGAGAAGTACATGTTGAAGCGTGAGGAGATACGTTCAAGCGAATCTACAAGTTAGACAGATCTTTGTTCAAGAGAATTCCATATTTAGACGTATCTTTGAGTGAATGTACAAGATAGACAACAATTTTGTAGTCTTCACAATGGTTCCAAATTCACATAAACTCTCTCAATATTGGGGTGAGAAAATATGAATAGAAACCTTTAATCCTTTTTTAGGTTAGGAGAATCCCAACTTATAGAGATTTCTTTCGATACAAAAAGGAAAACAGAACACAATATATTTTATTCAACAAGAAATATACATGACACTTTTCTTTTTGATAGAAAAACTCATGCTAGCCTTCTCTTTTGTTCTTTTAAATAGGATTCTGAGTTCTAGTTAAATATGGGCAGTGTAGGGATCGCATAATTAATTACCGAGGGTTCATATTATGAAAATAATTCCAAATAAATAAGTTGAATTATTTTTACCATAAATAATTACAAAAATTCCACTAGAAATTCATAAATGCACTTCTCTAATTATATTTAAAAATTCCGCATTCAACACTTATTGTCATGCCCAGAGCCTACAACCTTGGCGTGGCTGGCACTCGAAGACCATCGTTGTCCCCAAGTGAACCCCTAGCCTGGCTTACATAACTCAGCATAACATAACATGCATATTAATAAATACCAATAGCACTTAATTGAAATGAATTTTAAAATAACTAAGAATGCTTAAAGATTAAGTATTAAACTTGTCCAAAAGTGGAAACTTGAGTCTTAACAATAAGAAATCATAACGAAAAGACTCAAAGGAATAGCATCTAACTGCATATGAAGCCTCTAAAACAACTGAGATGGATATTGGAAACCCCCCCCCCCACCTCCACCACCACCATAACATCCTAATGAACTAACAAGAAAACAATGACAATAGATCATCCGGAATGTAAGAAGGCTAAACGACTGAGTTTGAACAACTCACTTGATCAACGGATCACTGGAATGCCGATCCTACTTACATGTGTTTGCATCATGATACGATGCAGGACAACTCACATCGGTACATTGAATATATGAGTATGCCAGTTGGAATGCTAAAACAACATAGGTTTGAAAGAAATTTTGAAGGCAAAACTGACTTTGATTCCTCTAAACTAATGAATACTTAACTGAAGTCATTTAAATATAAAAGCAATTTAAAACAAGTGAAATATAATGAAAAATTGTTCAAAAACATGATTTCAACTCTCTTTATATAACAAGGATACAAAATAACTCTGAAATGTATGTGGAAATACAAAAAACTTATCTATATAAGAATACAATAATTTAAGTGACTTTTTCTAGCCGAAAACCATCACATAAGAGCTACAATAATGTACATCGATGTACCTCATGCTGCAACCATTCTATTCCCGGCCAAAGGTATAGGACCTTAACTACTAAGTTTATCTGCTAGTCAATTGTGATAAGGATTCATCTAGAAGCATGACCCTTTCTACCCATGACTACATTGTTTTATGGAGACTAAAGTTATCTTAGATCATGCTCATCCGTAAGTTGGTGCTCAATACTACTCCAAAAATAAACTATCTCTTATGTTTTAAAAAATACTTCTTTTATGATTTGAGATTAGTGGTAATAAACATAGCTCATAGGCTACTTTTGAAATCTCAGTTTCCCTTCTTGCTTCATTAAGAAAGCTTTTACACTTTTCTTAAAAACAAGATCAAAGGCTCTTTAAAAATTTCAGATTCCGTTCTTATTTAAATGTGAAAACATTTTTTTAAACTTATTTGGTAATACTTGATCACCATATACTTTTTAAAAAAATGAACAAATCTAAATTTTTTGCTTAACTCATCTTGAACTCTAAGTCTTATAACAATGTTAAAACATTTGTAAAAGACCTTTGAAAATATGGATAAACTATTCTTTACTTGACTCTTAACTTTACTTTATTTGACTCGTAACTCTATTGGAATTGAATTATGGATTCAAGTAATATAATTTTTGATAGGAAAGGCCTCATGATGTTTAGAAATTATTTTGAATTTCTAGACATCAGAAAAGTCACAAAATCACTTTCTTGGAAAAAGTCCGTGATGCGTAAATGTTTTAAATAATTACTCGGGAAATTAAATTTTTAGACAGAGTGGTAATTATTAATGTAGGAAAAATCAATGAAATCTAGGTGATCATCCCAATTACCTTTGAAATTGATCATGCACGTCCTCAACATATCCTCTAAGGTCTTGATAGTGCGCTCTACTTGTCCATTTGTCTAAGGACTACAAGCAATACTTAAGTTCTCCTTGGATCCCAAGCCTTTCTGAAATGATTTCCAGAATTGTGCATAAAATTATTCACCTCTATCTGAAATAATGGAGACTTGGACTCCATGAACACTTACCACCCCCTGAATATATAACTTTGCATAATCTTCTATTGAATGGGTAGTCTTTACTGGTAAAAGGTGAGCTGATTTGGTCATTTTATCGACGATAACCCAATTGGACTTTAGCAAGTCTGTGATGAAGTTCATATTAATCATCTTCCATTTCGATTCTGGAAGTTCTATATTTTGAGCCAAACAACCGGTCCTTTGGTTCTCTTCTTTCAATTGTTGGAAATATAGACACTTAGAACCACATGAAACAATGCCCTTTTTCATACCATTCCACAAATATACTTTTCTCAAATCACGATACATATTTGTGGAACCCGGATGAAGGGAATATTTGGAGTTATAAGCTTTCTCCATGATCCTCTCTCTGATTCCATAAACCGTTGCTACACACAGTTTACCCTGATATCTCAATACACCTTCTCCCCCTTATTCAAAAGCTAATACTTTTTTCTTATGAACAATTGCCTTCAATTCAAGTAAAATGGGATCTTGGTCTTTCTTTCCTTTTACTTATGAAACTAATGAACACTCAGCCCCATTCATTACCACTACTCCTTCTTCTGTGGTTTCCATTAGTCGGACTCCTAATCGTTCAAGTCTATGCACATCTTTTGCTAGTTCTTTCTTCTCCTCCTCAAGCTGGGCGGTACTACCCATACGCAATCTGCTTAAGGCATCAACACCAATATTAGCCTTATCTGTGTGGTAAAGAATGCTAATATCATAATTCTTGAAGTAATTCTAACCATATTTTCTATCTGAGATTAATACTTTCTGAGTGAAAGCATATGGAAATCTCTTGTGATCAATTAATATATCAATATGAAAAAACATATAATAATGACGCCATATCTTAAAGGAAAATACTATCGCATCCAACTCTAAGTCATGGGTTGGATATTTCTTCTTATACACTTTCAACTGTCTAGAGGAACAAGTTATAATTTGTTATTCTACATTAACGCACAACCCAAACATACTCTAGATGCATCAAAATTCACCAATAAACCTTGAGTGTCTTCTGGTAAAGTCAAAATTAGGGTAGTAATCAACCTCTTTTTCAATTCTTGCAAGCTTTTCTCACAAGCTTTAGACCATTGGAACTTCATTGTTTTCTGAGTCAACATCATCAAAGGAGATGAAATAGACGAGACCACTCTACAAACCTTCTATAATAGCTAGCTAAACCCAAGAAACTCCTAAGATAAGTCGGAGATGTGGCTCTAGGCTAACTCTACACTTCCTTAATTTTTTGATTATCAATTTTATTCCCTCTCTATGGAAAATGTGGCCTAAGAATGCCACAGACACGAAAAAATTCATAATTAGAGCACTTGACATATAACTCTCTATCTTTCAAAGTTTGGAGAACTATTTGGAGATGATTAATAGGATCTTCTACATTCCATGAATATCTTAGTATGTCATCAATTAGTACGATAACAAACATATCTAAATAAGGTTTGAAGACTCTATTCATAAGTCCATGAACACTGCTGGTGTGATTGCTCAACCAAAGGACATGACTAAGAACTCATAATGATCATAACGGGTCATGAATCCTATCTTTGGAATATAACATTCCGTAACTTTCAACTGATGGTAGCCTGATATAAGGTAAGTTTTCGAGAAATATGAAGCACCCTAAGTTTGATCAAAAATATCAAAAATCCTTGGAAGAGAATATATGTTCTTGGTGGTAACCTTTTTCAACTGACGGTAGTCTATAAATATCATAAGGGAACCATCCTTCTTCCTCAAAAATAAGAATGGATAACCTCAAGGTGACACTTAGTTGAATAAAGTGTTTATCTAATAGATTCTTCAATTGCTCTTTTAATTATTTCAACTATGTAGGCTTCATTATACTTTGGAGAGTAAATATCAGACGAGTATCTGGAAGAAGATCTATACCGAAGTTTATCTCTCTCTCAAAAGGGACTCCGGGAACATCATCTGGAAAGACTATTGGAAACTTTTACTATGTGAACTGACTGAATAGAAGGTACCTACAAACTTGAGTCATTAACTCAAACCGAGTGACAGACATACCCTTTAGAAAATAACTTCCTAGGATTGAGGTATGAAATGAAACGACCCTAAGGCACTGCTGAACTACTTTTCCACTTTAATACTAGATCATTTGAAAACTGAAACTTGACTTGTTGAGTTCTACAATCAATTGAGGCATAAAAGGCATGAACTCTTCCCATACAAAGAATGACAATAAATTTACCACGTCTAACTCGATTAAATCAGCCATGGTACTGTTGTGATTGATAAAAATGAAACAATCATGATAAACTCTCTCTGCCGGAATGGACTCACCAACACGTGTAGAAATACTGAATGGCTAACTATGTTTCTCAGGAATAACATTAAAGTTCACAAAAACATGTGGAGTTACAAACGATGAATTTCTCATGGATCAAGAAAATCATAAAGAGTAAAGTCAAAGAAGTGAATCATACCAGTGACAACATCTGGCAAATCTTCTTGCTCTGGCGACTAGTGATCGCATAGAGGAGGTTTGCTTCTCTGGTAGTTCCGAAAGTAGATCCTCTAGGTGTAGCTCTGTCTTGTGGAGAAATAAAAGAAGATTGGGCTATATTGCCCCCATTACCATTTCACTAATTATTCTTTTTAAAATCTCACATGAAATGCGCAGTATCACCACACTTGAAACAATTAATGGAGCCCTCATGAAGAATACTAGTGTTGTTACTACCACAATTTGTGCAAGTAGGAGGTTTACTACCCCTTGTGCCAAACTACCCGTTGAAGAGGAAGGTTTAGCTCTAAAATTCTAATCATAGTACTCATCTTGTTCTTGCGTGCTAGTGCACTAGAAGATGATTATTTAGGCCCCTTCAATTTCAGTTGGAAAGATGAACGGTTGGCATTACTCTTCTAGTTCCCGGACTCATTCCCTATTTTAGTCCTCTTGTTCTTGAACTCCTATCTATATCTAAGCCTCTCTTCCTCTACCTTCTGCACATGGATCATCAACATCGCTATGCGATGAAACCCATTAGCATGGTTGCCTTATTACCCTTACTTGACAAAGGAGTCAACCTTAGAACGAATACATCTCCTCATATCAGCATCCATCTTTTTGCTTCTCTTAGCTCACCTGGAGAGAAATTCCCCATCAAAGCACTCTAGAAATAGTCCAACTCACAATTGGTTATGTGTAATAACGAGTTACAAAGAACTTTTTAGAGTTAAACTCTAACACATAAAATGAATATGAAAGAAGTGAAGAAATTCCTATATGTTGCAGCCTCCTAATTATAGTTGTGGCGCACTTCACAACGATAACTAGGACTCTACAGACACTGCTTCATAGACTTTCTACGACTCTTAAAATGGCTTTGATACAATGTTTTTCACACCCCGTGCCTATACTCTGGATGTGGCTGGCACTCGAAGACCATTACTTGGCCCTTCGCCTGACTTAGTTAACTCAATGGAAGACAATATGCATATTAACAAAGATGGATTGCACTTAACTAAACTGAATACTAAAACAAATGAGAATTCTTAAAGGTTAAACATTCAATTTGGCCAAAAGTAGCAACCTAGGTATTAACAATATGAACGATAAAGAAAAGACTCAAAGGACTAACATCTGACCTCCTATGAAGCCTCTAAAACAACTGAGATGGATGTTGGGACGCACCCCCACAACATCCTAATGGACTAACCAGAAAGCAATGAAATATCCTCAGGAATGCAAAAAGGTTCACTTACTAATTCTGAACTGCTCACTAGATCTATGGTGTGTTGGAATACCTACCTTTGTCTATATTAAAATAAAATAGAGACCAACTTGCGTCACTACATTGAATGTACGAGTATGCGAGTTGGAATGCTAAACAACATAAGCTTCAAAGAGAATCTGAATGTAACATTTACCTTATCTCTTCTCAACTCATGAATACTTAACTGAACTAATTTCAATATAATGAAATTTTCAAAAAGTGTTATGTAATGGAAAGTTGATTAAAAACATGACGCCAACTTTGTGTATATAACAAGGATACAACATAACTCTGAAATGTATGTGAAAATATAGTAAACTGATGTATATAATAATATAATAACTTTTGTGATAGTTTCTCTAACCGGCATCCATCACATAAGAGTTACAGTGATGATACAACAAGTTACGTCATGCCACCATTTCATTTTCTACCAAAACAAATGTATAGGACCTGAACTGCTAAGTGGATCCACAAGTATATTGTGAAAAGGATTCATCTAAAAATATGACCATTTTCTACCCATTGTGGCTACATGGTTTTATGGAGGTGTGACTTAATTGAAATCATGCTCGTCCCAAATTCGTTGCTCAATACTACTCTCGGAATAAACAAGCTCTTAGTTTTAAACACATACTTCTTTTGTTATTTAATATTAATACTCATAAACTTAGCTGAAAGGCAATCTTCGAAATTTCAGTTTCCCTTATTTCTTCATTTAGAAAGAATTCTCTTTTATGATAAACTAGCTCAAAGTCTCTTTGGAAATATCAAGTTGAATTAAGTAAAGAGTTCATATTTGAACTTCAAGCCTCAAAACAAAATTAAAACATTTGTAAAAGACCATTGAAATTTTGGATAAACTTCTTTTGACTTGACTCTTTAACTTTGCTTAATTTGACTCTTAACTCTTCTTTAATTGAATCATGGATTCAAGGATTATGATTTGTGATAGGAAAGGGCTCGTGATGTTTAGGAATGATTTTGAATAGCTAGACATGAGAAAAGTCACGAAACAATCATCTCGGAACAAGTCTAGGATGCGGAGAGTTTTAAATAATTGCTTGCAAAATTAAATTTTGAGACAGAGGAATCCGCGTTCTAACCAAGACGCAAAGCAACTTTTTACTGACCAGGGGAGAAAGTCCGCATTCTACTTGACTTTTTCCTTCTCATTTTACAACCCAAATTCTCCTAAACTCTAATATTTTTTTGGATTAATTATAGACTCTGATACCCACCATATGTACTCAAAAATCTAACTAAATACAACTCTAAAACGCAACGTAAAAATCTTTAAAAGTCCACAATTAAACCCGACTCAAGATCAACAATCAAATTCAAGAATACATGTCACGAACATCAACTTTCAAACTCTTTTAAAACGAAAACATGTGTGGCACGTGTGTGAACGAAACCAATGCTATGAAAGACTCACATACCTTGTAGGATCAATTTTCTTTGTGAGTTTTGTTTTTCCTCTTCTCATTTATATTGAGTTCTTCCTCAAAAAGCCCTAACACTCTTTTTCAAAATTAAACTAAACTAACATAGTTTTGAACCTAAATAATTTACTAAAAATGCATTTAATTAGTTGGGTAAGGAAAAGACCAAACTACCCTTCTAAAACCCGGATTAACAAATTCCTAAACCGAAAATTGCAACTTCTAAAGGGCATAACTTACTCATAGAAACTCAGAATTGCGCAAACTTCGCGGTGTTGGAAAAATCATTCAGAGTGTTCCAACGATATCTTTAAATACACCTAACTCATCCTGAGCTAGAGGTTATAGCCGATTGATGTTGACCGAAACTCAGGTTTTCCTAACTTAAGAAAGTTTTCTGATTTTTAATTATTGACCAAAACTCAAGTTTTCCTAAATTAATTTTTGGATTTATAATTATTTCGAAAAATAATTATTTTGTTATAAAACTATAAAAATTAAGAAAATAATGAAGCATGGAGAAGAGAAAGGAAGTCTTATTCATCTTGAAGTATATTAAGGATTCATGAATCTTATTTACACTAGAGAAAAGCTCTTTTATTTATAGGGGAAACCTTACTTGGTCCCCAAGTAGGATTTCTAACCATATCCTAAAAGGACTCCACATAATTAGACCTTCATTATAATACAAATATGTTATCACACTCCTCATTAAATGTCGATAGATTATGTGCCTCATTAAAATCTTACAAGATAAATCCCAATTCGTAAAAATCTAGTGAAGGAAAAAAGAGTACACATATAAAATAATATGCACCATGGATGTCTCATTAAAAAACATACAAAGGAAACCCAATGGGAATAATTTTTTGTGGAAAAATAAGTACATGATGTATTAACTCACCCTAATGAGAAAATCAATCGAGAGACTTGAATCTTCGTTTTCGAAGCTCCTGCACCATCTTCTTAAAAGATGCAATTGATAGAGACTTGGAAGATAAATAAACTATATTGTTACTTAAACAATACTTTATTGAATGTTTATATATCCATTAATCGGCTCTGATCAGTATATAATTTTGACGAAGTATGCTTCCTTCTATCTCCTCATATGAATCTTCTTTCTGGATCAAAAATTTCTGCAAGTTCCTTACTTAAAGTTTTCTAAGCAAATATTCTATAGCCTTTTGAAAACTCTTCAAGATTTTAAATTCTAGTCATCAACTTGCATAACAATACGTCTATATGCTTTAAAAATTTTGAATATATTTAATCCTTATGAGGATTATAAAAAAGTTTATCAAAACTTTATATATGCTATATATTTTGAACCCAACCGATATTTTCATATCAATTTTGTCCAAGTGAGAACATTCCATTTCAAATGTATGACATTTTTAGCGCCTAGATTGAAAATCAAATAAGCTTTACGCTTACAAAGATCCCTTATTTCCAATTTTTACTGGATAATTATTTCTACAACAACATGTTGTTATAGTCGTAGAATTTATATTATGATATTATTTTTACAATATTACGCGCTATTGTATTAAAGATATCGTCAACGATATACAATTTTGGTATTGATTTACAATACGACATAACTTATTGCGATCTCACCCCTTTAACACTTCTAGGTAGGTACCCTTCTTATGAATTTTCATAAAGGGTTATGGCATAGGCTCTCCAAGAGCATATTTTCTCCTTATTATGATCATTTTTAGTTTTCGATCCTCCCCCTTTTTAAGGATTATTTTATTTAGAATTGATTAGTCGATCATGGTCCATGCATGTCGTTGACTCTATTCTTAAGGGACATTCAATAAGAGTATTTACACCTCTTGTGTTGCTTCTAGTTTCCCACTTATGTTAGAAAAACTAATATATATCTCAATCTTTTGAAGAATATATATTTGTAAATCATTTTATATTCATTGATTTTATTCTAAATATCAAAATAATTAGGTGAAAATATTTTGTCCCTCACCATAAATTAATTAAAAAAATCAGACTATAATTTATTGGTCTGATCTGTACAATTACCTTTGTATGTGGTATCATACTTCATATCAACACATGAAGCTTTATTTTCATAAACAATTATTACACTATTTATTTAAGGCTTTTAATGTCACATCATCTTAAGTATTATTTAGTATTATCAAGACAAATTGTCTTGATTACATACTTTGAAAGTTGTTCTTTTAACTCAGTTATATTGCACAAACAATTATGTGAATGTCGAAGTGCAAGCTGACAACAAATGCTTATGTGATTATCTTATAGATGCATCATTTTATCATATCACGTGATAGATGAATGGACCCATATTCACCTTTAATGCTTTTTATAATTTAGGGATTTAGTCTCAACATTAAATGATCCAATAAACTTGTCTTGAGAACAAACAACAAAAGAATTCTTGAAAATCTTTTAGTTTGTCAATATACGTCCATTACTCATTATGCCCATCTTTGGGATGACTAAATTTATTCATGTCAACTAATAGAATTATTAGCGCTAATAAAATCCAAGCTTACTATGTCATGTTCCTTTTTGTTTTAGTAAATTCTCAATTAGTTACTATTATATGAGAAAATTTCAACTTTAATACTTCGGGATTAAATTTTAGATTTATTTTTCTCAATTATTCTACCTCTTCTAAGGTGAGTCAAGATCCCATCACTAAATAGACTAATCGGATTATCAGAATATTGTGTTTGAAATAATTTTATTACTGTCAATATTTTTTGGAAGCATCAAGTTGCGAGATAACAATATGCACACATTAGACCATCTTGAAGAACTATAAAGAAAATTAAATAACTAAACAATCTACTAGGTGGATGAATAGGTCCGAAAATATATGTATACGTTCCTAGAACGCAGGGAACTCAATTTCAACTTTCATTTATGATGGTCTCACAATTAACTTGTCTTGATAACAAGTAGTACAAGCAATTTACCATTTGAAAGAATTTTTAGGTTCTTTAATGGATATTTATTTGAATTATATATATTCATCTTATTGTTATAGACCCGTGATGTCTAAGAAGATATAGACCCATGATGTCTCATACGATCATGCAAAAGTACGAAATTGTTGGAAGTAGGGAACTTTTGATTTACTATAGAATGTGTCAAAAAATTTTGTCCAATAAGAATAAGAAAAATAGCACATGTCTGTCTAAGAACATTCTTACTGATACCATATCTACAACCAAATGTTGCGATCTTTTTCACGCCTAGAATGGTGACTTACACCTCATTGACTTTGGAGAATGAATTTGTACATATTTTTAATAAAAAGTTCTCATTCATCATGAATGAAACACAATCATCTGAGTGTATCATCTTATGATAGATTTAGTACCTCATTTTATGTGCATGTCCATTATTTAATAACTTGTCTTCTTTCAGACATATTATGCACTACTAGCACGTTGACTTTAAGTAATGGAGAAAATTTAATAAATTTCACAACTTCTCATCAAATATACATTAGGTTTTCTTTAGTCATTATTATATCATCAATATGGTCCATTAAAACTCAAATTCTATGTCTTATCCATATAAAAGTGTCTTAGGTGATAAATCGATGGAACTTGAATTAAATATCTTCTCAATATAGTGCACCAAAACTTTAACACAATGTCTTTCCCTCTTGGTGTGATTGGTCGTAAATCCATCATCTTTTTATTTTTGTGGGATAAAACTTAAATCCATCGTCAAACTCACAATGAGGCTCAACATCAAGTCCTCAAAATATTTATAGTTTTATCACTTTTGATGATCATTAATATGATCGTACATTGAAATTACACAAAAAATTGAGATTATTGATTTATTATAATCAACATTAGTAGTTAATAGATATAGCTTAATAGATCACATACCTCATATAAAGTATGAAAACATACATTTCACTAAATTGTGTTTATTTATTTATAATAATAAAATATGAAATTATCTTCTCAATCTATTAAAATATAACGCATAAAAAGTCTACAAGTATCTTTAATGACTTACTCCATATGGTAACTCCAGACCCGTCACATAAATAATTATAACGATCAAAGTAAATATAAATCCTACCTTAAAGAATCGAGAAACTTATTTCATAACGTATGAAAGATCTCTTTTGTACTTTTTCCATCTACTATCATTATTCTTTAAGAATAGAACAATCATCATGATAACGTGTTATGAAACTATATAAATTCAAAAGAAGAATAAATTTGGAATAATATAAAGGACTTCTTAGTCATCTTGAAGTATATGAAGGATTCATGGATCTTATTTACAATTAAGAAAAACCCGTTTATTTATAGGGAAAACCTAACTTGGTCCCCAAGTAGGATATCTAACCATATCCTAAAAGGAGTCCACATAATTAGACATTCACTATAATACAAATATGTTTATAACATATTTCAAGTTCTAAGCTTCTCTCTAGCTATTTCAATTTGCGAGATGTTACACTTATATAATTCACCATGTTAAGATTACAGATATGAATCAATAAATTAAATTTATGATTAATTTAATTCAATGATTAATTTCATTTGAGCGCTACTTAACTTATTTCATGTGTCGTATTTGTTTAGAATATGTATCACGAAATTGCAGAAAAAAGCAATTAGATATTTTTAGGGGTTTTAAATTATGTTATTAGAGTCCCTTTTAACTTATATTTAGTAGTTAGTTCTTTTTATTTGTTATTTGAATTAAAATCATAAGTTAGTAATTTATTTATTTTTCTTTAATTAGGAATTATATGTATAAATGCAAGTCTCTGAATTATTGATATAATAACTCCATTTGATAATAGTGTAGTATTTTCTCTTGAAGTATTTCTCAGTTATTTTCTTAATTTATTTATAAAAAAACAAGAATTGGTATCCACAGCCTTTGAGGTAATTGGGAGTAAAAAAATAGATTCCAAAAATAGTTTTTCATTAATGGTTCCTCCTATATTTTATGGTGATAATTATCAATATGGGTTGTGAGAATGGAAAGTTACTTGGAGTCTCTTGATTTTTGAAAATTCGTGAAAGAAGATTATAAAATTAATCCGATCTCAAATAATCCCACTGTGGGCCAAATCAAAAGAGTTATAAGGAAAAGAAACCATTAAGCATATGGCAAAAACAAGTTTGTTTGGTGTTGTTTTGACAATTGTTTTCACGAAAATCGTGACTCTTACATCACCAAAAGAAATTTGGAATTATCGGAAGAAAAAAATGTTGGAGATGAAAGAATATGAGTAATAAAGGAATTAAATTTAATAAGGGAATGCGAATTGCAGAGTCATAGAACAGTCATTGGGGAAAAATTTTGGTTCAGAAAACTTTTTTGTGGTAACTTGAAATTTACTAGCCTAGTCTAGATGGAGTCAGGTGAGTCGCGAAAATATGGTCATTGATGATATATCCAATAAGAAAATTTGATTGTATGAGTAGATATCTAAGACGTTAAGAAACACATACAACTTTATGATATTGAATTCGGCAAGTAGAACTCTTGAAATTGGTCCTAGCATGAACATGTGGCTTTTGAACGTCATAGGTTGAAGGTGTTGTGTAAAATGAGGGTTTAAAACTCTAATTCCGCCAACACGAGGCAGTTCTAGTGGGTAGGGTTCCGCTGTGGTAGAACAGTCGCGACTTATGTCTGAAATAAACCTCAAAAACGTCAATATTTTTCAAACTTCGTTCATAAGAGTTAGGAGAAGACCACGACTCATTTCTTTGCTATTTTCCTTAAATTTTGTGCTAAAGGTAAGGATTGTACCCCCACCCCCACCCCCAATCAAAATTTTTCAATACGTAGAATGTAAATTTATTGGATATATCATTGAGGGAGGGTTTTTGCCTAAAGTTGAAGGTAGAAATAAGCCCTAGCTTGACCTTAGGATAATGGGTTTGGTCTTGGGTTATTGGGTTTGTTATAGTCTGGATAATTAGACATTTGATTGTTGATCCTTGCAAATAATAATTGTTTGTAGACCTAGAACAAGTAGAAAGATTCTAGAAAGTGAAGATTCAGGTGCCTTAGAGGGATTCAAGTTTTGTTTCAAGGTATACGATGGTTTGATATCATGTCTGAGTTATGTATGTCAATATTTTCTTCATTATAATGCATATATGTATCAAAATGTCGTACTATTGATCACATCTAATACAAATGAGTATGAATGAATGTTTGCAAAACATGAATCAACACATGATTATGAGAATGTACATTGTGATTGTGGAATGTTGAATGGATCGGGTGTCACATTCTGACACACTGACTAGGATTAAATGTTACGTACCAACATACGTATTGGAATGGGTGTTACATTCTGACACACTAACTTGGATCGAGTTTCATGATCCGGCACCCTAACAGTTTGAGTATGCATATTATTGAAAATGTGGAGTGGAGCATTGCTCCTAAAATGATAATTGATTTTGTATATGTTTGGTATATTGTATCGACCCGAGAGCACCCCCAAGTCGTGGCACGGTATACTTGACCCCAAAGGGGTCTTGTACAAGCCTCTTCTCATTCATTCATCACATATGTAATAAAAATATTAAGGAATTAAAATATTTCACAATAAAACCAGCAATATAAAACTCTTTTATAAAGCTACATAATACTAAGTCTCAGATGTCCATATTAGTCACAATCTCAAACATATTTGGAACACGAACCTTTACAATTCAATGAAATATTAAAATATCTATTACATAAAAAAGGAAACCTAAGTGTTCTTTGTCCTTGAATCAACGCGGATATACCAAGTCTCGGAAGAATAGTAATCCAGCCTTCAACTAAGAAATCCACTAGCAACCTCAACATACACCTGTAGTAAAAACATCAAGAAGAGGGTGCCAGCACAATTAAGCGCTAAGTAAGCTAAAATACAAAAACATGGTAAAAAGGGACATCTTATTTTAAAGTCATAATTTTATGTCATTTGGTAAAACATCATGAACAATTGAAAAATAGAGGCACTATATAAGCCACAACCAACATACAAGATGCATTATCCCATTCAAAGTATTAACTTTACCTTTTAACCTTCACCTTAAGTAATCATGCTTCAACTAGTACAAACATGCAATGCATAATCACATACATTAAGCAGATCATTCATCATTCTACGGCCTCCACCAAAAGTTACCCTAAGACACCCTTAAGTAAGACATAAAGTGGCAGCCCATACTAACTATTCATTCCACACCTAAGTAATCCTCAAGGCTAAATTAGACAACAAACCTTACATTTCAACATAGTATGCTAAGTAACTCATTTCATCAATATAAGAGATACATGTATCACATTATAGAGACAATAAGTCAACTATTATTATTAGCTTCAATTAGATGACTGTCACATATTAGTAATGAAGACTCAGGGAACTCACTCAAGGCCTATAAAAGCCTACTTATTCCATGTGAAGATAGCATCCATACTACCACCTACACTTTGTAGAACTTATCAAGTAACTAGAGTGCACATCCCACGTGATAACGAATAAGCGTTTAACCGACATAGATCATGAGAGCTAGTTCATGAAATATGATGTTCTATCCCTAGAAATGAGATGGGATAGAAATGAGATGGTCCCCTTGCCTAAGAGATATTAGTTCATCTAGTCGTCGTGGATCCGTAGTTAGGACCTTTGTGGGCTCATAGTTGTGGGATATTAAAGACATTCATTGAGATTCAACCTAATATTAGGAGAACCTCCATCTAACCATATCTGCTCGGTGGTTAGTTTACATTCACATCGAGTAGTTTCATTTACAATATATTGGTTTTCTTGAGAGGCTACCAACATTAGGCCTACCGACCTAAGACACATACACATAAAGAGACACTACCATTAGGTATACAGATTCCAGGTATAGAGGATAGCTCGTTGATCTTCCAAGGAAAGGCCACCACCTTTAGGTAAAGCGATTCGAGGTTCTTCATTTCACACAAGAAGTAGTCCACAACCATTATGTCTACAACTTTACATTCATATATGGTTCTAGACTCATCACAAAGGGGCACCAACATTGGGTCTACCGATCCAAGACATGGTCTAAAATACCTTATTAGTAATTCATAGGGAGGCTATCAACATTAGTTCTACCAAAATAAGACATTCATTCATTAATTAAACACAAGGCTACAAACTATAGGTCTACAACATCAAGATCATTTAGCAATTTAGTCAATATAAATTTATTTGTCTAGAAGAGGATGTACTAGCCTACATATTCAACACACATTCATTTATAAACTCAATTGTACTAGAATATGACTCCTAAGCCTACAAATTAAAGATAAACATTCACATTCTATATGATATCATCATTCTATCATTGTGAATCACATGTATATATATAAGACATGATCACCATAAATTCATTGAAATTCACATTCACTCAACTAGCAATTAAGCACCTTCACCATGAGTGCATCATACATCAATATATCACAATTTTATATCATTATGTATCAATTTCAGCCCATATATACAAGATACTACAAGAGATATGGCAATTGACATATTTCCATAACCAATTCCATCATCAACATAAACAATTCAACATAAACTCATTCATGAGTTCCTTTCTAGGTCATGATCCTCACATAATCAATACATAGATAATTCACCACAATAAGACATAATTTATGACATGATTTCATAAAATTAACTTCATATAAACACCTACTATTAATTCTACATCCATAACAACCAATTTCAATTCAATTTAGGAGTTTCGAGGAAGACATGGGTTCCTGAAGGAATTCAACGTAAAATAACTTAAAATTATCGATCAAACCTCAATTCATGAATATAATTGCTTGGAAAATGTTTTATTAATGAACCCATGCTTAGATTAGAAAGTAGGATTTTGATCATTGAAAGACTTTGAAATCTATTTATAATTAACTCATTGAATGAAAGATTAATCAAGGATGATGTATCAACATAAATTATAGTTGAAGAATCTCTCAAAATTGAATTGAAAACTTGAAAAAATTTACCTTGGAACCTCGAGTTCATCACCTCTAATGGAGTTTCCTTGAGAGAGAGTTTTGGAGAAGAAAGGTTCTAACTTTTATGGTTTTGAAAACAATAATATCTAAAATAGGTTTAAAGACTTTTGATACTCTAAAAATATGTTATAAAAAACTAAAAAACCCGTCCAAACATTTATTGAACTTGGGGTGGATTTACAAATTCGCCCCTAGAATGGTCAAGCTTGCACCAGTAAACAGTCCTCATTCACCACTCCCATTCATGGGTCGTGCATTGGTTGATAGGATGGATTATTCCTTTGTGGTTAGTGGATGTGGCTCAAAATGGAAGTCAAGCCTCCCTAGGCTAAGTTCTGACCCATGCCCTTTATCTACGGGGCATATATTGGTTTAAGGGGCGTTGATAGGGGGCGAAAATAAGGTTTTTTAGACAACTTTTTGGGGAAAGTTGGGATCCTCCTCATGGACCTCTTGAGTGGTCGTTGGAGACTCTTACCCGAATCTTTAAACTCTAAAAAAGATGTTCTAAGTATAGGAGTCACTTCTACTAGTTTTAGCCCTCAAAAACACATCAAACTTCAACGAAAAGGTCCTAGAACACGCTAGTACAAATGACTAGTTTCTGGACGTTATAGTCATTTCATGATGTTTGACCTCAAAAAATCTGTAATTAAATTCAAAATTGATTTCTTGTCATTTAACCAACTTTCAAACTTCAAACACACATATGAAGCTCTAGTTCTTCCTGTTCCATTTTAGGGTCATTACAATATCCCCCACTTCTAAACATTCTTCCTTGAATGCAACTTAAAACACATTAAGAGTAACAACTCAAGACTAGAATCCCACATTAATTCATACAACGTCAATATGAATCACACAATTAGGCTGAAACTTCAACTCCGCATTAACAAGTTCAAAACAAACAATCAATTTGGAACTACAACTACAAACTCATTATGCATCAAGACTTCACATTCTTAATATTATTGGAAGAAAATCCTTCTATAAATCACATTATTTTCATTACAACATCATTAGGTAATTATACAAATTTTTCAATGACACACTAAGGCATGTTCAATATTTTAGTGTAACACCTCGAAAGTCTTATGAACTAGACTAGAGCCTCACTAATTAAAAATTACTAAAATTATGTTTTCAGACCTATACTTATGTAAAAAAATATAATTACAGCTATTAGAGCCTAAATGTCAAAGAAAGACCTTGACGTCTGGAAACTAGCGAAATTAAACTAGTAGACGTCCCTATTTTTGTGAAGGTTTGGGAGTGTCAGATGAAGTCTAAACTTATAAAAAGACTTTAAATATGTAAAATAATGTGCATAGGGTCAAAAATTTCATCCAATACTCCCCAAGGACCACCAAAAGGATACTTGAGGAGGACCCGAACATTGGCAAGCATGGTGCCAAAACAGCCTGCGTGCAGCAAAAATGTGGAGCACCTTGTGTGTCGCACAGCCATCACTGGATAGGACAATTTTTCCTTGTGACGCAGGGACTTCACGAGTATCTCTTAGTAGACCTGGATTTCAGAAAAAAATAATTGGAATTTCCCCAGCGATGCTTAGCCACTTTCCAGATTCGTTCACATCATTTTTAAGTCAATTTGACTTCACAAAAAGACTCAATTAAGTGAGGAATCTTTAAGGTATTTTAGGTTTGGGATATGTATTAATTTAGGTTGAGTTTTAAGTCAGTTTGACCCATTAAAATAATTTCCCCGGATCTCTCTCACATCTCTTTAAAAATTATCTCTCTACTCAACCTCCATTGAAAAGCAAATTGAAGCTCTGAGAATTAGAACAATTTCTCAAGTTTTCACTTCAATTTCGTGGATTTATCAATATTAAGGTATGGTTTATCTCACTCTTTGGATTCCTTTACCCATTGGATCTTTTCAAATAGATTTTCAAACTTCCCCAAGCTAGGTTTTTATCTATAGATGGGTCTTCTTTGAAAAACAAAATTAGGGATCAACTGTGATAAGAAGTGGTAAATTAATGTTGTTTAAGTATATATTAATAGTTAATTCTTTTTATTCACTCAAGAATACCATGAACCCTTGTCTTTTACTAATTTCATGAAAGCCTTGAATAGATATGGTGAAGTATGGACATGACGAATATGTTGATGGACTATATTGATGATAATTATTTAATTGCTTCTTAAAATTACCTTCATTATGAGTTGGCTATGTATTCTTTGGTATTGAAGTATGAAGGAAATGAAAGGGAAATAGGGTATGATGATTTGTTCTTCTTGAATTCAATTATGAAGTATGAGTTACTTAGATTATAATGCTTCTGTTTCTAATGTGTGGTTGTGATATTGGTAGCAAGTATTCCTCATCCTTATCCCTAGACTATTAAATTGGTTATGGAGTATACATGTATGTTATGGTATGATTATTATATCATTGAAAGTATTTTCTCATGATTATAATAAAGTGTTGAGTGAAAGGTATGTTCACCTATACATGGTTCCTAAAGTCAAAGGATAGTTTACACTTATGAATACCTATGAGCTATTATGATGAGATGTTCACATAGGGGTCTAGAAGAGACTAATATAATCTTGTATGATGAGTATGATTATTACTAAAAGGAATAATAATTAGAACCGAAACCGCATGTAAATGAGATGGAGGTCTCATGTTTAGCCACATAGGTGTCTTCAAATTCAGTAAGTCCGGATTCCCAAGATATGTGTTGCCTCATGAGATGGAAACCTCCACGTTAGTAAGTCAAGGTTTCGAGTAACAATCTCCTTGACCCTGAATTATGTGCCCACATAAGACTATTGCTTAATGGATCCAACTAGATAGGTATGTAAGATTGGTTACACCTTAGGCAAGTGTTAACCTTCTCTTTCGGTGTGGGAGGAGAATACCGGATTTCATGTATCTCACATGGTCTCATGTCCGTTATTGCACTATTTTCCCTAAAGTAATATGGTAAATGAATGATTCAAGTATGGTAACTATTATAAGATCTTGTCTTAAAGGTTACTATATAGGGTGAGGGAGGGTATGGGGGTTCTCTTACTCATTGTATATGTGAGATCTAAGAGATGGTTCTAGTAGTGAGTTGTAGGATCAATTTGGTAACATGTTATTCATGTGAAGCTTTATATGAACTCAATGAATCAAGAATTTTATGATAAAGTATGAGATTATGTTGTGTTTATGTTGTAAGTAACTTAATGTGATGCCTAGATTTGGGTAGGATTATGGGGTTCTATTCTTGGCATTGCACAAGTTTTGTTTTAGGTTGCTTATGTTTTGAGTTAATATCATGGTAGATTGATTTATAATGTTATGTATATATATACATATATATGTTGGGTTATTGAATATAAAGAATGGTTTTTACTAAATTGTGTCTTTTCTCATGCATTTATGATTTTATGCATAGGAGCCATACTTAGTACAGGTGTTTTCTACTAGGTCATATTTCTTCCCTTTTTCCCCCAACATTGTAGGTTCCGACCATTGAAGAGCTTCTAGGACATTTCGCAAGGATACTTGGACTTAATCCTCCAAGTGGTGGTGAATCCTCCAAGTTCAAGGATTGTTCCTTTGATCTATACTAGTAGTATTGATATAGTCTTAAAGACATTTGTTGCTTCCTTACGCTTAAAGACATTTGTTGTAAGCCCTAAGTGGCAATATGTACTTATGTATGATCTATGCCCGAATATTGTAATTCGTTTAGATTGTTTAATGTGAGACAAAAGATTAGAACTAATTCCTACGTATTGATCATAATAACTAAACGAGAAGCCTGTGTAAGCTTCTTATGACAGGAATCTAAGTAAACTCCATCGTATATATCTAAAATAAGAAATAAGTCTATGTATACCTTAATATGTATAAAGTTTTAAGTTTGCTGTGATTTTTTGACATATGAAATGTAATGATGAATTGTAAGAGGCTAATCTTAGTCCTCTTCGAGGAAGACAACGCCGGTTACGTCTACGGGGTGCTCCCTGGTCATAACATTAACTTTCACGACTAGAGTCTACACCCCAGAAGGAGACCGGCATCGTTGACCTCTCAGAGGTCACAGACAAGCCTACATACGTAATTCTTACTTTATCTAGGTTAATTATAGCGGAAAATTTAAAACTTTTTGTTTCTTAACATGCTTACTTAACATTCTGCTACAAACTTAATTATTCACCATCAACCATCTAACATTAAGATCATCAAATGAAAGAAATAGTTTATTATAACGATAAAGATCTACTTGCCAAAATGGCACCAATAAAATGTCTGAACAAAAAGTGGAAAGAAACTCTAGTGGAACATACCCCACTAGCTCAATCCTATACCTAATCTAGAATATAATGAGCAAGCATCCTCGAAAGCATGAGGGCCTACCAAGTCCGGATGAATGTTCCACGTCCAGATAGTTTCAGTGTCAACTTGTAGCTCTAGCGTCCACCTGTGCCTGCACCTAAAATTGTAGAGTTGTATAGGGTTAGTACACACTTGTACTAAATATGGGTATATGCAAGAACACACCAAGGACATGCATGAGTAAGAATATATCTTTCCTAACAACATGATTGTAGAAGGTCAAGTCAGTGGAATTGCCAAATTGAGATTAGGAAAGTGAGTGAGCTTTCTAAATTTGGATTAGCAAGGTCAGTGAGCTTTCCAAATTTGAACTAGAAAAGTCATGCCATGAGAGTAACATGCATCATCATACTTATCATATTGCACGCAACACATAACATCTTACAAATAAAACATATCATAATTCATATAACACATAACGTTGTTCATATCATTCATTCGTATGTCGTGAGACCTTGAAATCATGGACTTGACATTAAGACTTTCCAAAAATGAGGGCTCAACATATGGGACCTCAACTAGGGAGTATGCTTTAGCAAGCACATAGTCTGCTTCATTCATTCATTCGTACTTCATTTCATTTCATTTATGGGCCAGTGTAAACACCAGTTATACCTAGGATGTAGTTTAAGACTTCCATCGGGTTCATTGTGCAATGACTAATAATGACCTAACATGATTACTTAAATCTAAATCACCTCTTGATTATCCTCTCTTAACACCTTTGGTATCATTCATTTCATTGTGTGCATCATTTGAGGCTGGCCTCATTTATTCATTAGGAACTTTAACTCTAAACATCATAGATCATGTGAGCATGATGGAATCCAGTGTCATGAAAACCCACAACGAAAAGAGGTGGAATCACCGGCCAACCTAATCCAAAGCATGATAGTGTACATGGGAAATTTAAGCCCGCCAGATCCATATATTGGAAGTATAGGTTTGAAGATTAGAAGATATAAGGAGGCCCATACCCAGCATGCTGGACACTCGCATCTCATGAGAGTTACGTGAACCTCCGCCCTTCCCGATAGAAGGAATCACCACTCATACCTAGCCTATTGGTGCACAATATAAAGATCCATTACATTCAACTCATACATCATAATTACTCACCCCTTTTTACGTGAATGTTTCAATTCATCATATGCCAATGCACCTGGCCATTTCTGTATTTCACACTCCTACTTAACGCTTATGGGGTTTCATCATTTCATTACATAATATTCGTTTCATCATATTCCAATGAACTTGGCCATTTAGTGTGTTTTACACTCTTACTTAACCCTTTTAGCGTTAAATCATTTCATTACATACATGGTAGGTTCACTTTTTTTTACAACGTATGTTAGACTTATTAACGTATACATACAAGTTATGAGGCTTCATTCATAGTTCATTTAAATGATTTATATCTTCCTAAGATTATGTGGTTCAAGACTTATGCATCTTTTATGTATGCCACGATCTCAATTTCGATCTATGTAGGCAATATTATTCTTGAACATTTAATTGACATATGACTTATGTATCAATACAAAATTTTTGCAAGGGAACCCGGTTTTCAAATTCCTTGAACAACACTTACATTTTTTTTTTGGTTTCATCCATACAACTTGGGGTCCCATGTTCCATCCCCAATGCCTTCATTTATTTTTCCCTTAATGTCTCACTTCATTTTTCACTTAATGAAACTAAGAGGATGTGGGATTTAACCCCCACAACCTCATTTACTTTTTATTTTCATTGCCTTTAAATTTCTTTCCTTTGGCCGAGGGGTTGTGGGTTCGAACCCCCACTGCCCCTCTTTAATTTCTTTTAATTTTTCTCCTTAAATCTGCCTAAGAGGTCATGAGTTTGATCCCCACGCCTCACATCTCTTTTGTTTCATTTCCTTTGACTCTACTTCACTGGCTAGAGGTCGTCGGTTCGATTCCAATGCCTAAAATTTCTTTTCTTTCATTTTCTATACTCTCGTTCACTGCCTAGAGGTAGTGGGTTCGATTCACACACCTCACATTTTATTTTATTTTTCTTCTACTCTTCCTTAAATCTAATTAAAAGATGATGGGTTCGAACCCACTCCCCGCATTTCTTATGTTTTCTTTTAAGTTACATTTTCCATCCAATACCATGGTTCGAATCCCCTTAACCACACTTGTTTTTATGCCTTTATTTTCATGGTTTTTAACATGGTGAGGTCACGGGTTCAATCCTCCATGACCTCACTTGTTTTAAGTCATTTTTTTTAACATTTTGAACCCTCTTTGGTGACCGAAATTCATCAATAGAAGCTGGAAATTTTCTTTTAATTATTCAACATCCTTCCATCAAGTTACACCTTAGTTCATAGGGGAACATCTTAGTGCATTTAGAACGTTTTAGGTGCGTCATTATGTATTCGTTTAGGCGAGACATTATACCTCCAATCAGACACATTTCAACTCATATGAACATCACATTAACATGAACATGTGTACATGAAATATAAAGAACTATCATGCCATTTCAAGTCCTAAACCATGAACAGTAGCCACGGCAATACACACATACACACGTAGTTACATTTTCGGAAACATCAACATAAGTCACATAATTCTAAACATACATATAAATATATAATCATCACGAAAACATGCTTCATCCCTAGTTTTCTACCTGGAAAAATAAATAACCTATGATTCAATGGAAGATAGTGATAGGGACATGCAACGAGGAATAATTCTAGTTTTCGGAATGAATATTTTGAACCTTAAGGGGTATCTTGGGAAAGGGACAAAGAGATAAGAGAAACCATACATTTTTTACGTTAAACTCTTTAATTAATACCCAGGAACTTCACCCAAGAACACGTCAAATCCTCCTCAATATCAACTCCAATCGAATGACAACCTTCCTTAGCCTATTGTGCGATTAACGTTTGTTTTCTTGTGATTTAATGTGAGTTATTCAAGTGTATAGAACTTGGTTTATTTTTCTGCTTTTGTATCTTATTTTGTCAGAGAAAATACGTGCGAAAGAATAAGAGAGATTGAGCGTGAGAGTGGAGAGACAAACATGAGAGAGTGGGAGTTGTAGAAGGCTTAAGAGTCTAGTTTTAGGACTTAGTTAATAAGATTTTGTTTATTTAATAAAAATCTGTTTTTTATGTTATTTTAAATCAGATAATTAATAATTATTATTAATTAAATACATTAACTCAATAGCTTAAATAAAAATTCACCTTAATTCTTTGCTTACACCTAGGTTCGAACTTGGGTGGAGCAAGACTTCACTTCAAGAGCCCAATTTCGACTCTCTCCCCAAAATACCACTCCAGCTTATTAATTAAATAATTAATTATATATTTAGGATAATTATGATACTACCCTTAGCATGGAAATGACCATTTTACCCCTAGACCATCCAAACCTAAGATTTTTCCCTTTTTATGTCTGGTAAAGACTCCTTCGAGTAAATCTTCGTATTCGAGAGCCCTACATAGTTGGACCCAACCTTTCAAAGCTCAACTAACTCCCCAAGTTAGTTGGCTTAGCTGTAGAAAGAGTTCCAAGGTCTGGTTCTACGTGCATCAATCCATGTGAACCCTTGTCTAATCATAGGCATTCTTGAAACATTAATCATTTATTATCTTATCAATTATTAGGGTTGTTACATTTTCCCCGCCTTAAGAACATCCGTCCCCGAATAAAACTACTCTTTACTAAAAATGAGTAAGTCATCTATAGAATGTATTCATACATAGGTAATTCAGTACTCCCCATTGGTAAATATCTGATTCACATATTAACCTGATGGTGCTTATCCTTGAAACCTACTAGTAGCATCATATTAATGGACTAAGGAACTCTTTCCTAAACTAATCTCATCAAAGCATAGAACATAAGTAAAAATGTAAGTCATACAAATCAACAACAAACATGATGACTCAAACATCTTAACCTCATATTAGTGCATAAACACCATACACAGTCAAATACATGAAAGACTAATTAAGGCTAAGCATCCGAGACTTCACAACAGGTGCCTTCCCCTGCACCCCAAGACTTGAGTGCGAAGAATCGTTGCCTCCTTAGAGACTCTTCACTTGTACCATTAGGTTGAACTCTCTCCTTCCCTTTTTCTTGTCTTCTCCTATTCGGACAATCCCTCATCATGTGACCTGGTTTGCCACAACTGTAACAAGCGTTAGAGTCCATCAAATATTCTCCCCCATGCAGTATGCCACACTTTCTACAAGGTGGCCTCTCTTGAGTTGTAAATTCTTACGAACCTTAGGGAGTAATCCCTGACTGACATCGAGTCCTGCATAAGGTTGATGAATTCCTCAACCCTTATCCTCCTTCAATTATCTGGGAAAGAACCGCCCTAGAAAATCCGTCTTGAAAAGATCCCAAGTAATAGGACTCCCTCCTAAGGCTCTACTATCCTGCCACAACTTATACAAGGATTGAGCTACATCCTTTAGCTTATATGATGCCCACTTAGACTTCTCCACATCAATCAAACCCAATAGCCTGAGCTTGTAAAGTTCTAGCTTGGGCCATCTATACCAAAGTTGTCCTTACTTCTCCATCTGTCAACCAAGCTGAGTTAACAGGCTTCTCTATTCTTGCAGCTGGATCCTTGGGAGAAACTTGAATTACCTAGTAGCCGCTCCTCCAATCTCCCCGCCTATTTTTCGCCTTGTATTCATCTTTTAGAATCCTCAAGAGTTGATGTTATATATGCTCTTAACACCACGAAATCTGACATCAGAGAAGGCATGATAAGATTAGAAGAAGGGAAATTTTTCTACACATCATTTAGTCTCTAATCCAGGATAGTGGTGCACTTCACTACCATGACTTAGAAACTACTCGATGTGGTTGATGTGAACTTATTATCGTTAGAATTTAATCTAGCGCTCTGATACCAACCTTGTCACTATCGGAGTCTAGACCCCAGATGAGACCGGTGTCGTTGACCTCTCAGAGGTCGCAGACAAGCCTACATACGTAATTCTTACTTCATCTAGGGTAATTTTAGCTGAAAATTTGAAAATTTTTGTTTCTTAACATGCTTACTAAACATTCTACTACATACGTAATAGCTCACAATCAACCATCTAACATTAAGATCATCAAATGAAACAAACAGTTTATTATAACGATAAATATGTACTTGCCGAAATGGCACCAACAAAATGTCTGAACAAGAACGGGAAAGAAACGCTAGTGGAACACACTCCACTAGCTCAATCCTATAACTAAGATAGAATATAATGGGCATGGTTCCTCGAAAGAATGAGGTCCTACTATGTCCGGATGAATGCTCCTCGTCCGGATAGTTTCATAGTTAACCTGTAGCTGTAGCGTCCACCTGTGCCTGCACCTATAATTGTAGAGTTTTATAGGGTTAGTACACACGTGTACTAAGTATGGGTATATGCAAGCACACACCAAGGACATGCATGAGTAAGAATATCTCTATCCTAACAACATGATTGTAGAAAGTCAAGTCAGTAGACTTGCCAAATTGTGATTAGGAAAGTGAGTAAGCTTTCAAAATTTTGATTAGGAAAGTCAGTGAGCTTTCCAAATTTGGACTAGGAACGTCATGATATGAGAGTAACATGCATCATCATACTTATCATATTGCACATACCACATAACATCTTACAAATAGCACATATCATAATTCATATAACACATAACGTTGTTCATATCATTAATTTGTATGCCATGAGACCTTGGAATCATGGACTTAACATTAAGACTTCAAAAAAATGAGGGCTCAACATAGGGGACCACAACACGGGAGTCCGTTTTAGAAAACATTAAGTGTGCTTCATACAATCATACGTATTTCATTTCATTTCATTTATTGGCCAGTGTAAACACCAGCTATACCTAGGATGTAGTTTAAGACTTTAATCGGGTTTGTTGTGCAATGACCAAGTATGATCTAATGTTATTATTTTAATGTTACTCTCCTCTTGATTATCCTATCCTAACACCTCTGCTATCATTCATTTCATTATGTACATCATTTGAGGCAAGCCTCATTCATTAATTGGGAACTTTAACTTTAATCGACATAGATCATGAGAGCATCATGAAATCCATTGTATTGAAAAACCACACCGAAAAGAGGTGGAATCACCAGCCAAAGTAACCCAAAACATGCTAGTGTACATAGGAATTGAACCCCGCCAGATCCCTATATAGGTTCGAAGACTAGGAGATATAAGGAGACCCATACCCGGCATGCCGGACAGTCTCATCTCATGAGAGTTACGTGAACCTCCGCCCTTTCCGAAAGAAGGCATCACCGCTCATAGCTAGCCTATGGGTGCACAATATAAAGTTCCATTACATTCAACTCATACTTCATGGAAGCAGGCTTCTAGTATGACGACATCATAGCTCAATAGAATATTTCTCATCTCATTATTAGTATTAAGTGTGTTAACCTCAATACTTTCATTAGAGTGTTCATAGAGACTGGTCTCTTCATTATCTTTACACTCGCGTAGGTGAGTACGTTTTGGTAACATTTACTTAGGCTAATTTGAAATTTCTCTCATCTTTTACATTATCCTCATATCATGTTGTAACAACATTCATTAACATTAACACATTTGTTCTTCATAATTACTCACCCCTTTTTACGTGAAAGTTTCAATTCATCATATGCCAATGCACTTGGCCATTTGTGTGTTTCACACTCTTACATAATGCTCATAGGGTTTCATCATTTCATAACATAATATTCGTTTCATCATATTCCAATGAACTTGGCCATTTAGTGTGTTTTACACTCTTACTTAACCCTTCTAGGTTTAAATCATTTCATTATATACATGGTGGGTTCAGTTTTTTTTAAATGAATGTCAGACTTATGGACCTATATATAGAAGCCATGAGGCTTCATTCATAGTTCGTTTAAATGATTTATGTCTTCCTAAAATTATGTGGTACAAGACTTATGCATATTTTATGTATGTCACGATTTCAATTTCAATCTATGTAGGCAACATTATTCTTGAACATTTAATTCACGTATGACTTATGTATCAATACGAAATTTGGGCAAGGGAACCCGGTTTTCTAATTCCTTGAACAACATTTACATTTTTTTTTGTTTTATCCATACGGCTTGGGGTCCCATGTTCCAGCCCCAATGCCTTCATTTTTTTCCCCTTATCTTACCTCATTTTTTATTCAATGGAACTAAGAGGATATGGGATCGAACCCCCACAACCTCATTTACTTTTTTTTATTGCCTTTAAATTTCTCTCCTTTGGCCGAGGGGTTATGGGTTCGAACCCCCACAGTCCCTCTTTATTTTCTTCTAATTTTTCTCCTTAAATATGCCTATGAGGTCGTGGGTTCGATTCCCACGCCTCACATCTCTTTTCTTTCATTTCCTTTGACTCTCCTTCACTTCCTAGAGGCCGTGGGTTCGATTCCCATGCCTCACATTTCTTTTCTTTCATTTTCTTTACTCTCCTTCACATCCTAGAGGTCGTGGGTTCGATTCCACGCCTCACATTTTATTTCATTTTCTTTTACTCTTCCTTAAATCTGATTGAGAGGTGGTGGGTTCGAACCCCATTCCTCTCATTTCTTATATTTTCTTTTAAGTTACATTTCCAGACAATACCATTGTTCGAATCCCCTTCACCACATTTCTTTTTACTTCTTTATTTTCATGGTTTTTAACATGGTGAGGTCACCGGTTATATCCTCCATAACCTCACATGTTTTGATTTATTTTTTTCAACATTTTGAACCCTCTTTGCTGACCGAAATTCACTAATAGAAGCTGGAAATTTCCTTTTAATTCTTCAGCATCCTTTCATCAAGTTACACCTTAGTTCATAGGGGAACTTCGTAGTGCATTTAGAACGTTTTAGGTGCGTCTTCATGTATTCGAATAGCCAAGACATTATACCTCAAATCAGACACATTTCAACTCATATGAACATCACATTTACATGAGCATGTGTACATTAAATATAAAGAACTATCATGTCATTTCATGTCTTAACCATGAACAATAGTCACGGCAACACATACATACACACGTAGTTATATTTTCGGAAACATCAACATAAGTCACATAATTCCAAACATACATATAAACACATAATCATCACGAAAACAGGTTTCATCCCTAGTTTTCCACCAGCAAACATAACCAACATATGATTCAATGGGATCTTAGGAGTTTAGTTTGTGGACTTAGGTAATAAGGTTTTGTTTATTTAATAAAAATCTGATTTTTATTTTATTTTCAATCAGATTAAGAATAATAATTAATAATTAATTACATTTATTCAATAGCTTAAATAAAAAATCACTTTAATTCATTGCTTCCACCTAGGTTCGAACCCGAGTGGAGCAAGACTTCACTTCAAGAACCCAATTTCGGCCCTCTCTCCCCAAAATACTCCTCCACCTTATTAATTAAATAATGAATAATATATTTAGGGTAATTACGATACAACCTTACCCTTGAAAAAGACTATTTTACCCCTAGACTATCCAAACCTATGATTTTTCCCTTTTTAAGTCCGATAAAAACTCCTTCGAGTAAATCTTCGTATTCGAGAATCCTACATGGTTGGACCCAACCTTTCCAGGCTCAACTAACTCCCCAAGTTAGTTGGATTGGCAGTAGAAAGGGTTCCAAGTTCTTGTTCAATGCGCATCAATCCGTGTGAACCCTGGTCTAATCATAGGCATTCTTGACACGTTAAGCATTTCTTATCTTATCCATTTTTAGGGTTGTGACATAAACCTCATGAAAAATTTAATCAATCATACTAGATGCGTACTAACATGAGGAAAACAATAATGAAAACTCATTTTTCTCAACAAACAAGAATTCAACTAGAACAGGTATATTACCAAGAGGCCATGGAAATCTCATTAACATTCATGACTCTCATACGTAAGATAAGCTATAAGAAAGCTCTACATCTCAAGCTTGAGTAAGAATAGAAGGAAAAGAGATAAGGGTAAGGAACTCTCAAACTTGTTATTCTTCATGGCATCCCCCACTTAAGAGAAACCCAACTAAAAGAACAAATAAAATGAAATATCAATACACTTCACCACATTATCAGTTACTGGAACTTTCATCTAGATTAGCTCCCTTGCCCTCTTTTGCTTGAACTGCATAGAAACGAATCTCCTTTCGAGAAATCAAGATTTGGGCCATTAAAAGAAGATTTCTTGTCCTCCCTCCCTCTAACCATACGAGTAGGACAATTTTTCACTTGATGATAATTCTTTCTACTACCATAGCACCCACTAGTACCAGCTAAACACTTCCGAAAATGTTTCTTTCTACAATTATGAAAAGTAGGTTTAGCAAATTTAGATCCACTACCTCTCTTTTGGTTACCCTCAGAAGTATTTGAAGAATCTTGATTTGGAGATCTCTTCATGAACGTAGGTTGACCTTGCTCTTCGTATTTTCCCCTCTTCACATTATTATTCACTCTTCTAAGTTTATAATTCCCAATTGGTTGAGCATACACAACAAGTCTAGATTAATTCATATCATCATGGAGCATCGTGGCATGACATTTCTCCTTAACTAGTAAGAAACATCGCTAACAAACCTACTCATCTCATATCTAGAGCTAGACATCAAAGTAGGAGCATACTTAGACATTAGGGTAAACATAAAGGAATACTCATCAACACTCATAGTATATTTCATAAGATTTATAAACTCCTCAACCTTCACCTCCCTCTTCTCACAGGGAAGGTACTTACCAAGCAACTCCTTCTTAAACTCCTCCAATTCTATATAACTCAATTTAACCATCCTATCGGCTTTTCATTAAGTGAACGACACTTGGGCCACTTTTTTGAATTAATAGGAATCAAACTCCACTTTCTCCGTAGAAGTTACACATTGCATCCATAATATTATAAATTCCCTCAAACAAATCGTGGGAAACTTCCCCCCCCCCCCCACTATAGAACCAAAATTATAGGAGGATTCATTATCACAAAGTCTCTCAATCTTTAGGCCATAGTACTCTTAATAGAGTTCACTCTAGGACCCACATCCCTATTCACTTGTCCATCATATCTTGGGACAAAGTTAGAAAATCTGTCCTAATCTCTTTATTGGTCATATCCCGGGGTATCACTTGAACTTGCCAACCTTGAAGAGATTGTCCAACTTGGGGACCTAGGGGAGGAATTCCATCAATGACAATATTCTCTTCCTCTCTCCTTGCGGGTCTCCCTGTCGTATTCATATCCTATAGACACAAAAGAACGATTAGGACAAATACACTTATAGGACTCAACTCTAAGGCATGACTTCAAGAATACAAAAGAAGTCTAACTTTCTCTTGACCTATAGCCTCTTACTCATAGATGTGTTGCGACTCACAATGATGAACAAGACTCTACTAGGAGTGGCCCGTGAGGCATCAACCTAATGACCATTCCCAAATCCTTATGGTTTTATACAAACTTTGTCACAACCCAAGACTATCCCCAAAATTGTGCACGGCGTACTTGACCTTCAAGGGGTTTTGTACAATCCTTATTGCAATGAGTCATCACATAGGTAGTAAAAATACTGAAGAATTGTCAATAAAACCAACACTAGAAAAATCTTTCATAAAGCAACTAAATACTAAGTCTCATATAGACACCTTTAACACAATCTCAAAAATCACACGGATACGGGGCTTTACAATCGAAACAAATACTAAAATGTCAATTAATTCAAAAAGGCTACATAAGAGTTCTTTTTCCTCAAATCCATGATGACATACCATGTCTTGGAAGAATAGAAATCCAAGCCTTCAACTAAGAAATCCACTAGATACCTCAACCTGCACTTGTAGTGAAAACATGAAGAAGATGGTGTTAGCAAAATTAAGAACTAAGTATGATCGCCATGCAAAACCATGCTAAAAGGGGCCTTTTATTGAAAGTAATACTTTTATGCCTTTTGGTAAAACTTCATGAAAAATTGAAAAATAGAGGCACAATATAATTCACAACTAACATATAAGTCACAATGTCTCATTTAAACTATTGCCTTTACCTGTTACCTTTCACCTCAAGTAATCATGCTTCAACTAGTACCAACATGCAATGCTTAAGAACATACATTAGGTAGATCATTCATTCTTCTAGGGCCTCTATATAAAGTTATATTAAGACACCCTTCAGTAAGACATAAAGTGGAGGCCCATACTACAACTTCATGCCACACCTAAGTGTTCCTCAAGGCTACATTAGACAAGAACTTTTACAGTTAAACATAATATGCTAAGTAACTCATTTCATCAATATAAGAGAGACATTTATCACATTAGAGAGACAATAAGTCAACATTTATTATTAGCTTCATTTAGAGGACTATCACACATTAGTCATGAAGACTTAGGGAACTCACTCAAGCCCTATCTAAGTCTACTCATGTCATGTGCAGATAGCATCCCATACTACAATCTACACTTTGTAGATCTCGTCAAGTAACTAGAGTGCACATCCCACGTGATGCGAATACGCATTTAACTGACACAGAACATAAGAGATAGTTCATGGAATCCAATATTCTATTCCCATATCATAATGATGTGGTACCCTTGCCTAAGGGAGATCGGTGCATGCAGATTTGCTTGATCCATAGTTAGGACCTATGTGTGAACATAGTTGAAGGATATGAAAGACGTTCGTTCAAAATCATCCTACCATTGGGAGAACCTCCATCTAACGATATCCATTTGGTGCTTAGCCTACATTCCCATAGAGTTGTTTCATTAACAATTTACTGTTGTGTTGTAGAGAGTTACCAACATCAGGTCTACCCACCCAAGATTCAAACACATGAATAACAACAACCATTAGGTCAACCAATTGATCTTCCTAGGAAGGACCACCACCTTTAGATGAATAAAATGTTACCAATTAACCAACCAACAAAACCACTTGTTACAAATAAGATCTTGTTGTTGCATCGAAAGAGATAAATGTTGACTAATCTGGCTAACATTGAACTTGGTAAAATGAAATGGTTGAATAATTGAAAAATGAGATTATTCAGGAATACACATTGAATGCTGAGATTACGCGTTGAATTTCTGGTAGTAGATCCATAATCAAAAAAGTGTTTGTGAACCAATCTGAGGTTCATCATTTCACATAAGAAGAAGTCCACCACCATTAGGTCTACCATTTCAAGTTTTTACATCAACATAGGGTTCTATACCATCATGAACGACCACCAACATTAGATCTAACAATAAAAGAGATGGTCTAAAATACCGTGGAGTCATTCATAGGGAGGCTACATACATTAGGTCTAACAAACCAAGACATTCATTCATTCATTCAAGAAAATTTTGCCAACTATAGGTCTACCAAATCAAAGATCATTTAGCAATTAAGTGAAGATACATTCATTTGTCTAGAAGAGTATTCACTAGCCTACCAATTCAACACACACATGCATCTGGCAGACTGTAAATCTGTTGAAGTTTTTCTACGTAGAAATTCATTTATACAAGAACTGAATTCCTAAGCCTAGAAATTAAAGATATACATTAACATTTGATACAAGATCATTATTATATCCTTGGGAATCACATCTACATATGTACTTCATTGAATTCACACTCACACAACAAGAAATTAAGAACCTCCCCCATAAGTGGATGATACATAACTCTATCACAATTCTATATCATTAAATATCAATATCAACCCATAGATCCAACATACTACAAGAGATAAGCCAATTGACATATTTCCGTAACCAATTCCATCATCAACATAATTAATTCAACATGAACTCATTCATGATCTCCCTTTCTAGGTCATGATCCTCAAATCATCAATACATCAATAATTCACCAAAATACGACATAATTAATGACATGAACCATAAACTAACTTCATATAAAAACCTACTATACATTATACATCTATAATCAATCATCAATTTAGGAGTTTAGATATAGACATGGGTTCTTGAAGGAATTCAATGTAAAAACAACTTCAAATGATCAATTAAATATTAATTAATCAATATAATTACTTTGAAAATGTTTTGTCAATGAACACATTCATAGATTAGAAAGTATGATTTTGATCATTGAAAGACTTTGAAATCTACTATAATTGACTCCTAGAATGAAAGATTAATCTACGATGAAAGATCACTATACCTTACGCTTAAAAAATCCCACGAAATTACTTGAAAACTTGAAGAAATTGACCTTGGAACCTTGATTTCCTCACCTCTAATGAAGTTTTCCTTTGAGAGAGTGTTTTGGAGAAGAGAGGTTCTAACTTTTGGGGTTTTGAAAGTAATAATATCTAAAATAGGTTTATTCAATTTAAATATTCTTAATATATTCTAATACAACTAAAATAATCGTTTAAACATTTACCGAAACTTGGGTTGAATTTACCAAATAACTCCACAATGACCGAGCTTCCGCCACTAAACCACTCCTCATTCACGTCTCTCATCCATGGATCATGTATAGGTTGAGGGGATGTATGGTACCTCCATGGTTTTTGCTTGTGGATGAATATGGAAGCCAAGCATATCCTGACCCACGACCTTTATCTACAAGGCGTAGAATGGTCTAAGGGACATGGATAAGGGGTATAGATGGGACTTTTTCAATATATTTTTGGGCTACGCCCTTTATCTATGAGGCGTAGAATGGTCTAATAGACACACACCCTGTATCTACAAGACATTTTGGGTTGTATTGGGGAGTATTATGTGGAATTTCAACCCCTTAAAATGATGTTCTAAGTACATGATTCAGTTCTACTAGTTTTAGCCCTCAAACAACACACCAAACTTCAACCACAAGGTCATCGAACACAATAGTCCAAATGACTAGTTTTTGGACGTTATAGTCGAATTGTGACATTTGAACTGAAAACACTTTAAATAAAATTAAAAAGTCATTTCTCATCATATAATAAAGTTACAAAATTCAAATACGTATGAGGATCTAGTTCTTCCTATTCAATTTTAGGGTCATTACATATGTGCATGTTTACTATGTTCTGACTACTCATATATGTTTTACTTATGGGAATACTCGTGTGATCCTAACATTATACTATGGTTTTGTGTTTAAACTAAACTTTATCTTTGTCTATTGAATAAAGGAAATCTTCAGGCGGACTAATAGAGACCATTTAGAAGATCAGTGAGCATGATCAAATTCAAGGGTTAGCCAGTTTTTTAAGCCTGTCATAGGTCCTCTATATTTTAGTAACTCTTTTCGAACTTAGACTATCTCGTTAGACTTACTCGTATGTTTAGTTTGGTTGTACCCACTTTATTTAGCCTGGTTGAACTTTAGATATTCTGGTAAATTGACTTTAAGATTCTAGGGATGTTTTCCACAATGTTTTAGCGACAATTTGTTAGACTTTTGTATTTTGTGGGAACTACACTTTCATTATACATTTAAACCGCCTTTTATATCATTAGATGTTTTGTTTTGGGAATAGTTGGTTAGTATTAATGATTCTCCCACTAGAGGGTTAGTGTATGTGCCAATCACGATGGTCTGGATCATTATAAGAGAGTGGAAGAATCAGAAACAGTATTGATTACTAGGTATTGTCAATGAGGTATTATTACTAGGCAATGAATTTAAAGATACAAGAATTGCAAAAAAAGTTCTTTTAATAGTGCACGAAAGTTCTGTCCAAAATTACCTTGGCAGAATTGTTAAATTCTTTACAGGCTCAAGATCAAAGGAGACTTATGATGCAAGATTGCATGGTTGAAGGAGCATTAGTATTCAACCACAAACCTCAAAGCAAGGGTAAATTGTTGAAAAATTACCCACCTTGTCAGTACTGTGGAAAAATGGACATCCTCTATGTTAAGGTTGGCAAAAAGCAGATGCAGGGTGCAAGAACTACAAATAACTTGGTCATGAAGATGTGATTTGAAAAAGTAAATTTTAAAAATAGGAAACAGTTGCCCAGTCACTACTTAAAAAGTAGTATAAGACCACTTATTTTTGGCAACTTATTTTTCAACCAAGAAAAACTGATTTTTGGATTATTGATAGTGGTTGTACAACCACATGACATATGAAAAGAAATATATTTTAAGAGTTCATTCTTATGGAAAATAAGAAAGTCTGAATTGAGAATGGTGATTGTATTCCTGCAAAAGAAAAATGGTTTGTTTCAATTAAAACAAATTTAGGTACAAAAATAATTTCATATGTTATTTATGTGTCTGATGTTGATTAAAGTTTGTTTATTATTGTTCAGTTAATAAAAAAAATTGCATTATTATTTGAAGACAAATATTTTCGAGTCTTTGATTTTTATAAGTCAAAAGTTTAAATAATCAAATGAGAGGTAAGAGTTCCTCAATTAATCCAACAGAAGATGCAAACAAACCATGCAAGAGAAAGGATGAATGAGCAGATTTCTTCACACGGTCCACTTTAGATGAGTCTACAATCTACAACTCATGATCCAAGAAGGACTATTGAAAATATGTCTCGGAATATTGCAAAAATAAAGCACTTGGCTATTTTAAGGGTTGTTAAATTATGTTATTCAAGTCCCATTTGACTTATATTTCGTTGTTAGTTCTTTTAATTTGATATTTTAATTACACTTATAAGTGTGTAACTTATTTTTATTTTTTTAGCTAGGAATTATATATATAAATTCAAGTCTCTCGATTATTATAATATAATTCCCATAATACTACAATATTTTTTCTCTCAAAGTCTTTCTCTATTATTTTCTAAATTTTTTTATTGTAAAATACATTAGAATTCATAATTCATTTGTAAGGTTTGACGATAAATACTTATAAGCTTCTCAAAAAACGCATATCAATCAATCTCTATAACGAGATATGGATTCCATCAACTAATTTATTACTTCACCAATATATATTATGATCATGCAATCTACCATGCAAATTGACCCATCTCAGAATCTCACATTTTAATAAATAAAAATGATAATTAATATATACATATCATAATAGTTATATAAAAAATAAAAATATAAGTACATTTATTAGTTTAGAGAGTGTGTGTTTTTCAACCAGTTGAAAACAACTATCTCTACTCACTCCCGCTCAATACATATGAAATGCACTAGAACAAGAATTTTGAACTGTACCATTCCCATAACCAGGGTAATTACATATCATCTTGTGCTACAATCCTACTAATGGCATGTCCAATTTTCATCCTAGATTGTGAACAAAAAACTTTATACTTATAAGGACCGGTGATTTAATCCTCTGTGTATATGCTAAAACTCTACACACTAAATCATCTACTATACAAGTAAATAGACTTCATAAATGTGATTTACAAGAAATGAATAAATATTTATTTTATAATAAATATTATATCTCAAGATATGGTTAATAGTATATATCCCAACAATTTCTGACATAGAGTTTTAATCATCAAAATTTCTATAATTAATATATCAAAATGCATGGTTAATAGTATATACATTAACAATCTCTCACTTAGATATTTGATCTTGAAAATTGTTAGAATGTTATCTCTTAATATATCATTAATAGTATATACCCTTAAAACCTCCCACTTAGACTCTTACCGATGCATTTACAACTTTTACATGCATTCATTCTTGTCAAAATAAATTACCAAGCTATTTTATCATGCAATTTTTCTTGTAGTGCTTCGTCCTAATAAGTAGATTCTGTACTAGATCTTCAGAGACTTTATCGTGAAAACCTCCAAGCATGTACTTATTTCAAGGAGTTCTTCAGAAATTCTATCATGAAAGTTATGTCAAGCATACAAAACAAATCAATCTTCATTAAGAATCTCTCACTACGACTGTCATATCCCCGAAACCACACCCTAGAAGTTAGGGCAATCTCGGATTACAATTGGCATACTTGACCTCTCGAAGGTCTTGTACAAGTCCTTTCATATCATTCATTGCTTATCATAGTGAAAAGTAGTGCGGAATTAAAACTTTTCACAAAACATAGCATAATCTTTAAAATCTCTTTCATATAAAGTCACAGGAAAATGCTAAGTCTCAATCTCATCATCTTAAGACACCAGAAAACATGGGACACGGACCATACAAAATACGAATATAGAAATACTTAGTCTATTATAATGCTTCAAATGCAAACATAAAAGACATGTACGCCCTCGAGTCAAATAAGGACATACTTCAACTTCTCTTGAACGATGCTATGGTCCAAGTCTTCACTTCCCAAAAGCTCCTCACCTTCCAAGAACTATATAGATAGATAAAATCATGGATTAGTACAACCACATGTACTAAGTATGACATAATGCATAAATATCATGAAATGGACTTTTATTGGAAATATGCATGTTTTCTTAAGAATGTCATCATATAATCATAAGAACAACATTTATCAACGTAGAAACACATAAAGAAAAAATTTAAACCAATTATCACATTAGTTTCACTGTTATAATGAAATACTTTCTCTTCCATTTTAACACTTCCTAGCATGTATTCTTCTAACTAAAAGCTAGCTTAAGACCAACCTAAGCAACACAATGAGAGAACACCCATACAACCTCCCTAAGCATACCTAAATGTCTCTCAAGAACGCTTATAATAAGTCACATACATACTTCAAGACATCAAACATATCAATACATAGGCAATATGATATTTCCTCATCAAAGGCTATCAAAAGACTTACTTAAGTAGATTAAGAAGAGAAAGTCCATGATTGACCTCTTGAAGACAACCTAAATAATCCTTAATACTTCCTAAGTTTGGATCATGTCCACATAATCAACATCTTTCCTAACTAGAGTCATTCTTAAAAATTATCTAGGTAAGATACGAAGTGACCATTCCTATGCCCACTTTACACCTTAACTAGACAACCCTTAACTACTCTAGATAAGTACTTATTTCATTAACATACTTTCTTACTAAACTTAAGTCATTACATTATAACCAACATAGAACATGATAACTAGACATGGAATACGGAGTTATGACCTACTCTAATGATGATGTTCTACTTTCCAAGGGTAGAACTAGGACACATCCTATGTAAGCACATAGTTAAAGAATATGAAGGTCTTTTATGCACTCTAGTCTCATTCTCAAGTAGAGTTACATTGTACTCTAGTCCCATTCTCAAGTAGGGCCACTTCCCATAACATAATTACTCGGTACTAGAATTGGTTCTCATAGAGTAATTGACAGTAAAGGATCACATGAAGAGGTTCCTTATCTAGTTCATAACCCAATCGCATTCACCCTACAAAAGAGGTCCACTAGGGCTACATTTCAATTGCAACTAAGATAACTCATTATGACTTTCCTAAGTATTAATATGATGTAGTTCCAGCCAATTAACCTTAAGTCCACCATTCTCTTACATGATGGATACCATTACGGGTCTCGACTTCAACATTCAGAAGATAACCTTCACCACATACATGACCTTTTTAACATCCTCTAAGGTCCCACATATCTTTCATTCAAACATGACAAGGGTGCACTAAACCTACCTAGCCAAGACATATTATAATCTTATAACATTCATACATATATCAAGTAAGGGACAGAAGTCTACCAAACAAGACACTACTTTCTTTAACCATATCACATATAGTATATCATTCTGAAAACACATAGGATAACCCTTATCATCTTTATGTAACCCTATACATTAGTAGAACATCATCTATACAACCATTATAGACTCATATAGTCAACTAGGAACAATCATGCTTCAACTCTAAGACTACACATATAAGCACCTAGTCATAGTCTAACATGATCTCCTAATATACATCAATTTTTCACATTGCTAGAATGTAGGTAAATATGATCATACTTTACATAATCAACTACACAAATATCCACATTATTTCAAGTAGTGTTGAAAAGGCCATGATCATCATATTGCATAGGGTAACGCCTACAAAGCCATGTCAATTGCAAGTAAACACATAACATCGCCACCATAAGTGGACCATAACAATCACAACATAATTGAAATATAAACAACAACATAATAAAGAAAATAGGGCAGCCTACCCCCACTCCATCATTAACACCACAATTCAATAGCATAAGACCCTTACCAATGGCCATGAACATCAATTCAACATAAAAACTATAATATTCAATGAACTAGGTCAATTCAATGTAAATTCCTCAATACAATACAACCTAGATATCAATTTACTATAATTATTACATCAATGAATATCGCACATAAAACTACATAAGAATTCATCAACATTAGGTCAATATCAAGTAAGCCACATCTTAGTAAAAAACTAGAGGTGATCCAAATTCATGGGTTCATAGGTAATTTAGGTTAAAATCATCAATAAAACATCAATTAGATCATTATTTAATGTTTAGAAATCATTAATGCAAGAACCCATGGTAGAATCATGAAATTGGAAAATTTCAACGTGAAAACTTTAGAAAACATCTTGAGAGTTTGGCTCCTTGATGAAAAAAGTTTCAAGGATCAAAAGTCATACCTCAATGATGATAATTCTTCACTTTGATGAAGAATCTTTACTCAATTCGTCACACCGATCTCTTCCTTGACTTTGGACTTCAATGTAGTCTTTTGGAATTTCTAAGGGATTTTGGGGGTTTTAGTTTGAAGAATGAAGTCGTCAATGTGTTTAAGACTTATATACACATTTAAAATATCCAAAATACCCCCGATCAACCTCTAATAATCTTATTTTGAAGTGGGGTGAAATTACAAGTTCACCCCTAACTTGGCAGTGAACCTGAGCATCACACAGGCTCATCGACGGTTGGATAGTCGACGGACCGTTTGTCCACAAACGGACAGTCGACGGACCGTTTGTCCACAAACGGATCTCCTGTCCTTCTGTTGGTTGGTTCAGAGACTTTCAAATTTCTTCATCTCACCCAAACCTAAGGCTCTACCCACCAAACCCATCGACGGGGCGTCGATAGGCCCACGAGCTATTGATGCCTCCATTATTTGGGGCTGCCTGGGACATTCTTGACTTCAAGTTTGGGTCCTTCCTCAAGGACTCTTGGTTGGTCCTTGGGGATGTTTTCCCGGATGTTTCCAACCCAAAAATGATCGTATATGAGTTATCACCTCACACATGAATTTCATCAAAAAGGAACATGTTAAACCCGACGAAACATGCTTAGACACACAAGGTCATTTCAAGGCACATCTTTCGTACGTCATCGACGTTCTTGGACGTTTGACATCCAAACTCAATAAAACTCAACACACTGCCTACATATGCTATAAAAACTCAATTAAGGACCTTAAAACCTCATGATTACACATAAACACATAGAACAACATATGAGGCACATAGGTGACTTAATCGTCGAACGTCTTGGTCGTCCCTTGACGTTTGACTTCCAATGCACCTAAACTCATAGACACTTTCTCACTACCATATATTAGACCTATTTAGTACCTTATACCATCAAGACCCACATTTTAGGCTCTAGCTCACCTAGGTCATTTTCGAGATCTTACAATCTTCCCCACTTGGACAATATTCGTCCTCCAATGACACTTGTTACTCTCGAACACTTCCAAGAATCGATAATTATCTAGAAGTTAATAACCATACCATCAAATACATAAACAAGAATAAAAAAATCAAATTCATATAGTCAAGTGATTCACAACACAACAAGAAACAAGAAAACAGTTCTATAATTCATTATGCTACAAAACTCACATGCTTCATTCCAAATAATAAAGACTCATTTTATATTCAATATCATGCTTATATACTTTAGTTCATTACAACAATTTTAGACCAAAGATTCAATTACTCAATTTTAAAAAATTTTAACAGCATTTGTCTCAAGCTACAAAGACTTTTAGCAAATTTTGCAAAAATGCAATGTTTAGGCAATTCATGATATAAACATGTTAGCATGAAAGGTAACATTATATAAACACATCTTACAACATAATAATGGTTTCATGAGAGACAAAATGTAAGAAGTTAATGAAATTCAATTTCAAAAAACTCCTAAACACCATGCACATGCAACCACTTCTACTAGATTTCTATTCCACCTACTAACGATACTCCCCCACTTACAAGGAACTCATATTATAACAAGAGAAAGAGAACATACCAACATCACCATCACTCTCATCCGGCTTCTCTCATCTAGTCAGGAGTTCATAGAAACGCCTATTTATTGGAGCATATTCCTTTAGAGCACTAGGAGCAACTTGCTTACTCTCTCTTCCTCTAGCCGTAGTGGTAGGACAATCTCTCACCTTATGATCATCCTTCCCACAACTCAATCAACCACTAGTACCGGCTAAACACTTCCCATAGTATCTCTTTCCTTAAGTGATACATGTCGGCTTTTCATTTCGAGAACCACCTCCTTTCTCAAATTTTAATTTAGCACTACTAGGTGCTTCTTGAGTTTGAGCCCTCTTCTTAACCCTAGTTTGCTCATGATCACCAGAATCACCCCTTTTTAAGTTCCTATCCATCCTCTTAAGTTTAGACTCTTCAACTGATTGTGCATACACCATGAGTCTAGCTACGGTCATATCATCATGTAACATCTCTGTACGACATTCCTCCCTCACTAAATCGGCTACACCAGTCACAAAATGACTCATTTCATCTCTTGAATTAGATACAAGAGAAGGGGCATATTTGGACAGCTTAGAGAACTTCAAAGAGTATTCCTCAACACTCATATTGCCTTGCTTGTGCTTGATAAACTCCTCTACCCTAACTTCCCTCATCCCACGGGGAAATTACTTACCAAGAAAAACTTCCTTAAATTCTTCCCTCTCAATATGACCCGACTCCTCCCGCCTATTGTCTTTCCATTGCGTGTACCACACTTGAGCTACATTTTTCTATTGATACGAAGACAACTTCTCTTTTTCTTTAGATGTCACTCCCATATAGCATGAACTATATTATACACCTTATCTATAAACTTATGAGGATCCTCTCCCACCTTAGATCCATGAAAGATAGGAGGATTCATCCTTACAAAATCTCTTAATCTAGACGTCATAGTGCTCTCCACCACGTTCGGCCTAGGCACCATACTCAAATTCACTTGAGTAGTCATGGCTCCAGCTAAAACAAGAAAAGCCTCTCTAATATACCTATTAGTTAACTTCAGTGGATCCTCATTACCCTCATCCACAATAGGGACTTGATCACCTTGAGCACCTTGCTCAACTTCCTCAACTTGAGGCAGAATCTCCTCTTGCTCCTCATTCTCATCAACACTCCTAGCCGGTGTTCTTTTCTATTAATCTTCCTAAAAACACTAGAAAAACCATAAGAAAAGAGTACTTCTAAACTTTTTCTCTACGGCGTGACATAGGAGTAGAAAAGAAGGGAAACTCTATCGTCTTATAGCCTCTCACCAATAGATGTGTCGCGACTCATACTTATGGTCAAGACTCTAATAGATGTTACTTGATGAGACTTTTCAATTCCTAAGACTACTTTCACAACATATGCTGTGATACCAAGTTTGTCACATCTTGAAACCACACCCTAGAATTTAGGACAATCCCGGATTACAACCGGCGTACTTGATCTCTCGGAGGTCTTGTACAAGACCTTTCATATCATTCATCGTATAAACATAGTGAAAAGTAGTGCGGATTTGAAAATATTCACAAAACGTAACATATTCTTTAAAATCCCTTTCATATAAAGACATAGGAAAATGCTAAGTCTCAATCTCATAATCATATGACACAAGAATACTTGGGACACGGTCCATACAAAATACGAATATAGCAATACTTAGTCTATTACAATACTTCAAATGGAAACGTAAAAGACATATATGCCCTCGAGTCAAATGAGGACAACTTCAACCTCTCTTGAAGGATGATATGTTCCAAGTCTTCTCTTCCCAAAAGCTCCTCACCTACTAAGAACTAGATAGATAGATTAAAGCATTGATTCGTCCAACCACATGTACTAAGTATGGCATAATGCATAAAAATCATGTAACGGACTTTTATTTGAAATATGCATCTTTTCTTTAAAATATAATAATATAATCACAAGAACAACATATATCAACTTGTAAACACATAAGGAAAAATTTAAACAATTTATCACATTTTTAGAGTCACTTCACAGTGAACTCAATTCACTGTACAGGGAAGTTCTTCACTGTTATAGTGAAATACTCTCTCATCCATTTTAACGCTTACTAGCATGTATTCTTCTCAATAAAAGCTATCCTAAAACCCACCTAAGCAATATAAAGAGAGACCGCCGATACAACCTCCCTAAGCATACCCAAATGAGCCTCAAGAACACTTATAATAAGTCACATACACACTTCAATACTTCAAACATATCAACACATAGACAATATGACATTGTCTCACTTAAGGCTATCAAAAAATTTACTTAAGTAGATCAAGAAGATAACGTCCATGATTAACCTCTTCAAGATCACCTAAATAATCCTTAAGACTTCCTATGTTTGAATCATGTTCACATAATCCTAACTAGAGTCATTACGAAGACTAATCTAAGTAAGACACGAAGTGACCATTCCCCTCTTCACACCTTAACTATACAACCCTTAACTACTCTAGATAAGTAATTATTTCAATAACATACTTTCTTACTTAACTTAAGTCATTACATCCATTAATTTATTTAGGAGACATTCAACACATAAAAGACATTCAAGTAATAGTCTTAGAAAAGACCTACGAACTCTAACTAACACCTTTAAATCCTATTGTGCAACGTTTAGATAGCGTCCATACCACCACCTAACCTTCATAGAACTTCTCTAGTACTAGTAAGTATCCCACATGTTGAGAATAGGCAATAATCGACATAGACATGGTTAAGGAATATGAAGGGATTTTCGCATTCTAGTCTCATTCTCAAGTAGAGGTAGTTTGTACTTTAATCTCATTCCCAAGTAGAGCAACTTCCCATAACATAATCACTCGGTGCTAGACTTTGTTCTCATAGAGTAATTGACATTAAATGATCGCATGAAGAGGTTCCTTATCTAGTTCATAACCCAATCACATTCACCCTACAAAAGAGGTCCACTAGGGCTACCTTTAAATGGAGACTAAGATAGGTCATTATGACTTTCCAAAGTATTAATATGATTCTGTTCCAGCCAATTGTCCACCATTCCCTTACATAAATGATACCATTACGACTCTCGACTTCAACATTCATAATATAACCTTCACCACATGCATGACCTTCTTTAAATCCTCTAAGGTCTCACATATCTTTCATTCACACATGAAAAGGGTGAACTAAGCCTACCTAGTCAATTCATATCATATCTCATAACATTCATACATATAGTGAGGGACACAAGTCTACCAAACAAGATACTACATTCTTTCACCGTGTCACATATATCATATCATTATTAAAACACTTAGTATAAGCCTTATCATATTTATGTCACCCTATAAATTACTACAACATCCTCAATGCAACCATTATAGACTCATATAGTCAAGTAGGAACAATCATGCATCAACTTTAAGACTACACATATAAGAACCTAGTCATAGTCTAACATGATCTCCTAATACACATCAAACTTTCACATTGCTAGCATGTAGGTAGATATGATCATACTTTACATAATCAACTACACAAATAGCCACATTACTTCAAGTAGTTCCAACAAGGCCATGATAATCATATTGCATAATGTAACGCCAACAAGGCCACGTCAATTGCAAGTAAAACACATAACACCGGCACCAAAAGTGTACCATACCAATCACATTATAATTTAAATATAAACAACAACATAATAAACGAAATAGGGAATCCTACCCACACTCCATTATTAACACCTCAATTCAATGTTAAATCATTTAATTCAATAGCATAAGACACTTACCAATAGCCATAAACATCAATTCAGCATAAAACTACAATAATCAATGAACTTGGCCAATTCAATGTAAATTTGTCAATCCAGTACAACCTAGATATCAATTTACTACTATTATTACATTAATGAATATACAACAAAAAACTACATAAGAATTCATCAACATTAGTTCAATTTCAAGTAAGCCACATCTTAGTTAAAAACTAGGGTTGATTCAAATTCATGGGTTCATAGGTAATTTAGGTTAAAATCATCAATACAACATCAATTAAATCATTATTCAATGTTTATAAATCATTAATGCAAGAACCCATGGTAGAATTATGAAATTGGAAAATTCAACTTGAAAACTTTAGAAAACATCTTGAGAGTTGCGCTCCCTGATGAAACAAGTTTCAAGGATCAAAAGTCATACCTCAATGACGATTATTCTTCACTTTTATGAAGAATCTCCACTCAATTCATCACAACAATCTCATCCTTGACTTTGGACTTTAATGGAGTCTTTAGGAATTTCTAAGGGATTTTGGGGTTTTGATTTAGAAGAATGAAGTCTTCAATGTGTTTAAGACTTATATACCCACTTAAATTACCCAAAATACCCCTAATTAACCGCCTATATTATTATTTTAAAGGGGGTGAAATTACAAGTTCACCCCTAACTTGGCAGTGAACATGTGCATCACACAGGCCCATCGATGCTTGGACAGTCGACGGACCCTTTGTCCATAAACGGACCGTCCTATTATTCCGTTGGTTGGTTCAGAGACTTGACCAGTTCCTCTTATCACCCAAGACTAACTCCTTACCCACGACGCCCATCGATGGGGCGTCGATAGTCCCACGAGCCGTTGATGCCTCCGTCGTTTTGGGCTGCCTGGGACAGTCTCGACTCCATGTTTGGGTCCTTCCTCAAGGACCCTTGGTTGGTCCTTGGGGATGTTTTCCCGGATGTTTCTAACCCAAAAATGATCATATATGAGTTATCACCTCTCACATGAATTTCATCCAAAAGGAACACGTAAAACCCGACGAAACATGCTTAGACACACAAGGTCATTTCAAGGAACATCTTTCAAACATCATGGACATTCTTGGATGTTTAACAATCAAACTCCAAGATACTCAACACACTGCCTATATATTCTATAATAACTTATTTAAGGACCTTAAAAACTCATGATCACACATAAACACATAGAACCACATATGAGACACATAGGTGACTTAGTCGTCCAACGTCTTAATTGTCCCTTGACGTTTGACTTCCAATGAACCTAAACTCTTAGACATATCCTCATTACCATATATTAGACTTATTTAGGACCTTATACCTTCAAAACCCCCATTTTAGACTCTAGTTCTCCTAGGTCATTTTTTAGGTCCTCCAACAACTAAGTACGACTAAATTATCACACTTTCATGTTATTGAGTCTTAATATATTCTTCAAAATCTTTTTATATTGTAATATTAATAACTTTTCATGTAATTTTCATTTGCTCCAAATTACTCCCACTACTTGAGGTAATTGTTTTATTACGTCTAGTAATGTTTCTCCTACTACTTAATTCCAACATATCGATATGATGTTCTTGAGTGTCTGAATTTATAATTGAGTTATTTAGTATTTATTTATTCAATTTGTTTATAACTAATTAACTTCTAGGAACATGGTTTACTAAATGATCCTTTCTAAAATTCAGACTATTGTTTTAACAATTGTCTTATTTTCTTTAGGACATTATAGTAAACCTTCTTTTATTCTTTAGGATATCCAATTAACCCATATATTCTATTCTTAATTCCAATAATTATATTCTCCCACTCAGCACACGTGCCGGACAATCCTATATTTGACTATGCCACTTATTAGACTTACATCTAATTCACCTAGTTCTACAGTTTTTAAAGGTAAGAATTTTAAAGAAATTGAATTTATAATGTGGTATGTAGTTATTAGAAATCATCCCAAAATAAAAAAAAATGATCATTCAATAATTAATCTTATCAATTTCATAAGATTCTTCTTCATTTCTCTTCAATAACAATTTATTATAGAGTGTGTGGCATAGACAATTCGAATGCAATCAAGATTAAAGAAACTTTATATTATAAACAGATTTTTATGATAGTGAATGTCTAATTATGTGGAGTCCTATTAGGATACGATTAGGAATCCTACTTGGGGACCAAGTTAAGTTTTTACTATAAACAAACGGATTTTCCTTCATTATAAATAAGACCTATGAATCCTGAATATACTTCAAGAGAAATAAGAAGTTTTTTCTCTTCTTCCTACTTTATACTTCTTCTTATTTATATAGTTTCATAACATGTTATCAGCACGACTGTTCTATTCATAAAGAATTATGATAGAAGACGAAAAAAGTGTAAAAGATATCTTGCATAAATTATGCAATAAGGTTTCAATTTCATCAAGGTATGATTTATCTTTACCTTATAATTATTTCAATGATAGGTATGGAGTTACCATCTAGAGTAAGTATTAAAGAGATTTGTCGACTTTTTATATGTTTAATTTTAACCGATTGGGAAGAGAAATTCTTGATATATTTTAATAATTAAATAAGCACAATTTAATGAAAGGTATGGTTCAAACCTTAATATGAGGTATGTGATCTATAATGTTATATCTATAAATTACTAATGTTAATTATAAAAAATCAATAATCTTAATTTTATGTGTATTTATAATATACAATTATGTTAATGATCATCAAAAGTGATAAATTTGCAATCATTTTGAAGGCTTGAGGTCGACACTCATTATGGATAAGATGATAGATTTGAATTTAAACTCACCAAAATAATAAGACGATGGATTTAGTTCAATCACACCAAGAGGGTAAGACATTGGGTTAAAGTCCTGGTTCACCGTGATGAGAACATATTGAGTTCAAGTTCCATCAGTTTATGGCCTAATAAATTTTATGGATAAGACATTGAATTTGAGTATCAATGCACCATATTGATGACATAATAATGACTAAAAAAAATTAATGTGTTTTTTATGAGAAGTCATAAAATTTATTGATTTTTTTCCATGACTAAATTTAATGTGGTAGTAGTGCATAATATGTCTATAAAAAGACATGTGATTGAATAATGCACATAAATATGGAATGAGTTACTAAAGCTATCATAATTTTATATGGTGACATGTTTGTGTTCCATTCATGAAGAATGAGACCTTTTGATAAATTCTAAAAATATAGATTCATTCTCTAAATGGAATGAAGTGTAAGACACCATGCTAGGAATGGGAAATATTGCGACCTTTGGTCAATGATGTGGTATCACCAATAATGTCTCTAAGAAGACATGTATTATATAAAAGTTTATGTTTTATCTTCAGGCATGCATTGAACAAGAATCAGTGTAATTGAGGCACATTCTATGGTGAATAAGAAGTTTTCTAATTCCAACATATTCCTAATTTGTATTGATTGTCTTGCACATCATTAGTCTATAGTGTTTAGAAGAATTATGGAAAATTAAAATTTACATCCATGGAAGAACTTAAAAATTCTTTTAAATGGTGGATTTTCTTGTACTGCTTGTTAGCAAGGCAGGTTAATTGTGAGACCATCATAAACGAAAGTGGAGATTGAATCTCCTGCGTTCTAGGAATGTATATTTGTGGACATATTCAACCACCTATTTGATTGTTTAGATACTTAATAGTCCTAATAGATGTTTCTTCTAGATGGTTTCGTATGTGCATATTGTTATCTCACAACTAGATTATTGCAAAAGTATTGGCATAAATAATATGATTCCACACACAATTTTCAGAAAATTAGATTAGTCTATTCAGTAATGGTATCACAACTCACCTTTACAAAAGGTAGAGTAATTGAGAAAAAATAAAAATCTGAAATTCACTCCCGGAGTATTAAAGTTGAAATTTTCTAATAAAATAGTAATAAATTGGTATTTAACTAAAGCAAAAAGGCAGATGACATAGTAAACTTGGAGTTTACTAGAACTAATAATTATTAGTTGGCATGAATAATTTGGTCATCCCAAAGATGTGCATGCTGAATAATAGACATACATTAAAGAACTAAAAGATTATTTCAGACATTCTATGTCATTTGCATGTGTATATTTTTAAATTGTTTATTGTTGTTTAAGTGTTTCACTAAGAGTTAAGAAAGGCCAAGTGTTTGCTTGGGGCCAACAATGGTTCTCGAGTGTTATTCCCTCCTTGAGCGTAGGATCAGGGTGTGAAAAACTTGGTATTAGAGCATAGAGTTTAATAGTCCTTGGGAGTCTATGAAGTCTTGTCTGTAGTGTCGTTGTTATCAATGTGAAGCGCATGACATCTATAGTTAGGAGGCTGCAACATTTAGGAACTATCTCACCTCTTTCATATTCATTTCGTGAGATACAGTTAAGCTCAGTAATGTTTTCTTCTAACTCGTGCTTATGCCTGTCTTTCAGATAATGGCTCGATGAAGAAATGTTAGAGTTCATTCTGCTAAGAAGTTAAAAGAGAAAGGGGTACCTAATGCCCAAGAAGTGCAACCCTAAGGACAAGTCACTAATGCTGAATTTTAAGAAGCAATTCAAATGCTAAGTCATTATATGACCAACCAGGTTGGATAAGAAAGAGGGCTAGATATCAAGTTGTTGATACTTCATAGATCCTTAAGTTCCTGAGGAGGAATTCTCAAAGATTCACTGTTTCAAGCACTGCAGAGGATCCAATAAACTTTTAAGTGGAACTACAGAATGTGTTTGAGGTTATGCACATTGCCCATGCTGAGCGAGTCAAAAAATTTACATAAGTGTCAAGAGTAATCGGTTTGACCAGTAAAAGAAGAGTAGGGTGAGAATGCACTGGTTTTAAGTTGCACTGTGTTCGAGAGTTCTTTCGTAAGGCATTTCTTTCCTTATGATGGAAGATAAACCAAGGTACGGGAATTCCTTGCCCTTAAGAAGGAACCTATGAATGTTAGTTTGTTTTTTGTTAGGTTATCTCGTCTATCAAGTAAGAAGGGCAAGGAAACGATGCTCATAAGGGACATGGACATACTGAGACTTGTGGTTTATGTGCAGTAGGTTACAGAAGAGATGTTGAGGGATAGAGAAGAATTTAGAAACAACAAAACTAAGATACAGAATGAGTCCATGTAGTAAAAGAGTAATGTGAACTTGTCTTCTTTTCAACATAAGATAAAAGGACATGCTCTAACATTTTCTAGTGCACATGCACCGACAAATAAAGGTGAGTATAATAGTCAAATTCGTAGAATTTCAGAGTTAGACCTGTTGAGTCTCAGGGTAATGTTTCACAAGGAGGTAATGTGCTCCTACATGTGTTATATGTGATGAAAACCATCCAAGTGTTTGTTACGATGGCTCTAGTTGTTGTTTTAAGTGAGGTCAAGAGGTTCAATTCATGAATGACTGGTTAAAGAATAGGCAAGGAAATGCGATTAGGGAAAATAGAGCCCAATCTTCTTCAATGTCTCCACTGACAGGGCTGCACCTAGAGAAGCTACTTCAGGGACAGTAGAGGAGAAGACCTCCTATATGCGATCACTAGTCTTCTAGAGCAAGAGAATTTTCTAGGTGTTGTCACAAGTATGATTAAAGTCTTTATTTTAATGTTGATGCTTTGCTAGATCCAAGGTCGAGCCTATCTTTTGTGACTCCATATGTTGCGATGAATTTTGATATTCCTACGGAGAAACATTTGGTTCCTTCATTGTTTCTCCAAATGTTGGTGAGTTTATTCTAGCTGAGAGAGTCTATTGTTATTGTATTATTTTTGTCAAGAACAAAAGAACTATGTATGATCTAGGTGAGTTATAGATGGTTTTTTAAGTTATTATGGGTATGTAATGGCTTCATGCCTACTATGCCTTCATTTATTCTAGAACTCGATGTTTTGAATTCTAAATTCCTAATGAGTAAGTTTTTAAGTGGAGTAGGAGATCAGAAGTGCCTAAAGGTTGTTTCTTATCTTAAAACAAAATAGTTTGTTTCCAAGGGGTGTGTCCATCACTTAGTCAAAGTTAATGATTCTAGTGTTGAGACACCTCTTGTTGAGTCAATTCAAGTTTTTAGTGAATTTCCAAAGGTCTCTACACACGATCTTTCTGGAGTCCCTTCTTCGAGAGAAATAGTTATCAGTGTTGATCATAATACTAATACTCATCTTATATCTATTCCGCCATATAGGATGGCACGAACAGAGTTAGAAGATCTAAAAGACCTGTTGGAAGATCTCCTTGAGAAGGGATTTATTTGACCAAATGCCTCACCTTGTGGTTCTCTATTCTTAGTTGTGAGGAAGAAGGATAGTTCTTTTAAAATGATTTTAGACTACCTTCAGTTGAAAAAGATTACTATCAAGAATAAGTATCCTCCTCTGAGAATTAATGATATCTTGGATCAACTTCACAGTGTCACTTGTTTCTCCAGTATAGACCTCGAATATGGCAACCATCAGTTAGGAGTAAGGGAAAGTGATATTCCAAGATATATTTCAGGAGCAGTTATGGTCATTATGAGTTTATGTTCATGCATTCAGTTTAATCAATGCAAATGTGATTTTTGTCTTGAGAATCTAGCATTCTTAGACAACATTGTTTTCGATGATGGAATTAGAATTGATATCGAGAAAATTATGTAGAATTGGTCGAGACACACATCTCAAACAGATATTAGGTGTTTATTGGGGTTGGATTGATATTATAAAAGGTTCGTATAGGGGTACTCATATATGTCCTCCTCTCTGACCAACTTCACTCAGTAAATAGTTAAGTTTCAATTGTCTGAAGCTTGTGAGAAAAGCTTTCAAGAATTGAAAATTGTGTTGACTAATGCCACAATATTGATCTTAACAGAGGGTATGCAGAGTTTTATTAAAATACTGAACTAAGGATTGTGTGTTAATTCAGAATGGTAAACTTTTAGTTGATGCCTCCAGACAGCTGAAAGTTAGCAAGAAAAATTATCCAACCCATGATCTAAAGTTTGTTGTCGTAGTAGTTTCTTTAAAAATCTAGCGTCATTATACTTATGGTGTTCATGTGGATGTGTTCATCAATCAGAAGAGTCTTCGGTATGTTTTTAGTCAGAAAGAGTTTAATCTCAGACATAGGAGGTGTTTTGAGTTACTCAAGGATTATGATATGAGTATTCTGTACAACCCATATAAGGCTAATGTTGTTGTTGATGCCTTGAGCATGTTTTCTATGGGTATGACCACCTATGTTATGGAAGAAAGAGAGAGTTAGCGAAAGATGTGCATAGACTTATACGGTTAGGAGTTTGACTAATTGATTCCACAGAAGGAGGAGTTGTGGTAATGAATGGGCAAGAATCATCTTAAGTTTCTAAGGTTAATGAAAAACAAGACCAATATCCTTTTTTACTTGAGTTGAAGGAAAATGTTCATAAACAAAAGGTGATGGATTCTGCACAATGGAGAGATGATTTATTGAGGTATCAAGGTAGGTTTGTGTACCAAGGGTGGATGAATTCCAACAGAGGATCATGGAGGAAGCTCATAGCTCTAGATATTTCATTAATATAGGTTCCACAAAGATGTATCGTGACATAAGAGAAATATATTTGTTGAATAGTATGAAGAAGGGTATTTTTGAGTTCGTTGTTAAATTCCCATATTGTCAATAAGTTAAAGTAGACTATCAAAGTCCAATTCGTATAGATTATAATATAGAGATCCCGCAGTGGAAGTGGGAGATGATCAAAATGGACTTTATTACTAGTTTTTCACGGTCTCGTAGGCAACTTGTGTAACACCCTGGAAAATTTTTGAGATGATACTTAAATTATTTTTCATAGTGAGTATGTTTTTGCCAAGGAATTTAAAAAAGTTTCAGCAATAAGTTCCGGTCACTAGATATATCACCTTGAGTTCTAAAAAGAATGAAATTTGAAAACACCGAAATCTGAAATTTTGCTATTTATGCTTAAGTATGAGTTTTAGGTCAACTTTAAACGATCATACCTCTAAGCACTCAATGAGTTAGCTCTTCCATAATATACCTAACGAAATATCTTTGAATTATTTCTAGCACCACCGAGATGTCTAAGTTTTGAGTTTGGATGAGTGAAATACGACCTTTTGAAGATAGGTTGTCCAGTTAAGGAAAGTTAGCCAAAAGTAGTAAGTGGTATTTCGGTCTTTTCCTTACCCAATCAGATTAAATTTATTTATGTAAGGTTTTAAGGGTCTAATCCTTAGTTGAGATTTCAAGAAAAGAAAAGAAGAGAAAAGAGGAGAGGATCAAGCATTCGTCGAGATTCTTATGTGATATCGCGGATTTTTTTCCATAGATTTTATCCCTAAGCGGTATGTAAGCTTACAAATTACTGGTTAGTTCAACCACACACAAATCGTGTTATTTTCAGCGAAATTTCACACTTGAAATTGAATGAAAAGAGTTTTTGATGAGTTCTTGATAGGTATTCTAGTAGTTCATTCGAAATCTTGTTGTGTTGGGGTTTTCATGATTTCTTGAGATTGAACTGAGTTATTTGAGTGTTGTTTTCAGTATACTGTAGTGTAATTAAGTTAATTAATTGAATCCAAGTTATTGGGGAAGAAACTATTCGATTCTAGGCAAATTAGGCTGACAAAACTAGGAAAGAATTTCATCGAGTTATTAGGGTAAGGGCGCCCTAAACGATCCTATGATTTTCAGAGGATGGCGTCCCGCACCATCCATCGCGCCAGGGTTGCCTTCCCCATTCAGTTTGTCTTCGGTTTCGCTGTTTGAGTTCTTTTAAAGGTGCACCTTCATTCTGTTTCGATTCTAACTAATATAAGTAACTTCTAAGAATCTAAAATCATTCCTAACATAATCATGATGTTGAATTGATGATTTAAATTCAAGGTAGAGTTGAGAGTTAAGTTTTGCGAATTTTTTTCAATGTTCTAAGAAAGTCCTTTTGAGTCTTTTTGAGGAGTCATTTAAAACTTCTAGTGACTTATTTCAAGACTCAAGCAGGTGAGTATAAGAGTGATCAGTACCCATGAGTCTAAATTATCAACTAGATCTTTTATATCATGAACTATAATTCTTGAATTCATAATTCAAATTCAAGAGAGAGTTAAGAGTGGCACTCAAGAAAGTCTTTGAGTTCAAGTGTAAATCCTTTGAGATCAACTATCGATTTGAGCTATATTTTGAAGAAGTAAGTATGAGAATGCTAAGACTCCTATAAATAATTTCTTATTGATATTATGATCCTTGATTCGATTCGTTCAAGCCCACAACTTTTGTATGAACTCCATAAGTTGAGTACCTTTGAGAGGAGTAGCATCTTCATGTTCTAAGTCTTGAGTATTGAACTTACAACCCATTTGAAATTATATACCTAATCAGCGGACTATTACATTTTATCTATGAGATCTTTGAGCTGAGTATTTTATGCCTACAATTTTGCATGAACCCAATAAGTCGAGAAGTCTTGACACCAGGAGTATCTTCGAGTCATTGAGTTTAGTTCTTGATGCTCATAATTTATGCATGAACTCTCTCAGCACAACATTCTTGAAGTGAGTAGTATTAGTAAAGTTCTAGTGTTCCAAGTATTGATTCCTATTTATGGTTATTGAAAATCTTGCATTGAGTGTTTACGTCCATATTTCGGCATAAACCTTATTTTAAGAAGTCTTCTACAAATGTTTTAACTTTTTTTTAAGATTTGATTTTTATTTTGATTAAAGAAAAAAGTTGAAGTTCATTTATTCAAAAGTATATGGGGACTAAGTATTCCCAGAGAGATTTAAAAAAAATTCAGATTTAAATAAAAACAGAAAATGAGATTCCCAACGAGCTTTCGAGCTAGTTTACAGAAAAAATTAATAGCTTCCAAAATGAAGCAAGAAGGGAAACTAACATTTCCAAGATAGACTTTCATCTATGTTTTTTATCGCTAATATCAAATCACAATAGAAGTATGTTTTTAAATTAGAAGAGCTAGTATATTTTGAGAGTAGTATTGAGAACGGGATAGGGAACAAGCATGTGCTCAGATAACTCATGTCTCCATAAAATCATGTAACTATCGTGCGTAGAAAAGGGTCACACTTTTTAGATGAATCATTTTCATAATAGACTAGTTGATCCATTTAGTAGTTTAGGTTCTATACCGATGGCAAGGTAAGGACGGTCTTTTGCAATGTGAGGAAAAACGTTGTATTATCAAATAGGCACATAGTGATGGTTGTCGATTAAAGAATCTCAAACCAAAAAACTTTATTATATAAGTTAAGTTGAGATAGATATTGCATTTTCATTATGAACTAAGTTGATTTTAATGCTTTATAAAGATTTCTGTATATTGCATATGTATTCTTGCTTTATATTGAGTTGAGTACCAGAGTTGAATATCATATTATTGAGTTTAGTATCTGATATTTGACTTGAGTATAGAATAGTTAAGTTCAGTACCTTATTCTTGAATACTTTTAAGTTGAGTAAGTTTGAGTAGTTTTGAGTATCCTTGAGTAGTTCTTGAGTTGAATAATTTTTAAAAGAGGTTAGTATGTTTCCATTTTTATCTGTTTCAAGATTATGTTATGCTTTAGTATTTCCCTTACATGTGCATACATTTCACGTACTATGCCATTTCGCATGCATCTTCTCATGATGCAGACACAGGTATTTGGGATCACCAGCAGAAGCTTCATTGATACATCTGCTATTCCAGTTATCTACGGTGAGTCTCCTTTCTTCGAAGGATTTCATTTACCTTTTAGTTATATCAGTTTTTAGGATGTCGTGGGTCTTGTCCAAAACTCTATCTTTACCAATTATAGGCTTCATAGTTAGTCAGTATTTTTGACAAGTTTGTGTCATTTATTTTATTTAATGTTTTAAAGACTTAATTTTTCTATTTTACCACAAGTTGAGTATATAAATTTTATTAAGAGATAATATTTAACGTTAAAGCATTGTATTTGAGTTATTGATTTTAATTCAGTTTTTAAATTTTTGCATGCTCAAGTTAGTCTTTTGCTTATTGTTATCCAGGATGAAGGTTCGTTTGGGGACAAATAATTGTTCTTTGAGTGTCAGCTACTTCCACGGTGTAGAGTCGGGTCGTGAAAAACTTGGTATCAGAGGATAGAATTCAAGAGTCCTAGGGTGTCTATGAATTCATATCAAGTAGGATATTATCTATGGTTGTGGGGGCCCCACTTTTATAAATGAGGGACTAGAGGCATTTAAGATAAGTTTCCCATCTTTCATACTCTTAATTGTGCAATAGAGCTATGTCATAGGTATTTATTCTAACTCGTGCGTTTCTCATAATCATTCGGCCACCCATCATACAAGATGTTGTAAAAAAGCAGATTCAGTTATATGTCGATGAGTTGTTCTTAGCAAGAGATTTGAGGAAGTCATGAGACTCCAGTGGGGATTAAGAGAAATCCAAGAGAAGTTAAGTGCTTAGTTTCATCGGAATGCACCCATAGTCATTTGAATCAGTTGTTTGAGGTAAAAGTGAGTTGTACTCTTTTCCATAAGTCTTGTTTTAGGTAAGATCCTTAGGAAGAGGTATTGTTAGATCTTAGGAAGTATTTTCACATGAAAAGGTATATTGAGTTACGAGATCATGTCAAGTAGTAATAAAATAGTACATAGTAACATAAAAGTATGTTGAGATTTAGTTACTTATGTAAGGGATATGGTGTTTTGGCAAACTATGTTATGATAGGCATGAATCTAGTAAGATAATAATGAAGAGTTTTCCCTTATGGCTAGACTAAGAAGTGTTGAGCTGTCAAGATTCCATCATAGAAGGTAAGTGTGTTGTAGCTAGAAAGGAGTTTGTGGTGATGTGTAATTGTGTTAGTGATGATAAAGGGTAAGTGGTGAATAGAAGAGAAAGAGTATTCATGAGTCGATAGCTCTAAGCTCGGATTACGGTCTTTAAGGAAGAACCCATAATATACAAAGTGTTATAGAACTAATTACGCAATGATGTATAGTGAGCGCGTGAATTGTACTTAAGTTGTGAAAGGAAATGTGATGGTAAATTATAAGTATGCAGACATTGAGATGAGAATTGACTATTTCTATTGAATTTTTAGTGGTAGAATGATTATTAACTTTGCATGTAGTAGTTTTAAGTTAGTATAGTAACCGAGCAATCGTATTGATATTTGAGTTTATTAGTAAACATTAAGCATGAATTTGAGATGAGTATCATTATCAATAGAATAACATTGGTGTGATGATGTTATTCATGATATTTGATCCAGTAGACTTCACACAGAATAGGTGAGGAATTGAGATGTTGCAGCAATGAATTAGAGTAGTAAAAGTGATAGATCCTAACCTTTAGATAAGGCAAGTGAAGTGTGGCTAAGTCAAAAGCGTAATAAGAGAATTAAGAGGTGTGTCGAGACGGTATGTCACCAGATGAGGTTCCAAATAAATTATATTTTTCCATTTACGCCTAGATAGCATAATTGAGTTGTCAATATGTAATAAGTCCATAGCATTCAATTGTTAGCTTTAGACCTAAGGGGGAGATGATAAGATAATAAATGAAGTCAAGTGTTAAGAATTTCTTAAGGATTTTGCATGTAGGAGTCCATGGAGTTGTTAGGGTACTAAGCTTGAATGTGGTGGTAAAGAGTAATAGTTCAAGATGAAATTCCCCATAGAGAAGTATAGAATTCAAAATTAGAGATTTTAGTTAATATTGAATATATTAGGAGAAGACAATTAGACTCTAACCTTATTAAGAGTAACCCAAATTCTATTCCTAGTTCAGTTGTCATTCGAGGATGAATGATCCCAAGGGAAGATTATATAACACCCCAGAAAAATTTTGATCTTACAATTGAACCATCCTTTGTAGTGAGTAAGTTTTTTCCAAGGAATTTAAAGGTTCCTTAGAATGAAGTCTAGTTCACTAGTTGTAGCACTTTGATTTCTAAAAAGAACTAAATTGGAAACTTAGAAATCTTAAATTTTGCAAGTTATGCTTAAGTATGAGTTTTAGGTAAACTTCAAACAATAATAACTCTCAGCATATAATTATTTAGGTGTTACACAAGGTACCTAAAAAAATATACTTGAATACTTTCCGACTCCAATGATTTTGCTAAGTTTCGAGTTTGGATCAGTGAGGTATGGCCTTTTGAAATTAGGTTTTCTAGTTGAGGAAAGTTAACCAAAAATAGTAAGGGGTATTATGTTCTTGTCCTTACCAAATCAGATTTAATTTGTTTTAAGTAAGGTTTTAAGGGTCTAATCCTTTAAGTTTTATAATTGTAATATACGCATAGGGTTTTAGTTGAGAGTTCCAGAAAATAAAAGAAGAGAAAAAAGGAGAGTATCAAGCATTCATCGAGATTCCTGCGTGATGTCATGGATATTCTTCATGGATTTGATACCTAATAGGTATGTAAGGTTCCATAATTTTGAGCTAGTTCATCATGTTATTTTCAGCAAAATTTCATTCTTGAAGTTGAAAGAAAACGGTTCTTGATAGGTGTTTTTTATCTTCATTGTAAATCTTATTGTGTGGGGTTCTGATGATTTCTTGAGATGAAATTAAGTAATTTGAGTTTTTTTTCAGTATACTATAGTTTAATTAAGTTAAGTAAACGAATCCAATTGATTGGGGAAAAGAACATTCGATTTTAAGCGAATTAGGGTTTGAAAATGAGCAAAGAATTTTGTCGAGTTTTCTGGGTTGGGGCCTAGCACGATGTGCTAGCCAGAGCTCCCCAGACCCTCCTATCAATAATAGGGTCTGGCGCCCCGCGCCGCCTATAGAGCCAGGGTTGCCTGCCTAATCCAGTTTGTCTTCGGTTGTTCTGTTTGAGTTCTTTTAAAGTGCACCTGCACTCGTTTTCTATTCTAACTAATCTAAGATACTTATAAACACATAAAATCATTCTTCACATGATCAAATAACCTTGAATTCATAATTCAAATTCAATGTAGAGTTGAGAGTTAAGTTTTGAGAATTCTCTCGACTGTTCTTAGAAAGTCATTTTGTGTCCTTTTTAGGAGTCTTCTACAAATTCTAGTAACTTGTTTCAAGACTTGAGCAAGTGAGTATAAAAGTGTAGAATATATATTCATGAGTCTAAAATATCACATTGATCCTTCATATCATGAACCATAATTCTTGAATTAGAGAGAGTTGATAGTATATCTCAAGAAAGTCTTCGATTTAAAATATGAATCCTTTTGAGATCAACTATAGATTGAGCTAAATTTTGAGGAAGTACGATAATGAGATGATTCGTATGCATGATTTTCTTATTGATGTGTTTACCTTGAGTCGAGTCGTTCATGTTCATAACTGTTGCATGAACTCCATCAGTTGAGTACCTTTAAGAGGAGTAGTATCTTCATGTTCTAAGTATTGAGTAAGAGAGTACCTTTAAGAGGAGTAGTATCTTCAAGTTCTAAGTATTGAGTATTATGTTTCTAACCCATTTGATATTATATTCCAAGTAGGGGGACTATTACATGTTACCTGTTAAGTCTTTGAGTTTAGTAGTTCATGCCCATAATTCCGCATGAAGCCTAAATGTCGAGCAGTGTTGAGATGAGAAGTATTTTTGAGTCTTTGAGTTGAGTTGTTCATACTTATAATCCCTCATGAACCCTCTAAGTACAGCATTCTTAAATTGAATAGTATAATAGAAGTTCTTGAGTTCCAAGTATTGAGTCCTATCTATGGTTATTGAAAACCTTGCATTGAGTGTTCACGTCCATAATTCGGCATGAACCTTATTTTAAGAAGTCTTTTACAAATGTTTTAACTTTTTTTTAATACTTGAGTTTTCAGTTTTAGAAAAGAGTAACAAGTAAAACGTAAAGAGTAAAGAGTAAAGTTCAATTTCATTTCTTCAAAATTATATGGGGACTAATATTCCCAAAGAAATTTTAAAATATTTTCACTATTAAATATGAACGCAAATTGAGATTTCCAAAGAGCCTTCGGGATAGTTTTCTGGGGAAAAAAAAAGCAATAACTTTCAAAATTAAGAAAGAAGGGAAACTGAGATTTCCAAGATAGCCTTTGAGCTATGTTTTTGATCACTAATCTCTAATCACAGAAGAAGTATGTATTTAAAACATAAGAGCTAGTATATGTTTGGAGTAGTTTTGACGACCAAATTGGGGGTGACCACGGTTCAGATAACTCACTCTCCATAAAACCATGTACCCACCATGGGCATAAAAGGGTCATAATTTTTAGATGAATCCTTTTCATAATGGACTAGTGGATCCACTTTGTAGTTCAGGTTCTATGCCAATGGCAAGGTATAGCAAGGTCCTTGGCAATGTGAGGTAAAATGTTGTACCATCACTTAGGCTCATAGTGATGCTTGTCGGTTAGATAATCTCCAACAGATATTAAATAACATTATTATATAAGTATAGTTGAGTTTGGTATTGCATTTTTTAAATAACCTAAGTTCTTTTTAATGTTTTATAATTCTTTCTATATATTTCTTGTATATTCTTTCTTTACATTGAGTTGAGTATAAAGAGTTGAGTACCCAGAGTCGAATATCATATCTTTGAGTTGAGTATCTAATATTTGAGTTGAGTATCGAATTTCTGAGTTGAGTTGAGTATCGTTGAGTATTTCTGAGTTGCGTAAGTTTGAGTAATTTATAGTATCCTTAAGTATTTCTTGAGTTGAATGATTTTGAAAATAGGTTAGTATATTTCCATTTTTTATCAAGTTGGAGCTTATGTTTGCTTTAGAGTTCCCCTTACATGCTCGTACATTCCATGTACTAAGTCATTTGGCCTGCATCTTCTCATGATGCAGACACGGGTGTTCAGGATAATATACAGTGGGCTTCGGTTATACATCTGGGAGATCTAGTAATCTACGGTGATCCTCCTCGCTTCTAGATAATTTTATTTACCTTTCAGTTATATTAATATTTAGGATGTTGTGGGTGTTGTCCCGACTTCTATTTTTATTAGTTAGACGCTTCATATATAGTCAGTATTTTTAAGAAGTTTGTCTAATTTATTTTTTAAATTTTTTTAAAGATTTAAGTTTCATATTTTATGGTGAGTTGAATAGATTAATTTTATTCATATTTAATATTTTAACTTAAATCATTGTATTTGAGTTATTGATTTTTATTTAGTTTTTAAGTTTTTACGTGCTTCAGTAAGTCTTCCGTTTGTAGTCATCCAGGATGAGGGTTCGGTTTGGGACCAACAATGGTTCTTAAGTATTGTCCACTTACACGGTGCAGACTCGGGTCGTAACAACATGATTCCATTTGGGTGATTGGTAATGGAACGACAAAATCAGCCCACTTTTTTCCAGACTACTCATTTAATAGAAGGTTATGCCACGTTATATATTCAAGAGGTGGTAAAACTTCATTGAATTCCAATTTTAATTATTTTATACAATGGTATATAATTTAATGCATAATTTTAGACTTAATTCCATTAAGTTTTGGTCTCAAAGGTGAACTTAAGAACTACTTTTCATCGTTAGACAGATGGTAAAGCGTAGAGCACTATTCAGACCTAAGAAGATATATTAAGGCCAGCGTGATTAGTTTCAAGGATAATTGAGATGATCATCTACCCCTCATTGAGTTTGCGTATAAAAATAGTTACAACTCTAGAATGCAGATTACTCCTTATGAAGCTATTTATGGGAGACAATGCCTATCTCTTATTGGATTGTTTGAGGTTGGTGAAGATAGGTTGATAGTACCATACTTAGTTCATCAAGATATAGAGAAAGTGAAATTTATTCAAGAGAAGTTGAAAACAATGCAGAGTCGACAGAGATCCTACAATGACGTAAGGAGAAGGGATTTAGAGTTTACAGTAGATGATTGCGTATGCTTGAAACTTTCACACATGAAGGGTGTTATGAGATATGGTAAGGAGGTGAAGCTTAGCCCCCAAAATATTGTCTCTTACAAAATATCCAAAAGGATTAGTAATTTAGCTTATGAGTTGGAGATACTAAAATAGTTAGCAGTAGTCCATCCGGTATTTCATATTTCCATGTTGAAAACGTGCGTGGGAGATCCTTAAATTTTCATATCTACTGAAGATATTGTTATCAAGGATATCTTATCTTATGAGAAGATTCTTGTTGAGATTTTAGACCACTAGGTTCGCAAGTTGAGAACCAAGGAATTAACATTAGTAAAAGTTCTTTGGAGAGATCAGTTTATTTAGGAAGCTGCTTCACAAGTTGACAAAGGATATGAAGAATAGATCTCCACATCTCTTTGAGCCCAGAGAAATTCTAGATCAAGGTAATATTTTTATTTCAGTACTCTTAAATTGATACAGCATGTGTTAGATTCGTTCTCTAGGTGTTTGAGCTTAATGTTAAAAATTACGCTCTTAGCCTGAAAGAGTAATCTCATTAGAGGACGAATGATCCCAAGGGTGAGATATTGTAATACCTCGTTATTCGAAGGAACTAAAAAGAAACGGAATTTCAAAGAAACTGTTTTTTGAAATAATCAAATTTGGGAAGTTTGAGAAGTTTAGCTAAGTATGAGTTTTGGGTAAACTTAAAACTACCATTACTGCTAAAACAGATGAGTTAGGTGGGCTTAAAATACCATAGTAAATATCTTTGAAATATATTTCCAACACCACTGAGTTTTCTCATGTTTAAATTCATATGAGGGAGATATGCTCATTCGAAGTCGGGTTGTCTAGATAAGGAAAGTTAAAACCCAATGTTAGAACGGTATTATGGCTTTTCACTACCCAATTAATTAAATTCATTTTGGGTGATGAAGTTGGGCTATAAACTGAATCGAATCTGTTTACGCTTTATAAAATTAAGTTAGGGTTATGAGAGAATAGAAAATAAGAGGAGGAAAGAGGATAAGAAGCACAGATTCATCGCATTCTTTAATCTAAGCTTGTGGACCTCGCCCATGGTTTATCCTTACACGTTATATAAGATCACATAGAGTTGGGTTCGTTCACCCACACAACAATCATGATTTGATTATGCACAATTTATTTCTTGAAAGTATTTAAATTGAGTTCTTGCTTGATTTTGTCTATGTTTTTATTGGGATCTTGATTGTTGATGTTGTTGAGAAGATATTTAGTAAAATTTATGAAATTTGATATTAAGTTGAGTGGATTCTCGTATACCTTGGTTGTGTATTTGAATTCTAAGAATTTGGGGAAGAAACCAATAGAATCTAAAGGGTTTAGAGTTTAAAAACAACCAAGAAATTTCATCAAAATCATAGTGAAGCGGTTGAGGTACCGAGCTACTCAGATAGAAGTAAACAAACTTATGTAGTTTGGGCTTTGGGGCATCAGCCACTCTGAGCTCCCTTACCCAGTTTTTGAAGCTTGCCTCTGGCGCTTAGCCCCACTAAGAGCGCCAAGGTCGCCAAGTCTCCTACCCTTTCCCTCTTCAATTCATTTGAGTACCCTTGAATGTACATGTGTTTCCTAGTTGATTTCTACACTATAAGGTATGTATAAACATCAAGATATCATCTATAACATGAGATCATGACCCTTGAAGCCATAAGTCAAATTCTAGCTACAGCTAAGAGTCACGTCAATAAACTTCATAAAATCTTTTCAAAGTAAATTAGAATCATTTTGAACTTTTTTAAAAAATACTTAAGCATCGAGTTGAGAAAGATTAGAGACAAGTTAATTTAAAAATGAAGTATGGGGATGAAGTACTCTCAATGTTTTCACATTTTAGATGAGAGAAACATTGATTTTCAAACAGGTTTGTAGTTTAAAGTTCCATGTATTTTAAGAGATAAGATTTTTGAGTAATAACATCAAATCACAAAGAAAGACTTACTTTATTTAACTTATGAGTTGTGTATTTGGGAGCATTATTAAACATCGATATGTTGACGAGTCCATAATAAATCAAGTTCCCATAAATCATGTAGTTAAAGTTGATAGAACGGGTCATACATTTTAGAAGATTCTTTTTCCACATAGACTAGTAGATTCACTTCATTTAGGCATTATATATCCCGACAAGTTATAGAACAGTTCTGGCAGCGTGGGCGAGACGTTGTATCATTGCATAGCTCATAGTGATGGTTGTTGGTTAGAGAAACTCCCACTGAATAAAATTACTTTATTATATATATGTATTGAGTTGTTAAAAATTGTTTTAACTGATTTATATAAACTGCACCTCTATTGTTGTTTAATTCTGCATTTGAGTTGAGTAAAGATGAGGTAAATGTTCTTTCAGAATTCAGTTCAAGATTATGTGGTCTTTAGTTTTCCCCTGACATGCTCGTACATTCAATATACTGATGCAATTTGGCGTGCATCATTTTATGATGTAGATTAAGCTAACCAGGATCAAAATCCAGCCCTTCGAAGGTCCAGGTGAGCACTCAGAGCCAATTGGTGAGCCTCCTTGATTTTGAAAGGACCCCTTTTCACATTGTATTTAGTATTTAAATTTTTAGGATCTTCAGGGGTCTTTTCCCAACATTCCTCTTTGTTTTAGAGGCTTCATACATGAATACCTATAATTCTTTGTCTTTCCATTCTTAATTGTTTATGTTAACACTTGAGTTACCGTTTTGGCTAGACGAATACTTCTTTGAAGGCATTCTAAGTTATTTGCATGAGTATCTTTTGAGACAGCTTATTATTGTTCAAGTCTTTCCTAATACCTAAGCTAGGCCAAGCATTCACTTAGGGCCAACAATGGTTCTGGACTGTCAATCCCTCCAAGGTATAGGTTCGAGGCGTGACATAATCCTTCATTTTGGATCCTCACAATGAACTACTTCTACTTCCTTTTCTCCATTTTGACATATTGCACAAGAAAGAGAAAAGTTAACCCTTGCTTACAATGGCCACTGATAGTATAATCACAACTGAAAAATTACATATGCTTGTGAGGAAAACCCATTGATTTCTTCCCAAATGAAAAATGATTCAAACATTCTCATAAAATATATATTTCTGGATGAAGAGAAACCTTGTGTTGTAGCACAAGAACTTCATGTTCCCCATATTGACTCAAGATGTTTCTTTACTGGTGACCCTATTGTCAACCAACAAGTCTCTATTCTTGTCGGTGATGTAACAACCCTAAAAAATGAATATGCTAAGTAATGTTTAATGTGTTTAGAATGCCTACGATTAGACCGGGTTTGCACGGATTGATGCGCGTAGAATCATAGGTTTAGATGGTCTAGGGGTAAAATGGTCTTTTTCTAGACTAAGGTTAGTATCGTAATTACCCTAAATATATAATTAGTTATTTAACTAATAAGGTGGAGGGGCATTTTTGGGAGAGAGGACCGAAAATTGTCTCTTGAAGTGAAGTCTTGCTCCACCCGGGTTCGAACCTAGGTGGAAGCAATAAATTAAATTATTTTTAATTTAAGTTGGTAAATTAATGTAGTTCATTTATATTTATTATTTATTATCTCATTAAAATAAAAGGAAATCAGATTTTTAATAATTAAATAAAAACCTTATTTGACTAAATCCTAAACTAGACTCCTAATCCTAAGAAAACTCTTCTCTCCCACGCTAATCTCTCTCTCTATCACTCTCACTCACATTTTTCTCAGAAAAATAACGTACAAAAACAGTAGGTAAACCAAAGTTCTTCAAACTTGAAGAACTCACAACGAAAATATAAGAAAAAAATGAAATCAATCATGTAGGCAAAGAGAAGTTTGTCCGTCGAGTTGGTGTTGACTTTGAGGGGATTTGGACAAGATTTTTGGAGAGGATTTTAAGAAGCAAGTCAAGGCTTGAACGTCATAAAATGTATGGGTTTTCTTACTCTTGGTGCCTTTCTCAAGAGACCCTTAAGGCTCAGATAAATCTACTCAAAAACTAGGGTTGTTTCCGTTCTTGTCGAACTCCTTGTCCCTAGTATCCCTTTGATCTCAATGTGAAATAGGTTAGAGATCATGTTGTTGGTATGTTTGCTGGTATTTCAAGTATGAAGTTTGATTTTCGTGATAATGTGTTCTTAATTATGCGTTTGCAATTGTAGGCATGTTAAGTTATGTCAACCGAAAGTATGTGAAAATGTTTTTATGGTTGAATTTTATGTGTGAATGTTTGTGTAAATCATGAGGTGTAAAAGTTTTGCAATGTTACTGGATGAAATGGTAATTCTTTTCTAAATATAATAACAAAAATATTAAACTTAAAGATGCACCAAATGATTCACGAAATGCCTTAAGAATTAACATATGAATGATGATAAAAAGAAGCTGAAAATAGTAAACAAAAATTTCCAGCATTTGGTAGGTTGGGTTCGGCCAAACAAAATGGTACGAAATGCAATGAAAACTGAATGTAAAATAAGAGAGATCGCTAAGGATTGAACCCAATACATCATTACATGAAAGCTACAAAAAAATATCAAGAAAAGAATAAGACAAAAATGGATTGGAAGAGACTAAATTTCCAGCCTACTGGATATTGTAGTCTCGACCAACTTTTTAAAAAAATGAGCTTCGTTTAAAAAAAATAAAATGTGAGGTCATTGGGGATTAAAACCATGACCTCACTAAATGAAAATTTCATAAAAATTTCGTGAGAAAAATGCATGGAAAAATAGATGTGGTGAGTGGGGATTGAACCCACAACCTCTTGGATAGGTGACAAAGTTAAGAGATAAAATAAAAGAAAAAGAATGAGCTTGTGGGGGATTGAACCCACATCCTCTTTGACTTAAACGAAAAAGGAGAGGAGAAAAAGAAAGGAAATATTATGGGTTGATTGAAATCGAACTAGGGTCCCCCAAATCTGAAAAATGTGATTATCAAGTTTAAAAAAAGATTAAGTGTTGTCCAAGGGATTCGAAATCGGGTTCCCTTGCCCAATTCCGTATTGACACATAAGTCATACGTAAGTAAATATTTAATGAATGCTGCCTCTCAAGATCGAAATTAATATCTTGGCATATCTACAAGATGCATAAGTCTTGTACCACATAATCTTGGGTAAATATGAATCACTTAGACAAACTATGAATGAAGCCCCATGGCTTGTATGTATAGACCCATAAGTCTAGCATACGTTTAAAAGTAAGTGTACCTAAGATGTATGTAATGAAATTATGAAACCCTAGAAGGGGTAAGTACGAGTGTAAAATACACTAAATGGCCAAGTTCATTGGCATATGATGGAATGAACAATGAAATAATGAAACCCTAGAAGGGTTAAGTAAAAGTGTGAAACACACCAAATGGCCAAGTGTATTGTCATATCATGAAATAAACATTCACGTAAAAAGGAATGAGTAACAATGAAGAACAAATGTGCGAATGATAATGAATGTGGTGACAACATGATATTAGGCTAATCTAAAAGATAAGAGCAATCTCAAATGAGTCTAAGCAAATGTTACCTAAATGTACTCACCTATGAGAGTGAAAAGTTAATGAAGAGATCAGTCTTTATGAACACTCTAATGAAAGTATTGAAATTAACACACTTAATACTAATGATGATATGAGAAATCATCTATTGAGATATGATGTCCTCATACTAGAAGCTAGCTTCCATGATCTGTGAGTTGAAAGTAATGGAACATTATACTGAGCACCAATAGACTAGCTATGAGTGGTGATGCCTTCTTTCGGGAAGGGCCGAGGTTCACGTAACTCTCATGAGATGAGATTGTTAGGCATGCCGGGTATAGGTCTCTTTATATCTCCTAGTCTTCGAACCTATACTTCCAATTTTGGGATCTAGCGAGGTTCAATTCCCATGTACGCTAGCATGTTTTTGGTCAACTCCACATCTTTTCGTTGTGGGGTTTCATGACACTACATTTCATGATATTCACATGATCTATGTCGGTTAAAGTGAAAGTTCCCAATAAATGAATGAGGTCATCCTCAAATGATGCACATAATGAAACCAATGATACCAAGGGTGATAGTATAGGATAATCAAGAGGTGAGTTAGATTCAAGTAATGACATTAGGTCATTCTTAGTCATTGCACAACGAACCCAATGAAAGTCTTAAACTACATCCTAGGTATAGCTAGTATTTACACTGGCCTATGAATGAAATGAAATGAGTACGTATGAATGAATGAAGCAGACTCTGTGTTTGCTAAAGCAGACTCCCTAGTTAAGGTCCCATATTTTGAGCCCTCAATTTTGGGAAGTCTTAATGTTAAGTCATGATTCCAAGGTCTCATGGAATACTAATGAACGATATGAACAACATTATGTTTTATATGAATTATGATATGTGGTATGTGTATGTTGTTGTGTGCTGTGTGCAAAATGTTAAGTATGATTATGCATGTTACTCGCATTACATAACTTTCCTAATCCAAATTTGGAAAGCTCATAAAATTTCCTAATCCAAATTCGGAATGTTCACTCACTTTCCTAATCTCAAATTGGCAAGTCCACTGACTTGACCTTCTATAATCATGTTGTTAGGAAAGAGCTAATCTTACTCATGCATGTCCTTGGTGTGTGCTTGCATATACCCATACTTTGTACAAGTGTGTACTAACCCTATACAACTCTACACTTTTAGGTGCAGGCTTTGGTGGACTAAAACATCCCTCGACTGTATCCTAACTTCACATGGCCTTCTCTCCTTGAGTTAACTCAAAAGCATCACAGAGCTGATACAAACGCTCTTCAAGATTTCTCAATGTGGCGTCAAGATAATAATGTAAAAGCTTAAGAGTTATACATGCGAGGTTAAAGATTGAAGGCATTGAAATATTTTGTAAATATGTTGAATCTTTGATTTAGAACTACAGATATTCATGTTGCTATAATTTTAAAAAATTAGACACCTAGTATTTAGGAGTTGATTTCTATTTTATTTTGGTTTTAAGTACGTAAATAAATGTTTTTTTGGTTAGTAAATAAAATAAAGTTTTGTAGGGAAATACATAATTTATCCTTCAATTTTTCTTCCGTTGTTATTTACCTGCATTTAGTTTCTTTCAGAAAATGATAGATGGGATCTAGAGTTATTTTTCTGAAGGGACCTTCAAGTGAAGAGATGGATTTAAAAAATTGTTTTTATGAATTACTAATGTTATATTAGAAATGAAAATTTCCAATTATGAATTGTGAGAACGTAAAATTACTTGGAGGCCCTTGATATTTAGGAAGGAAATCGTGGAAGAGGATTTTGAAATTGATCAGTTGCAAAAAAATCCCACCACAGCGTAAATAAAGAGTCACAAGTAAAAGCAAATTATGAAGTTCACCACGAAAGCAACTCTTTTTGTTGTTGTCTCAAAAAATATTTTAAAGAGAATTACATTTCTCCTATCACTAAAAGAAATTTGGAACTATGTTAAAAAAGATATGTTGGAGGTGAAGGAATTCAAGTTGCAAAGATAAAAAAAGACTCCAAGAAAATCCACATTATCGAAGAAGATATTTTATTCTTTGAAACTTGAATTCCTTCACCTCCAACATATTTTTTCTTACGATAATTCCAATTTCTTTTGGTGATGGAAGAAATATGTGTCACGCCCCGAACATACACCCTGGGCAGGACTGGCACTTGGGAAACATTGATGGCCCCAAACGAGTCCTTTGTCTGACTTACTCACTCAGCGCAAGACTTAAAATCAACAAAGATAAGTTCATATAATAAACTAGAACGTCATAAAAATAACATCCAACTGGACATTAAGGCAATTTCAAGTTTTAACATGGAATAATGATAGTGAAAAGACAAAAAAACTAACATCTAACTGTCTATCAAGCCTCTAAAAATAACTGAGCTAGATGTTGGGACATTCCCGACAACATCCTAATAAACTAAAATTAATATTGAAAGCAATGAAAATTGATCCTTCGGAAAGTAAGGAGTCTCACCAGCTGAATTTGAACTGCACACTGGATCAACGGTGCGCTAGATGTCAATCCTAGTTACATGTGTCTACATCATAATATGATGTAGGACAAGTTGCATTAGTACATTGAATGTACGAGTATGTGAGTTGGAATGCTAAAACATAGATATAGGCGTAAAAGGAAACTTTGAAGAATTTACCTCACTTAACTCAACTCTACAAGACCGACTCAATTCAATATACGACTCAATTCAATATACAACAATATAAAACAAGTGCATAATGAGGAGAAGTTGTTTTAAACATGATGTTAACTTTGTATGCATACAAATATACAATATAAATCTAATATATATGTAAAAGTACAAATAAATTGTGTATATATATAACTTCTGTGGCAGTTTTTCTAACAGACAACTAGTGGTGATGATACACCATTTTTGCTCACGCTGCCAGGCCATCCTATACCTTGCAATTAGTAAAGAACCTCAACTACTAAGTAGATCCACTAGTCTATGCTAAAAAAAAAAGGAATCATCTAAAAAAATATAACCCTTTTTTACCCATGGTGGCTACATGGTTTGTGGGGGTTGTTAGTTGTCTGAACTCTTCCCCATATCGGTGTCCAATACTACTTTCAAAAATATTATTATATCATCTCTTATGTTTTAAAAACTTACTTCCTTCTGTGATTTGAGATTAGTTCTCACAAAAATAGCTTAGAGGCTACTTTGGACATCAAAATTTCCCAATCTTGCTTAATTATGAAAGTATATGTTCTTTTTTGAAAACTATCTCAAAGACTCATTCGAAATCTCAGTTTCTGTTCTTATTTAAATGTGAAAACATTTTAAAACCTCTTGGGAATACTTAGTTCCGATATACTTCTTTGCAGAAATGAACTTCAAATTTGAATTATTTTCTTTACTCTTAAACTTAAGTCTTAAAACAAGGTTAAAAAGTTATGAAAGACTTTCGAGAACTTTAACAACTTATATTGACATAACTCTTAACTTATTGACTTGACCCTTATTTGGTCCTTGAATTGAATTAAGGATTCAAGGATTGTCATTTATGTTTTTGAAAGATCTCATGATGTTTAGGAATGATTTTAGATAGCTAAACAAGAGAAAGACTGAAAATAAATATTTGAGGGTGGGTCCGCGATGCATATGAGCTTTTAAAATTTAGCTTAAAACGTCTTTTGAGGAAGAACACTCTATGACAACTCCACTATGCAAAACAAAATTCCCAATTCGAAAAATTTGCTCTGCAATGCGCTGCTGATGTCGGATTTCATTTGACGAGCTCTCTTATTCGTTTTTCATCTTTAAACCCTCTACAGTCCATGGGTTCTTCTCCCAAACACTTAGAATCGATTAAATGTTCGAAGTACATCAAATTCTACTCAAAATTGAACGTAATATCATGGATTACGATAAAAAAACTCCTCAACAAATTAAACGAAACAAGAAATTAATGGAACTTCAACAAACCAATCAAGAATTCAATTTCTAAAATTTCAAGAACATAAATTCACTTAAATGAATCATGATTGGAGTGTGGGAGAATTAACCCAATGCTATGTGATCTCACATACCTTGTAGGTATCACACCCGACAAAATCCACCAGCTAATCTCGACAATCTTGACGAATCTTGAACATTCTTCTCCTTTGTCCTCTTCTTTTCACTTCTCTCAAAACCCTAAGTCTTTTGGTAAATGTGTAAACTAATCTAATTAAGATTAGACCCTAATTAATTACCAAAATAAAATTAAATAAAAGGGTAAGGAAAAGACCAAACTACCTTTCTGAAATTCGGATTAGAGATTTCCTTATTTGAATAGCCGACCATCCAAAGGGCATAACTCACTTATGCAAATTAGGATCGTGCAACTCTGCGGCGTTCAAAAGATCATTTCAAGAATTATAAACCCATATCTTGAATTTCTCCTAAATTATCTTGATGTAGAAGTTATTTCCGTTTGTAGTTGACCGAAAACTCACATTTTATAACTTAAATAAATTTCCAGATTTTTAATTATTTCAAAAAATTGACTATCTTCAGTTCTTAACTTCTTCCTAGTTATTTCAAATTGCAAGTTATTACAATATCTCCCTCTTGGGAACATTTTCCCTCGAATGAGATTTCTCTTACTAAGCTAAGGGTGGGAACATAAAATTTATACACACAACAAGCAAATGTCAATAAACAACATGCTCACTCATAATTTAAAGAGTACTAAGAGGAGAATTAGTACATTGGTCTTCACTTTCTCTAGATTCAAATAGATGTGGATACCTCTTCTTCATATTCTCCTCAGCTTCCCAAGTAGTTTTCTCAACAAATTGGTGCCTCCACGGACTTTGATTGGTGACGCCTTTTTTGTTCTCAATTTGCGAACTTTGCAATGTAGAATCTAAACACGAATCTCATCACAAGATAATCTATCCTTGATCTTAATATTTTCAGTTGGTATGATCAATGAAGAGTCGTCCATGCATTCCTTCAACATAGAGATGTGAAATATCGGATGAAACGCTGTCAATTCTTGTAGTAGCTCCAACTCATAAGTTACATTCTCAACCCTCTTGGATATTCGATAAAGTGCAATATGTCGGGGACTAAGTTTCCCCTTCTTACCAAACCTCATAACACCCTTATTGGGTGAACTTTCAAGTAAACGCAATCATCTACTTCAACTCTAACTCCCTTCTCCTAACATCGGTTTGGATTTCTAACTACTCTATGCGATTTTTAACCTCTCTTGAACTACTTTCACCTTTTTCCTAGATTGATGAACTAAACCTTGTCCTATAAACCTTGCTTCACAAACTTCAAACCATCCAATAGGACATCTGCATCTTATCCCATAAAGAGCTTCATATGGATCCATTTTGATGCTAGAGTGCTTACTATTGTTGTAACTAAATTCAATGAAAGGTAGGTGATCATCCCAATTCCTTTTGAAATCGATCATGCACACCCTCAACATATCCAAGGTGCGCTATGCTTGCCTATATATATGAGGATGGAAGGTAGTACTTAAGTTAACTTTTGAACCCAAGACTTTTTTTGAAAAGATATCCAGAATTGTGCAGTAAATTGGGCACCTCTATCTAAAATAATGTAAATTGGAACTCCATGAAGCCTTCTCACCTCCTGAATATATAACCTAGCATAATCATCTGCTTAATGGGTAGTATTTACTAGTAGAAAATGGGTTGATTTTGTCATTTTATATACAATCACCCAAAAAGAATCATGTTGCATGCGAGACCTTCATAAGCATGTAATGAAATCCATATGAATTATCTCCCACTTCCATTCTGGAAGTTCTATAATCTGATCCAAGCCATCAGGCCTTTGGGGCTCTACTTTAACTTGTTGGCAATTTGGGCACTTAGCAACAAACTCTACAATACCCTTCTTCATACCATCCCACCAATATACTTCTCACAAATCATGATACATTTTTGTGGAACCTTGATGAATGGAATATTTGGAGCTGTGAGTTTCCTCCATAATTCTCTCTTTGAATCCATCCACAATTGTATCACACAATCTGCCTTGGTACCTGAGCACACCATCTCCCTCTTGTTGAAAAGTCATTACTTCTTTCTTTGAACATTTGCCTTTGATTCAATAAAATGGTATCTTGGTCTTGCTTTCCCTTTACTTCTGACACTAATGAAGACTCAGCCCCATTCATCACCACTACTCTTCCTTCTGTGGAATAAATTAGCCAGATTCGCAATTATGCAAGTCAATGCATATCTTTCACTAAATCTCTCTTTTCCTCCTCAATATGGGCGATACGACCCATAGAAAACTTGCTTAAGGCATCAACAACAACATTATCCTTACGTAGGTGGTAAAGAATACTCATTCATACCCTTGAGCAATTCTAACTACCTTCTTTGTCTAAGATTAATTCTGTCTGAGTATACAGATATTGCATGATCATATGACAAGTGAATACATCACCATGAACACCATATTAAATAATGATGTCATATCTTCGAAATGAAATTAGAAGAGACAACTCTAAGTCACTCTTTGGATAATTCTTCTCATGAACTTGCATTGTCTGGAGGCATAAGTTATAAGTTTGTCATTCTACATAAATACACAAGTAAAGCCAACTTTATAAGTATCACAATACACCACAACGACTTGAGTATCTTCTGGTAAGGTCAAAACTTGGGTAGTAGTAAACCTCAATTTCGATTCTTGAACTCTTTTCTCACAAGCTTCAAACTATTTAAACATCACTGTTTTCTGAGTTAACTTCGCCAAAGCGTATGAAATAGATGATAACCCCTATACAAATCTTCTATTATAGACATCTACACTGAACAAACTCCTAATATCAATTGGAGATGTAGGTCTAGGAAAATTCTACACTACCTCAATTTTCTATGTATCACTGTTAGTCCATTCTCGAAATACTATGTGGCCTAAGAATGCCACAGACTATAGTCAAAACTCACACTTTGAGAACTTGGCATATAACTCTCTATCTTGCAAAGTCTAGAGAACTGAGATGACTTTCATGATTTTCTTCATTCCTTGAATAGATTAGTATGTCATTAATGGAGACAAGAACAAATATATCTAAATAAGGCTTTAAGACTCTATTCATAAGGTCCATGATTGTTGTTAGTGCATTTTTTAAACCAAAGGACATGACAAAAAAATATATGACCATATCGAGTTCTAAAAGATGTCTTTGGAATATCACATTCCCTCACTCTTAATTAATGGTAGCCAGACCTGATGTCCATTTTCGAAAAATAGGTGGCACCTGATGTTGATCAAATAAATAATCAATCCCTTGAAAAGAATACAAGTTACTGATGGTAAGCTTGTTCAATTGAAGATAATATATACACATCCTAAGGAAACCATTCTTCTTCCTCACAAATAAGACTGGAGCACACCCAAGGTAAAACACTTAGTCGAATAAAACTTTCTCTAGGACGCTTTCGAATTGCTCCTTAAGCTCTTTTAACTCTGTTGGTGCCATTCTGTATGGAGGAATAGATATAGAACAAGTATTTCAAAGAATATTTATATCAAAATATATCTTTCTCAAAAGGGACTACGGGAAGATCATCTGGATATTCTTTTAATACTAAAACTGTCTGAATATGAGGTATCTCAACACTGGATTCATTAACTCATACTAAGTGATAGACACACCCCTTAGAAAATAACTTCCTAAACTTAAGGTACGAAATGAAATGACCCTTAGGCACTGCTAAACTTCTTTTCCACTCTAAGACTGGCTCATTTTAGAAACTGAAACTTGACAACTTGAGTGCTACAATTAATTAAGGCATAACAAGCGTGAAGTAAGTCCATACCAAGAATAACATATAAATCAACCATATCTAACTCAGTTAGATCATCCATGGTACTCTTGTGATTGACGGAAATGGGAAAATCACGATAGACTCTCTCTTCTAGAATAGACTCACCAACGGGTGTAGAAACACTGAATGGTTCACTATGTTGCTCGAGAATAACATCAAAATTCATAGTAATATAAGGAGTTACAAAAGATAAACTCACTCGGATCTAAAAAATCATAAACAGTAAAGTCAAAGACTTGGAGCACACCAATGCAACATATGGCGACTCCTCTTGCTCTTGGCGACTATTGATAGAATACAAGCAGTTTGTTCCGCCGCCAGTACTTGCTATAGCCCCTGTATGTGCAGCTTTGTCTGGTGGAATAACTGAAGAAAATTGGGCTCTATTGCCCCCATTATCATTTCCCTACTTGTTCTTTAGACACTATCGCATGAAATGTTCATTCTTACCACACTTGAAACAACCAGTGGAGCCCTCACGATAAATACCTGAATGGTTCCTGCCATACTTAGGGTATGTAGGAGGCTTATTACCCCATGTGTCATGCTACCTTAAGAATAAGAAGGTTTAGCTATGAAGTTTTAATTATTGTACTCACATTTATTCTTAGGGTAAAGGTGCACTAGTTGATGATGCAGTAGGTCTTTTTTGTTTTTGTTGGAAAGATGACAAGTTGGCATTACTCCTCTTCTTCCCGAACTCATTCTTTGTCTTGGCCCTCTTTTTCTTAAACTCTTTTCTATCCCTTAGCTTCTCATCCTCAACTTGGTGCACATAAACCATCAACCAAAAAATTATCCATGTCACCTATCAGCATTGCAGCCCTACCTTCCTTACTCGACATACAAGACAAGACACCAACAAAAAAACTCATCCTACTTCTCATGGCCGCAACCATCTCGGGAGCATACTGGATAGTTGGGTGATAGGTGTTCCTAAAATTCATTATAAATCTTATCTTGTTGGGGTTTGATTATTTCTTGAGATGAAAGTGATTGTTTGGAGTGTTATTTTGAGTGTATTAGTGTTTACTTAGGTTGGGTAATTAAATTTAAGCAAAACATCAGAAAAGAAATCGATTAAAACAATTTAGGATCAGAAAATAAGAGGTGAAATTCGCCGAAAGCATGCCTGGGAGATGCTGCGGTGGCGCACCCAAGAGGCTGGGGTGGCGCACCTGTAATGTTCCCAAATGTAGCCTCCAATATTTGGAGTTGGCGCCTCGCGCTCATAACGCACCAGGATCGCCTGCCCCCTCTCCTTTTTCTCGGTTGTCCCGTTTGATCTCATTTAATGTGTATATTCACTCCTTTTGATTCTAAGCACTTTAAACTACTTCTAAGCACTTAAAAATCATTCATAACATGAATCATAACCTTTAATTAATAATTCAAATTCAAGGTAAAGTTAAGATTAAGTTTTGAGAGTTCTTCTAAAACCTTTTGAGTGAGTCCCTTTGAGTCCTTTCCTTCTACAACTTCTAGCAACTTGTTTTTAGAATCAAGTAAGTGAGCATGAGAGTGAGTATAATATATTAATGAGTCTACAATATCACCTAGATCTTTCATATCATGAATCATAACTCTTGAAATCATAATTCACATTCAAGAGAGAGTTAAGAGTAAAGTTCAAGAAAGCCTTTGAGTTCCATTGTGAAACCTTTAAGATCAACTACTAATTTGAGCTAAGATTCGAGGAAGTAACTAGGAGAATGAGAAGAGTAGTGTACATGAGTTCCATGTAGTTATGTACGGTTTTGAGTCGAGTCGTTAATCCCATAATTTCCCCACGGACTCCATAAATTTGAGTACCTTTGAAAGGAATAGTATCTTCTCGTTCTAAGTCTTGAGTATTGAGTACTTATTCCTTTTGAGATTATATTCCTAATAATCGGACTATTAAATATTAAGCATTAATATCCTTGAGATGAGTAGTTCATGCCCATAATTTTGTATTAACCATTTAAGTCAAAAAATCTTCAAATAAGAAGTGTCTTCGAATTGAGAAGTACATGCTCATAATTTTGCATGAACCCTCCAAGTTGAAAATCATAAAATCATCCATAAACATGAGATCATGAACCTTGAATGCATACATAAATTCAAGGAAAGTTAATATCAAAGTCAAATAAGTTAAGAGTCAAGTCTAAAGCTAAGAAGCTAGTCTAAAGTAGAGTCATTAAAGGTTTTAAGAGTCTTTACTAAACGTTTTGACTTTGTTTTAAGGCTCAAGTTTAAAGTTAAACGTAAAGAGTAAAAATTTCAAGTCCTTCCATCAATAAATATAACAGAATTAAGTATTCGCTAAGAGTTAATTTAAGACTCAAATTTCAAGTTAAGGAAAGAATAGTGTTGAGTTCATTTCTCAAAAGTTATAAGGGAACTAAGTATCCCCCAAAAATTATATAAATGTTTTCACATTTAAGTTAGGAAGAAACTAAGATTTCTCTAAAGAGTTTTAAACCAAAAAAAAAAGGAACATTGATTCCAAGAGAGCTTTGTTAAAGCTAAGTGTTGAGCAAATATCTCAACCCAAAGAAAAGAAGTTGTTTTAAATGCATGAGCTAAAGTACATGTTCGGAGTATTAATTAGCACCAATGTGGGGATGAGAGTTCACAATTAACTCAAGTGTCCATGAAAACCATGTAGCCATTATGGGTATTAACGGGTCATACTTTTTAAAAAATAACGTAAGTTAATCTAGTGGATCCACTAAGTTAAGTAAGGACATATACCTATGGCAAGGCATAGTATGGTCCTTGGAAACGTGAGATAAAATGTTGTACTATCACTTAGGCTCGTAGTGATGGTTGTCGGTTAGAAAATCTCCCAAAAAACTATATTACTTTAGTATATAAGTAAAGCTGAGTTTGTTATTGCATTTTCTTTAACAAACTAAGTTGTTTTTACTGTTTAATAAAGATTTCTATATATTGCATGTGTCTTCTTGATTTATTTGAGTTGAGTATTCATAGTTAAGTACACAGAGTCCAATATTATATCTTTGAAGTTGAGTATCTAATGTTTGAGTTGAATATCTAATCTCTGAGTTGAGTATCTTACCTTTGAGTACTTTTGAGTTGAGTAAGTTTGATTAGTTTTGAGTATTCCTTGACTTGAGTAAGTTTGAAAAGAGGTAAGTATGTTTTAATTTTTTTCAAAGTTCAAGCTTATTTTTGTATTTTAGAGTTCCCCTTACATGCTCGTACATTTCCCATAATGAGCTATTTGGCCTACATCTTCTAATGATGCAGACATATGTATTCAGGATCTTCAACAGGAGCTTCGTCCATACATTAAAGAGTTTGAGTTATCTATGGTGAGTCTCCTTGCTTTCAAAGGATTTCCTTTACATTTCAATTTAGTCATGATGTCGTGGGTCTTGTCCCAACATCCATCTTTATTAGTTAGAGGCTTCATAGATAGTATATTTAGTTAAGAAGTCTGTATTATTCATTTATTTTATTAAATGTTTAAAGACTTAAGTTTCTGATACGCTCAAACTTACTTCTCAAATAAGAAGTAAAGCGGTCGTATCAAGTAAAGAACCCAACTAATGAGTTTGGGATCGTTCCCACGAGGAAAATAGTTCAGACTTAACTTCAATCTATTATTACTATTATTTAGTAAATTATTTCCTTAGAAAACAAAGACATTAAAAGGGGGGTTTTATTTCTAAATGAATGAAAATAACTAACTAAATTAACGTAGACAACTAACGGATTCCAATGTTGAAGTTTAATCAATTAATAAAAGTAACTAGGGTTTAAGTATTCCCCACAAGTTCCTTACTTAATAATTCTAACAATAATAATTTTATCCTAGTATCTTGCATGCAAAGTGATAAGTTATGTATTTCTTAATCCTTGGTCCGGCATCTAGAAAATTTCACTCCGCATTTTTGTCCGGCTACATGTGTTGCTATACTAACCCCTACCTTTACCTCATATTAAGCATTGTATTCGATATTTGACTAAGTTATTACCTCGTACCAATCAATACTAGCCTATTAGATAGTATACACTAAATCTTTGTTGATAATTCTTTTCCGATTATCTACCTCCTTGGTCCGGCAAGTAGCATTAAGGCGAGTTCTAACATTGTCCATCCGTTAAAAAGACTTCTAAACGAAAGAATTATCAATACATGCAAGGTACTATTCTAGAATTGCTATTTTAGTTAAATTTAACCTCATTATTCACCCATGGTTCCCACAACCCTAGATATGGAGTTTAGTTACTCATAGTCATAATCACAATATTCATATATATAATATAAGAATTCATGCACTTACTTCAATGAGAAAGAATAAAATCCAGAAATTTACTTGATTAATCGAAAAAATCACCAACAATCAACTCCAGAGAAAAGTGTAACAATCAAAAGTCTGATATCCAAAATAATCTACTAACAAAGAATCTAACATAAAAGTGTCTAACCACCAAAAGTCTAACTATCTGAGAGTCTAACCCCAAAAACGAGGTTTTTACAACTGTTTATAAAAAACAAAAACCTAATAAAAGAAGGACTCTAATTGCTGAAAATCTGTCAAAATGTGGCTGGGTCGACGGACCTCGTGATGGGTCGTCGTGGTCACGACGGGCCGTCATGGCGTCTGTCATCCTATACTTTACAAATGCTTCTACTACTTTCTTAATTACCCTCGACGAACAGGTATGACGGACCGTTCCAAGCACGACTTTCCATCGAGGGTCTCCGTTCCATAACACTTAAACTTCTTGTGATTTGGGTACTGGACTACTCTCTGATCATCACGACGAACCAGCAGGATAGACCATTGTGGCTTTGACGGTCCGTCATGCACTTCGTAACCCCACACTTGGTCAGACTTCCCCATCTTCCTTCACCAGCTTCACTACGACACCACCTACGGACCGTCACAAGCTCCGTAGGTGGTAACTTTTCTGCATTTCTTGCTCAAAAACATCCGTGTTCATCCTTAGACAGATTTCCTGCAAATAAAGAGAAACTTACATAAAAATCAATACAAAAAGGCTTTTGGACACACACTAAACATAAGGAAAAAGCATTAAAAATACCATGAAACCATGGTATATCAACACCCTCAACTTAAATTCGTTATTTGTCCTCAAGCGACGCACTATGACTCACTACAAAAATCTTTGTACAATAGTATCCATGTTTTAGCTTTCGCAATCATTTGGCTATCAATCCTGATCAGTCTCATCATATTTATGCATCTTATCACTATTAGGCTTGAATTATGTGGAATCATACCATGACACAGACTCACCACGCACTAACACCTATCCTCTTCAATTTCTCACCGAGGTGCTAATATTTCTGGTATTACAACTAGTGTCCTCACTTCAAAATAACATCCTCATTTTTCAGACAATTATTTCAGTTTGAGTATAAGGATTACTTTTCAACACTCACTCTCAGAACAAATTCACAACTCATTCATACATATTGCCATAAGCTTGCCCTTATTTTCACTACTTTAAGTTCGCTATACAACTATTAGGATCACGATAGGACTTCCTTATCTTGTAACATAGGCTCAGGGTTACGTAGGGTATATTTAGGTAAACTTTTATGACTTTTTGCCCTCCTTGACATATTGGCTAAACATACCACTTTTTATCATTTTATTTCGCCCAACTTCTCATATGCTTTCACCTTGCTATTTTCCCTTCTTTCTTCATTTGTGTAAGTGAATCTCTTCTTTTCTTGCTTGTATTTATTGTATTATTATTTTTTATTTCACTTTTCTTTCAACTGGTGCTTGAGACAGTTTTCTTTTGTTCTTCCTCTCTCTTTATTCTTTCAACCCCACTTTCCAGAGCATTTCCTCATAATAGCCACCCTCAACTCATGGCTTTGCCATGAGTAAAAGTACACAATATCCAAAGTTGGGTCAGGGACATAAAAAGGTTGTTTACTGCATTAGTCACTCTCAACTTATGCTTTTGGCATAAGCTGAGGTGCACATGTCAAAGGATGGACCAGGGCCAACATATTATTCCCAGAAAAGAACAGTTGGGTGAAAAAGAAAGGTCTAGTTTAAGCTCAAATCATTTGGATCAAAGAAGGATTGATTTCATTTGGTTTTTTATTTAGGCTAAAAATGGGCTATATTGAACAAGGGTCTATGATCCTTTTCTAATTTTCTATTACAACTTACTTTTAGCAGGATTAACAAGGAAATTTCTAGCTCAGTACAAATAGTGGACCATTCAAATTTTCCACACACTTACTTGACATCTCATTACTCTACCAGATTATAAGACACCTAGTTCGAATTTTATACTTAGCGTCATGCAGTGGTGTATCTCTATGTCATGCTTAGAGCCACACATTTATCAATTACTATGCCTAGTCATGCATCATTTTCATTTCATCAGGATATCATTTTAGCCATCATGCTTCATGGTTAAACTATGTACAAAAGATATAGACATGCCGGTTCAACAATAAAAATAATCAGTCTCTTGGGGAAAAAGAACACAGGCAAGAAAACCCCAAAAGAGGATAGTGAATTGGGCTACTTAGACTTCACCCTAGCACTCACTTTCCATTTACCCCACCCCCAACAAAAAGACATGCAATTGTCCCCAATGAATTAAAAAAATTTAAATACGAGAGTGGTAGGTGAAGCAAACCTGGGGCGCAAAGCACCGTGGATCAGCAAGATGGTGGATCCAATTCCCCGGAACCCACTACCTCTGTAGTCTGGACACCCTCAGTAGTGTCCTCATCAGCAACATCACTATCAGCAGTTTCTCCCGCAATCGCCACATCTCTGGAGCTAGAAGCCCCAGCAGTTGACTCTACAGCGATTCGACGCGCCTCCTCATCAGCAAGCGAGGCTCTCCTCGCAGCCTCCATCTCACGGCACTCCTCTCGACCCATACGCCTCTTGGCATGCTCTCGAGGAGGAGATGGTGGAATCTCAGAAGTGGTGAATAAGGCCGCCATCACTATGTCCTCAACAGGCTCTGCAGAAAGGGCCTCAGACTCAGGCACCCTAGCCTCTGGGATCATATCAATGTCCGCTCGAAGACTCTCGATCGCAGCCTGAAGAGTAGACACGTCCACCTGAGGGGCAGGCCGGGTTAGCACCTGCAACTCGAAAGCGTCCAAGTGTCAATGAACCTCAGCGATCTTCCGCTCTGTGTGCTGGACCATTTTGCACTCCAAGCGCTCTTCTGCCTCAGCAATAGACCTCTGCATCCAAGGCTGGATGTGATGCAGAATTGTAGCCATCTGTGCCTCTAGTTTCTGGACACTAGCATGCGGGAACAGAGCGGGGAAAGGGGCTGAGAGAGAAGAGCTCCGAGCGGTGCTACTACCCGGGATAGACTCGACCGGGGTACTGTTAGTGGTTACAGAAGCAGCCTTCGTAGCCGTGCGACCATGTGTTACCGTATCAGCCAGATTTTCACCAAGAAGAGGCAACTCTTGACGGGGCCCTCTGCGTGGAACCAACTCATTGGTCTCATCCCTGATGAGGCCGATATCAACAGTTCCCAACAGAGTCTTGAGCTGATCAATGTGCCAGATGGTCACACCTGCAGAACTGCATAGGGAAAATATCATGCACAGAAAAGGGAAAGTAGTTGTGACCTTGAAAGCTCTCTCGTGCATGACCGACGGTAGAAGCCAAGCGAAGTCCACCTCAAACCCGGCTATCATCGCTGCCATCAGAATTGCATAATCCCATGTGACTATATTATCAGCGGCCGTGGGGGAAAGGAAGTGGCGGACAATCAACCATACTAACTTATTCGTGAAGGTCAAGTTAGCCTTCTTGATGGCTCCCTTTGTCTACGTTACCCAGTCGGCACCCTCTCCATCAACATACAAGTGCAGGGTCATCCACATCTTGGTGGTTTGTCTCAGTGCTGGCTCACGCAAGAATTGGCCATCTTTTACAATTTGCCACCGGTAGTAAAATTCGGCGGTGAGAGGGGTCCGGTTGGCATCGACATCCTCGCCGTATAGATACCGGCGGATGGCAGCAAGGAGATATCGACCGGAATGCCACGTACTCGGACATGCTCAAGTGGGGCCTATTTGGCTGGGGAAGCCTGCCTATCTATCTTTGATCTGAGAGTAGCCACGTAAGAGGCCTAGAACTCTCGTACCATCTTCTCACTGTAGCGGCCCACAGCACGAGCTGTCCACTCTAATAAGTGTATGGTTAAAAGATTGTGGATATCTTGAATGGTAAGGAGACTTCTCCTAAGGACCCGCCTCTCCAGTGTAAGGGTTTGTGTCATGACGCCTTTATCATTCAGAAACATGGCGTCTGAATACACTTGATATTGCCCGTCGACACACCACCTGTTGGGCTGGTTGGAATTCAGGGTGAGAGCACGCGTCGATGAGGCTGGCGAGGAATCAGAACTGTTAGCCTCATCCGACGAGGCATACTGTGCAGCTGTGGTGGAGGCAGGGACTTCGGCAAACCTGGAGGCTTCCTCCGACCACGAAACTCCTAAGGAGCCACACGCTCCTTCTTCATGTGTAGCTGACCCAGAAGGTGTGCCGGTCAGTTTGCGCTCCTCATCAGACTGGGAGGCAGTGATCACACCGGACGCCACCTTTTTGTGCGTAGCTCTGGTAGCCCGTGCAGCTCGTGATAGAGTGGCAGTGCCTGGGGGCACGTACTCGGGATCACGCTCATCATCAGATCCTATGACCAGGCGGGCAGACGGGGCGACAGATTTTGAATGCCCACATACGCAAACTCGATCATGTTTTGGTGCCATTAGAGATAGTACCTGTAAAGAATCAATATAAGTACGAGAAGGAGCAAAAAAGACGAGCAAAAATGACACAAAATAAATATAAGATCTAAGTTGTAATGACTTTTTTGTAGTAACAGTGAAACACGATGGACCAGGTTACGGTCGTCATAAGTACGACGGACCGTCAAGGGGTTCGTCATGTCTTACTTCAATTATGTTGATGTGGAGACCCCTGAAATAAAGTCTCTAACAAGTATGACGGATAAGCAGGACGGACCGTCGTGACAATGACGGTCAATCATTGATGTACGTCGTGGAGACCCTTAGAAGTGAGGTCACTGACAGTCACCATAGTTGTGCAAGACGGACCATCGAGGGTGTGACAGTCCGTCGTAGATGTCCGTCAAAGGACACTTAGAAAAGTGGGAGACCCTTATGACAAGGGTCTCTGATAATCATGATGGTTGTGCAGGACAGACCGTCGTTACCACGATGGTCCGTTATAGATGTCCGTCAGAGGACACTTAGAAAAAGTGGGAGACCCTTAGGAGAGGGGTCTCTGACCGTCATGACGTTTGTGTAGGATGGACCGTCGAGGGTGTGACGGTCTGTCGTAGATGTTCGTCAGAGGACACTTAAGAAAATAGGAGACCCTTAGGAAAAAGGTCTCTGACCATCACGACGGTTGTGCAGTACGGACCGTCGAGGGTATGACGGTTTGTCGTAGATGTCCGTTAGAGGACACTTAGAAAAAGTAGCAGACCCTTAGAAAAAGGGTCTCTAACAACTAGAACGGTTATGAAGGACGGACAGTCGTGGGAACGACAGTCCGTCGGATGTATCCGTTGGTGGACACTTAGAGAAAACGTACAGTGGGATGTTGGAACATACCCTATTACAGTCCGTTGTGGGTACGACAGTCCGTCATCGAGGTCTCGTTCTGTCATTCAGTGATAAAACTGGGGATGCCACAATCATCCACAATGACTCAAATGGAATTTTGAGTGTTAACCTACATGTGTCTAACCCAAATACCTAGCAAACCAGAAATGCTAAAGCACCTATTTCTAGAGTTTTAACAATGCAATTTAAGGATTCTTAACCTAGGTCAGACAAAATTGGATCAAAGCATGAAGACTTACCAAAAAGAAGTAGGCTAATATGAATTAAAAAAATGCAATGTAAATAGGTAAAGATCAGAGACACATACCTGAGAATTTGAGAAAAACAAGCAATGTAGGTACTTGGTGATCAATAACTGAACCACAGCAACCGACTCCAACCAGTAGAAAGGACATATCCGTAATTTGGGTTATTTGGGGAAGTGATTGGTTGATAGAGAAGGGAAGTAGGAAGTTGGAAGTTGAAAATGGAGGGAAATGGGAGAAAGAGGGAAGGAAATGGATGAAATGAAGGGGTGGGGGTTTTAAATGTTACCAATTTTTCAAATTACCCCCAACCAGGTCGGGTCGGGTTCGCTCATTAATGATGCAACGAGACCCCGATGATGGTCCGTCGCAGATGCGATGGTCCGTCATTGGTTCCGTCACGTGTGCCCTATTTTTGAAAATAATTGAAAGACGTACCTGGAACGACGGATTCATGTGAAGGTCTGTCGCGTGTATGACGGTCCATCGATGTGTACGTCAGTGATTGTTGCAGAGTGATTTTCTGCAGAATTTCCTAGTGATGTGCCTGAAAATTTAAAACCCATTAGCAGAAAATGTTACCATTACTAGAAAGAAAAAACTATAAGTATTGGGTTGCCTCCCAACCAGCACCTGATTTAACGTCGCGGCTCAACTGAGGACACTTGATTACTCAGCCTTCATCAAGATGGTATGCCTCGATCACTTCATTCGCCGATTCAGCATGCCCAAAATAGAGTTTTATTCGTTGTCCATTCACCTTAAACCGCTCACCCTCCTTGGTTTCCAACTCAACTGCTCCATTGGGGAATAGTTGGGTAACCATGTAAGGGCCAGTCCATTTGGACTTGAGCTTGCCCAGAAACAAACGCAATGTAGAATTTTTTTAAAACACCAAATCCCCAACCATAAGCTCTTGTTTTTCAATCTTTAGGTCATGGTGTTGTTTCATCTTTTTTTTGTAGGATATAGCAGATACCGATTGGGGCTTACCACTCTACCTCATGGACCTACAAATGTTGAAGGTCGCTTCTTCATTGTTCAACCGAAATTTTCATCTGCCCCTTTTCCATATGAACTAAGGCTCTACCCATAGCAAGGAATGGCCTCCCAAGAATAATAGGTACTTCAAAATTGACTTCACAATCAAGAATAACAAAATTTGCTGGAAATATGAACAACTCCACTTTTACTAGCACATCGTGGAGTGTCCGTATGGGACTTTTTACTGTTCGATCAACCATTAGTAGCCGCATCGTAGTGGGCTTTGGATCACCCAAACCTAACTTCTTGTAAATCGAGATAGGCATGAGATTTATGCTTGTCCCTAAATCACATAATGCTTTCACAAAATGTAATGACCCGACTGTACAAGGAATAGTGAACGCACCCCGATCTTCTTTCTTTTGTACGAGAGATCTTGTAGCAATAGCACTACAATGCTGCATTCTATCATAACCCTCGAAAGTTACCGATCTTTTCTTTGTAACCAGATCTTTCATAAACTTGGCATAATCGGGCATTTTTTCTAGAGCTTCTACCAAAGTGACATTGATAGAAAGCTGCTTCAACATTGTTATAAAACGCCGATATTTACAATCCCCGATCTTTTTCACTAATCTCTGAGGAAAGGTGGGGTCTATGCATGGGAATTACCTATGTAGGCACTTCAACATCTTTTCCAGTGTTATCTTCTACTTCACCATTAACCTCTACCACTTTATCATTATCTTTTGTCACTTTTTTCTCATTAGACGGCATAGGTGGGTCAATGGTTTGCTTACCACCGCGAGTAGTGATTGCCATACAATTTCCATCATTTTCCAGATTTTGGACAGTATTTTTCTAGAAAGAGAGCCCGGTTGCCGTGTGTTCACAGTCGCAGATAATAAGTCCATTTGCAACTCAATCTTCTTAATCGATAATGCATGTGTATCGACTTTCTGCCCAATACCCGCTAAATCACTCCTTAACTCTTTAATGTGCTCATCACTAGCATTGAACCTCCTCATCATTTTGTGCAACATATCTTCAACTCGCGCCATAATATCTCCACCATCCCTAGGAGTAACTTCACGATTTTTGAGGGACATAGGGCCCATTCCTATCATTTCTGTTACCATAGTTACCCCTGTTGAAGTTGTTGTCGCGGTTGCAGTTTTAATCTCGGACATAATGACCCTCATGGTTATAGTTACCATAGATCCCACCTTGGTTTCCTTGACCTTGGAGCCAAATTATCCTGCTTTGAGCCTTGGGCACTCGGTCGGAAACCCCCCGTCTGTTCATTTACCGCATAGGAATTCTCCTCAAAATAACATTCATCATTTGGTGGTGGTGGTTTAGACAAGTAGTTAACTGCATTTATCTTTTCTGCACCCCTAGTGATATGTTTTAATACCAACCCAATCTCAGTTCTCATCTGTGGCTGGGTTGTGAGTGGATTGCACTGCAAAGGTGTTTCTCCCAGTATCTGACTTCCTAATACTCCAAGCTTTATTGTTCCGGGAGATTTTCTCTAACTTTTCAGCAATCTCAGTATATGGACACTCCCCATAAGAACCATCTGCTATAGTATCCAACACCGCTTTATTATTATCATCCTGTCCCCGATAGAAATATTCCTTCAGTGACTCATCATCTATGTGGTGATTGGGGACGCTTCTCAAAAAGGAGGTGAATCTATCCCAAGAATTACTAACTGACTCTCCAGGTAGTGCCACAAAGTTGTTCACTCTGTCTTTGTGGTTTAGTTTCTTAGAGACCGGATAGTAGCGTGCTATGAAAACATTCCTTAGTTGGTTCCAAGTGAAAATTGAGTTATAAGGGAGCTCAGTGAACCAAATAGCAGCCTCTCCCGTCAGTGAGAGAGGAAAGACTCTTAACCCTATTACATCCAAATCCAAATCATGCCTCCCTACACAACTTTTACACACTGCCCTTACCTTAGCTATATGGGCATGTGGGTCCTCAGAAGGTAGCCCAGAAAACAAACCTCTGGCAGTAAGCATTTGCAGCAGGCTACTAGTTACCACAAAGGTGTGGCCTGGTGGTAGAGGGGGCAAGACAAGTGGTCCATCGGAGTCTGCTAAATTGTCATAGCCTCTGTAGTATGCTTGAGGACGTGGAGCGGGATTTTGTCCCCTCTGTTGGTTTTCACCAGGTGCATCGAGAAATAACTGACCATGAACATCAATTGAAGCTGGGATGTTCTGGTTTGGATCATCATCATTACTACCCAAGTTTTGATTCATGTTCTCTTCCTGTCCGTGTATTTAGCATACAAGGAAGATAGTTCTGCAAGAATCAAAAACAATAAACAAAGTAAAATTAAGAAAATATTGACTAAACTTTAGTTATAAGTTTAAGTTAATATAAAAGCTACTTTCCCCGGCAGCGGCGCCAAAATTTGATACACTCAAACTTACTTCTCAAACAAGAAGTAAAACGGTCGTATCAAGTAAAGAACCCAACTAATAAGGTTGGGACCGTTCCCACGAGGAAAATAGTTCAGACTTAACTTCAATCTATTATTACTATTATTTAGTCAATTATTTCCTTAGAAAACAAAGACAATAAAAGGGGGGGTTTATTTCTAAATGAATGAAAAAAACTAACTAAATTAAAGTAGACAACTAACAGATTAAAATGTTGGAGTTTAATCAATTAATAAAAGTAACTAGGGGTCAGGTGTTCCCCACAGGTTCCTAACTTAATAATTCTAACTATAACAATTATTTCCTAGTATCTTGCATACAAAATGATAAGTTATGTATTTCTAAATCCTTGGTCCAGCATCTAGAAAATTTCACTCTGCACCTTGGTTCGGCTACGTGTGTTGCTATACTAACCCTTATCTTTACCTCATATTAAGCATTTTATTCGATATTTGACTAATTTATCACCTCGTACCAATCAATACTAGCCTATTAGATAGTATACACTAAATCTCTGTTGATAATTCTTTTCCTATTATCTACCTCCTTGGTCCGGCAAGTAGCATTAAGGAGAGTTCTTACGTTGGTCATCCATTAAAAAGACTTCTAAATGAAAGAATTATCAATTCATGAAAGATACTATTCTAGAATTGCTATTTTAGTTAGATTTTACCTCATTATTCACCCATGGTTCCCACAACCCTAGTTATGGAGTTTAGTTACCCATAGTCATAATCACAATATTCATGTATATAATATAAGAATTTATGCACTTACTTAAATGAGAAAGAATAAAATCCAAAAGTTTACTTGATTAATCGACAAAATCACCAACAATCAACTCCAGAGAAAAGTGTAAGAATCCAAAGTCTAATATCCAAAATAATCTACTAACAAAGAATCTAACATAAAAGTGTCTAACCACCAAAAGTTTAACTATTTTAGAGTCTAACCCCAAAAATGAGGTTTTTACAACTATTTATAAAAAACAAAAACCTAATAAAAGAAGGACTCTAATTGCTTAAAATCTGTCAAAACACGACTGGGTCGACGGACCTTGTGACAGGTTGTCGTGGTCACAACGGTCTGTCATGGCCTCCGTCATCCTACACTTTAAAAATTCTTCTGCTGCTTTCTTCATTACCCTCGACGAACAGGTATGACGGACCGTTCCAAGCACGACGGTCCGTCGAGGGTCTTCATTCCATAACACTTAAAGTTCTTGGAATTTGGGTACTGGACAACTCCCTAATCATCACGACGAACCAGCAGGACGGAACATCGTGGCTATGACGGTCCATCATGAACTTCGTAACCCCACACTTGGTCAGAATTCCTCATCCTTCTTCAGCAGCTTCACTACGACGGCACTCACGGACGATAACAGGCACGACGGGCCGTCACAAGCTCCGTAGGTGGTAACTTTTCTGCATTTCTTTCTTAAAAACATCCGTGTTCATCCTTAGAGAGATTTCCTGTAAATAAAGAGAATTTACATAAAAATTAATACAAAAAGGCTTTTGGACACACACTAGACTTAAGGAAAAAGCATTAAAAATACCGTGAAACCACGATATATCAGTTGCCTATTCTATGGCGAGTTTAATATCTTATTTTATTCAGTGTAAATCTTTTAAGTTAAATATTTGTATTTGAGTTATTGATTTTTATTCAGTTTTAGGCTTTTGCATGCTTAAGTTAGTCTTCCGCTTGTAGTCAGCTAGGATGAGGGTTCGCTTGGGGATCAGCAATAGTTCTTGAGTGCCGGACACGTCCAAGGTGTAGACTTGGGTCATGACATTACCAAAAAATTTGTGTGGAGGAACTCTCCTTACTACAAAAGGGAACTACAAAAAGTTGTCTTTTCAAAGTGTGTGAGTGTCTATCGAAAGTCCAAGCTCTTATTCCTAAAATGATTAAAATAGGATCTAAGACAATGGACTGTAAACTTAGACTTGAATAGTCTAGTGAAAGGTTTAAACTCCCTTGCGAAGAACAAGAAGAGAATGTACTTAATAAAGATATTCAGAGGTGTAGTAAATATCAAAGGATATCTACTTCCTTCGAATATTGTTTTGTAACATTTCTTTTGTCTTCTGTAGACTCATCCTTTTGGACAGATGGTGTAAATAGTGAGAGTGGTTCAATCTTAAGCAATCCTATTTGAAGTTGGTTGATCTTCCACTAGGAAATAAACCTTTAGGTTCAAATTGAATCCTTAAAAAAGAATGGAAGTCAATGAAACTACTTACAAATATAAACAAAGACTTTTTGTTAAAGGTTTTATACAAAAACAAGGCTTGATCTTTTTGACACATACTCGCCAGTAACTAGAATTACATTCATTTGGATGTAAAAGGTTTTATACAAAAACAAGGCTTGATCTTTTCAACACATACTCTCTAGTAACTAGAATTACATTCATTTGGATGTAAATTGTGTTAGTTGTGCTATATGACCTCCGAATTCATCAAATGGATATGAAAATAACTCTCTTAAACAGAGAATTGGAGGAACAAATATACATGGAACGACCCGAGGGTTATATGGTTCTTGGTAAATAAAAGAAAGTGTGTGAACTTGTTAAGTCACATTATGGACTTAAATAAGCACCCAAACAGTGACATAAGAAATTTGACCAAACCATGTTAGCAAATGGATTTAAGAATGATCGAAGTAATAAATGTGTTCACATTAAAATCACAAGGTCATTGTTTGTTTGTAAATTAGTGATATGTTGATCATCAATAGAGACACTAATGACATAAATGTTACTAAATGTATGCTAGAAACAAAGTTCGGAATGAAATATCTTGGAGTTGCTGATGCGATCTTAGGTATAACAATCCTTAGAACTCCATAATGTTTAGCATTTTCACAGTCTCATTGCATTGAAAATGTACTTAACTAGTTCAAATATTTGGATTTTAATATTGTCAACTCCCCAATAAATGTGAGCTTTGCATTTCAAAAGACTGAAGACGAAAGTGACTCACAATTGGATTGTACTAGAGTATTGGGAAGTATGATGTATATCAAAAAGTGTGTGCAATCAAATATATCATTTTTTATTAATGAACTGAGTCGGTTCATGAGTGATCCCAATCGAACTCATTAGATGGAAATAATTAGTTTTGGAGTATTTAGAAATACTTAAAACTATATCTTGCATTTTAACAATATTCAGGAGTATTGAAAGGATATAGTGATGCAAATTGGATCACCAGAAAAATTAAGTGAGATCCATGAGTGGATATGTATATACTCTTTGTAAAGGAACACTCTTGGAAATATTTCAAAAGAGACATGTATTGATAGCTCAACAATGATCTTTGAACTAGGTGCTCTATATAAGTCGGTGAATAAGTTGAAAGACTCAGGAATTTCTTGAATATATTCTTTTTTGGACAAAACCATTGGCATTAGTATGCATACACTTTGATAGTCATGATGCAATAGGTAGGGCATAGATCATGATATATAACGGAAAGTCTCGTCATATAGGACATATATATGATATCATTACAAAACTACTCTCTAGTGGAATTATAAGAATTGACTATGTAAAGTCAAAGGATAATGTGTCTGATCACCATACAAAATGTTCTTACTAGAGAGAGTTGAAAGATCATCTAATGGGATGGGTTTACGGCTTAGGAAAATTCATCATGGCGGTAACTCTATCTAGCATATTGGATATCCCAAGATCTAGATTCAAGGAGAAAAACAAAATAGTGACTGACGGTTCGACATTGTCAACAAACTCAATCCATTCTCACGATGAAGACAATGCTCAGGAACAAGGATATAACATTAAGGCTTGTTAATGATTTAATAAATCTTAATATTTTTAATAATTTGCTAAGTTTGGCAGATTTGAACAAATAATGGATCTAGGCAATAACACGGTTAGAAATCACCTACGTGAGTGTGAAGTGTAAGCTGCTTCAGAGAGAATTATAATCATAAGTTTATTCTCTATACACTCATAAAATCAGGAGGTGTTCATGGCTAAAACGAAGATAATTGTAACAATAATGAAAAGTAAAGGGTTAATTGTATGACATATGGTTGTCTAGAAATACATCAAAGCTCGACAGTTAAAAGATGTTGCATCTACTGATTGACCGAGTATATCTGACATATGTTTGATACACAAAGTCCAAGAGGAAACCTGCTTATCCAGATGCAAGTAATTCATGTTTGTAAAGTACACATACTTGTCCTTTTCTTTGTCTTGGAGTCATTCCCCATTCATGCGGGGGATTATTTGGTGTTAAAGGGTGTGAATGGAAAATGAAGAGTTTTGAGTTTTATAAAAAGTTGTTCCTTTTATGAAATGTTTTTGGCTTTTATGAAAGGTGATGACCTTTCTCAAAGATTATAAATTTTCTAAAGGTTCGTGACCTTTCCGCAGAGGCAAAATAAGAACCTTTCGAACTACCCCTTTTTAAGAAATTGAGAGATTTCCTCTCATTTTAAGTATAAAGTTTCTAGAAATCTTTTACCACTACTAAATCTAGTATACTAAGTGTACTTTATTGTCATTGTGTAGCTCGGTGACACCGGCGTTTTGGGTATCAATACAATGGTGATTGACATAATTCTATCATATTCCAAATCAAACCTCGGATACTAGAGGGGAATAATTTCCTTAAGTTGACAATGTGCATTCAGTAGGCTTGATCTGCTTTCTGTTTTTCTAGATTCTTGTATGTGTTACAGATTTTAGATTTGTGAATTAATTTACGTTCTTCACTAGTTCATTTAACTTTGGTAACTTCGTGTTTCTACAAAGTTTATTGGAATCAGTAAGATTCTGTAAACAAAGATTGACGACAATTCTTATTTAAGAAAAATATTTCGTATATTTTTTCAAATCTGTTTTTTATTCTAGTTTCTTTATTGGCTGAAATTTTCTAGTTGTGAAAATATTCTTAAACATTATTATGTGTTACTGATTTCTTTAAAAAAAATTATAGGTATATTAAGAACATAAGATGAACAACAAACAACTTACTGACACATGCTTTTAATACTCATAACAACATATGCTAATCAGGAGTTTGAACAACATTGGTGCAAATATTATACTACACATGATATCAACCCAAGTAGTCGACTTTGAAACTTAAAAAGGCAGAAAAAAATTATTTAAAAAAAAAAAAGAAGATGCTCTCCTGATGTTCCTAGATCATGGTAAGCATATTATAAAATCTCAGGAATTACTACAGGTATCATACAATCACTTGTGTGAAAAATAATGCAAACTGCTTAGTGTTAAATCATTTTTGCGCCAATGAATTCAACCAATATGTATTGAGCTCACAAGGTTCTTCTAAGATATATTACATAATCAAGATAAAAAATATAAAAAAATTCAAGGCTCAATCCATGACATAATAACTTTCAAATTTTTCCTCGCAAAATTTCATACAACTAACTGTATGAAAACTCAACTCCTAAAATAATTGCTGGAATAATATCAAATACAACATAAAAGTTGTATAGGATATAGTATCGAATCGCCTGAATTATGCAAGAGGCTAACAGAATTATAAGGTAAACACTATAGATAAATCGATTACAGGAGGCATATCCCACATTCGAGAACAAAAATGACAAGATTTGAGCATACTAGAGCTACATTAGCAACAATAAGCTGCTTGAACATGAATCTCGAGGCTACGACTCCAACAATAAAATCAAATATCAAGCTTTGAGGAAATATATTTCATATACAAATAAAATAAACATGCAAACTCTTAACTAAGGGGTGGGGTCGGGTACTGTATTTTGTTGGATTGTTGCTGGGTTTTGTATTGAATGGGTTTCTTGGGCCGGGTCTTTCCACTTGGGCTGCTGAAAATTAGAAATTAGCCCAAATTAGAAAAAGGGTTAGATCTTGTAAGAAATAGGAAAAATAACTTAAATACTTTAAGTTTCTTATTGTCTATTTTTCCCTACTTTTTAAAAAAATTACTTAAATTCCTTTTTTAAATTGTAATTGAAATCTAACAGATATATAACTTCCTCTTCCCTCCCCCCCACATTTCATCCCTCCCTATGTCACTCCTTTTTATCCCTAATTCCACTCAATTATCATTTCAGTTATAATCATTATCCAAATTGATTTTCAAATTTTTTTCAATCAAACAAATTTCAAACATCAGTCTTCACTTTTGAATTTTAGGCTTTCTCCCACAAATTTGTCTGATAATTTCATACATCATCTTCTCGTTACTCTCTCCCAAAGTTTGTTATCTTTTTACTTTGATTTTATTATGGTTCATTGTTTTCTTTCTGATACACGTGGATCCAGATACAAATAGGAAAATATTGATTCTGATGACGAAGGTTGGGCAGAAAATAGAAAAAATATTCCATGACCCTTTGTACTTGAGGAAAGAGTTGAACAAAGATATTCCAGAATACTCTAAACCAATGGTTGCAAACCCCCACCCCTCAAAAAAAGGGAAAAAGAGCAGCACCCATTATTTCAAGACCCACATTGCTTAGGTATATCTTCTTAATCTTCATTAAAATTATCTGAGATTTATAGTGTGTTTGATATCTAAAACTGAAATTGAATGATACATGAAGTAAATGTGTTATAGTGTTTGATAAAATTGGGTTAAAATTGATACATGCAAACATCCTATATTAGTTTGATACATATTAATTTTAGATTTAGTCTACACTTATAAAAACCTTTGTTTTATATGTTTATCTAAAACAATGTATCATGAAAAATATTTTTGTCAAACTTAACAAAAAAAATATTTGATGTATGAGGCAGTGACACATTCTTTATAATATATCATGTTTTCTAATAAGTTCTACTAACATTCATGTATCAGACAGTTGAAATTTGGTATTCTTTATGTTATTTGTGTATCAGCATATTTGTGTAATGCATCATTAATTGTTGTGTAGTGTGATTTGGTGTTTTATTTATTCATCATGAATATCATTAAAAATTGTAGGTTATTCCTTTTAATTTTGCAGCAACTCCAGTACAATATTAAAAAAAACCAACACATGCCATAAGGTTTTCTGTCCCTTTTAACAATAATTTTGTGAAGGATTTTCAAGTGTCTACAGGGAAGCATGTAATTCAACTATTTAGGACTACAATATTTGGACCCTTTTTAGATATTCCTAAATGTAATTTTAAGGGTCAAATCATTAAGTGTTTGCTGTTGTTAGAGTTGGAACAAGGCAACTCTAATGTGTTGCATATGAGACATGCAAATTGGGGTATCTTGAAATTTGTTATAAATGAATTTGCAATAGTTTCTGGTCTTAAAGTTAAAGCCAATATCAAAGATTTTGAATACCCAGAATCAACTCCTTCTATTCTATTACAAAAGTATTTTTCCGGTGTAGTGAATAGTGTTAGCAAGAATCATCTAGTCGAACGATTTAAGATGGACAACAGGTAGAACTATCAAAATGCACTCCAAATGTCTATATTGTACTTTATTCATACATTCATTTTGGCTCTAACTGATAATACATCTATATCTATTGTTGACTTTTTAATGGTTGAGGATGGTAGATATCGAGATTATCCTTTGGGATTGATTTCATTCTGAAAGCTCATCATTTCACTTAGACAGGATTTCAATCTTAGAAAACAGTTATATCGATTATATGGAATTCCTTATGCACTTAACGTATGGATATGCCGAATGTTCATCCCAATTAAATCATGAAATTGATGCCAACGAATGGAATGTCATCCCAAGAATGTTCAATTCTAGGGATGTGGCTGATAAGGCAATGTTTTAAATGCTTATGTCTATCATTTTTCAAGACGTAACATTAAATCCTTTTTTTATATTGTGAAAATTAAAGGTTGCAAGTTTTTTATTTTTAATATCATTTATGTGTTGTGACACATTATTTCGTATGTTAATTATTTTCTGTGTTATGATACATTATTTTATGTGTTAATATTTAAATTATTTTGTTACTCCAGAATGCATGTTCAAACATTGTCTCAACAACGAAGGAACTTGAAGTTTTTTACTTACTTGAAGTTGAACATGTTCCTCCTTCTTCACACCCCCCCCCCTTATCAGCTATAAATCCTAATATAGTACAACCGAATGACGAAGTTAATTTTGATAATTTCCGCACCAGACTTCCCGAACAGTTCTTGAGGAGATCATCTAGATTGTCCGATACATAATCCCCCAACCCCAAAAAGAAGAAAGAAAGGGGATACACATAAAACAAAAGTGTCAAAATCCAATCAGCCGGATCAATCAAATGTTTCATTAAATAAGTCATCTTCTATTCCAGAAGTGCCCCCGACCCCGGCTGCTGAAAAAATCAACTATGTAATTTCATATATTGAAGAATTGTAAGATCATTTGAAAAATTACGTAAGTTCAATACTTTTATTTTTTTAACTCTAAATATAATTTATATTGACTCTAAATGTAGTTTTTTTTCACAGGTTGACAAGAAATTTAAGGAACTAGTAATCTTGATAAAGGAAAACTACTCCCAGTTGATGCAATCTCGACACAAGGAAAATATCAATTTTGATTTCAATCAAGCACATTTCAGTTTAAGAAACAATCATCTCTACCAATGCGTATTGATCTTGCTGATATGGGGGTGTAGCTGAGGATGATATTGGTGTGTCTGTTAATGAGGGTGAACATCACGTCATTAAGGATGTGGGGATGTAGTTGATGATGATGCTGGTGTTTCTGTTAATGAGGGTGGACGGCAAGTCAATGTAAATGCACAGGTATGTATATGATACATTGTCTGTAATTTATCATTAAGTCATTGTTATATATTATGCACATATGTATAAGCACACATAGTAACTATTATGTATCATGTATATATAGTTAAGTTGATTTTATGTATATATATATATATCTATATATATATATATATATATATATATATATACCAATTTTATATTCATCATCATGTTCAATAATGTATAAATAACATTTATATTAACACTTTTTTACTATTAAAAATTTAAATGTAGATTGATCATACTATCAGGAACGAACAATAAATGAAGAATGTTTCATAACTCAAACCTAGATATCAAAATACTCATGTTGATACTAAAGTCAATGATTCTAACAAGGTATCACTTCATAAAAATATGTACATTATAATTTTTTGGATACATTATCATCTTTTTTTATATATGATACGTTGTTAAAATACTATACATCTTATACATACAATCAGCTTACATTTAGTGTGGTAAAGCACATCAAGTGCATCAAGATTTAAATAAACCAATCATGGATCAAGATGGTGTTGACACAGTTCAACACAACATCCATCAGTTTGTGCCTGATAAAAGAACAATGTATACATCGGTAGAATTTTCAATTATTCTTTATGACACACACATTCATTATATGCAAATTTACTAAAAAAAATCATTATATCATATTATACATGATTCTTCCACATCAACAACAATATAGCCATCAACTCAACCAGAAATAGATGCAGTTATGAACATATGGTAAAAGTTCCTGTTCATGCTAGACCACTGTCTGTTTATGATCCACAGGATTTAACAGACTGTCAGGATCTGTTTTCTAATAGTCAATTATCCATTGATATTCAAACAACCATGATTGTTGTTAGAAGTGATTCAAAGACTCACGTGCCTAGAAACAGAATACCTTCAAGAATTATTTAATCTCCACATTATACTTCTTTTTAGTCAAGCGAGAAGGAAAAAGGGATATTTTTGTCTCCATTTCCCATTTCAAGGATATGGGATTACAAATCAAATTTTGTCGAAACTTATTGATGATTATATTCAGTGGTTATCCAGGGGACTCCTAAAAAATCTTGACAGTAAGTAAGTCTTATACATATATTTTGTATATGTTTGGATTAACCTATTTTGATATTACCAATTCATAATACTAACATTGTAAAAGGAACCCATCAGAGGATAACTACAAATCAAAATCCACTTCTTTAGGATTTAAGATGATGAATTTTGTTGTTGCTTTTCCAATAACCACGAATTGGTTCTATATCATTTCACAGCTAAACAAATGTTGGAATGATAAAGTAAAATTCTTAATGAAATTATTAAACGTGTATCAAATACACTTATATTAATATAACATGATATGTAATATCCTTTAAAAATTTAATGTATCTATTCTACCACCAGATCTTTTTTACAACACATACACTCAAAAAAGTATCAAAATATTAAATCAATATTTGTTAAGATTATCATTTAATGTATCCATTCTATCATCATATATTGTTAAGAAGTTTCAAATTTCTACTTATCTTTATCATGTTTTTTTAGAACATCGATATGGTTTTTTACTACCTACATAATAAATCAAAACTATGCAGCATCGATCAATACAAGTATAAAACAGTCTATGTTCATATCACACATCAAAAGTTATTATGATAAGTATTACATGGCTAATGATGATGATCTTATTAGTACCCAAGAACACATTGATCGTGCTTCAGTTGTATCTGTATATAAGAGGTCAATAGCTAACATCATCAAAGGATTTGGAATCCCAGCTGCTTTACCATGGCATTTTGTAGATGAAGTCTTCATCCCGATTAATTGTGGTCATGAATTTCATTGGGTGTTGAATTGAAAAACAAGTTGATAAGATTTTTTGACTCATCATTAGGCCCAAGGAAAAAAGTAGTTCCACACGAGATTAAAATGTTGTTTAAAATACTTCCTTCTGACCTACTAGACAGTAGATTCTTTGAAGAAACTGAGCGAACAAACTTTGGTGATTGTCATGCGTATAAGGACAACATTACTGGTTCAATTTTGGAGCCACAAGGTCCTTTCATGGTTAAATTTGCACAAGACATTGTAACACAAAAGAGTGTGAGCATGTAAGTATTCTGATTTTTTTTTAAATAATGTATCATTTAAGTTTATAATTTATATTCTGCATTTTTGTAGAGACCGCGGGGCACATGTTACTACAATTGCGAAGTATGTGAGCGACCAAATTGAAATATCATTTATTGATTTTCATCCTGAATACCTATGCAAAAGATATGAAGCTTTGTTGTGGAGTTATGGCAACGAGAATGTCACACCCCGAGCCTACACCCTGGGCGGGAACGACATTCGAAAACCATTGTTAGCCCTCAAGAGAACCCCTGGACTGACTAGTTAAATCAGCGGAAGACAAAACCTCAAATTTGACACGAGTAAAACATAATAAAGGGGAAATACGTCATGTCATAACTTTGGCCAAAATGTCACTTGAGTCTTAATAACTAAAAATAACTCCAAACTGAAATACTTTAGACTAAGAAGCCTCTAAAATGTCTAGAGAGGGATGTTGGGATAGACGCCACAACATCCTAAAAGCTAAGCTAATATAGAAATGAAAAGGATGTCCTCCAAAATGCAAGGAGGTTCACCAAAAACTCTGAAGCTCAATTTGGAATCAACGAAGCGTTGGTGCAGATCCTTGGTACCTGCGTCAGCCTCATGAAATGATGCAGGTCAACTAGCATCAGTATATTGAATGTACGAGTATGCGAGTTATAGAGCTAAACAACGACGTAAGCTTGAGGGGATTAGATGAACTTCCTTGACTCTGCTCAACTCAAGAGAATACTTAACTCAAATGGTATACATACATACATACATATATACATACATACATATATATATATATATATATATATATATATATATATATATTCTCA
>NC_028646.1:39713416-39719984 GCF_001406875.1 Solanum pennellii | reverse complement strand
TATATATATATATATATATATATAATCTCATAAAATATTGAAAACAACTTAGTTCGTTAAAGGAAATGCAATAACAAACTCAACTGTACTTATATAAGAAAATAATATCGCCTCTATGGGAGTTTCTCTAACCGACAACCATCATTATGAGCCTAAGTGATGATACAACCTCTTACAACACATTGCAAGAGGATCATCCTACACCTTTCCATCGTATAGGACCATACTCAACTTAGTGGATCCACTAGCTCACCATACGTGATCATCTTAAAAGTATGACACATCAATTCCCATGTTGTCTACATGGTTTACATGGAGATTTGAGTTAATATGAACTCTCATCTCCACATCGGTGCTCAATTCTACTCCCAAAAATGTACTTTATCTCATACCTTTAATAAAACTTCCTTCCTTTGGGTTTAGATAATTTAATGAACTCATTAGCTTTGAAAATCTCATTTTGGAATCAATGTTCCCCTTTTAGTTCAAAATTCTTTTGGAACTTCTAGTTTTCCTCTTTACTCAAATGTAAAACATTTGTAAATCTCTAGGGAATACTTATTTCCCTTATATTTTTTGAGAAATGAACTCAAATCTTTCTCTTTACTTAAATTGAAACTTTAACTCTTAGGTAATAAGGTTCCCTTATAACTTTTGAGAAATGAACTCAACTCGTGCTCTTTACTTAACTTGAAACTTTCACACTTTGGGAATACTTAGTTCCCTTATAGCTCTTGAGAAATGAACTCAACTATTTACTTGACTTAAACTTTAAGTCTTTACAACAAAGTGAAAACATTCGTGAAAGACTTCAGAAAACTTTACCTTGTCTTGCTTCTTAACTTCTAAACTTAACTCTTAACTTCTATGACTTTGACCCTACTTACTTTGAATTGAATTATGGATTCAAATCTCGTGATCTCATGTTTATGGATGATTTCATGATGTTTAGATGACCTTAGAGTATTGGAAAAAACTAGGAATAAGGGGTACATCACTTAAGAACTAGTACGAAAAGATAGGGAAAGAACGGGGTCTCCGGGGTCCTGGCACTTTGAGAGGCGCGCCACACCAAATCTTGACTGACAGACTATGTACTGAGGGGCTTTGGAGGCGAGGCGGCCCGACATTCCCTCAACGGGTTTTCTTACTTTCTTCTTCATTTTTCATCTCTAAACCTTCCCAAACTCCCATGGATCCCACCTCAAACACTTAGAATTCCTAATTTACTTATTACCCAAAGATTTAGACCCGAAAACAGTCCTAAAACATGGATTACAACTAACAGTGATCAACAACAATCCAATCAATAAGAACATCAAACTTTCTTTCAAGATTACAACCTCTAACATTCAAGATTCCAACCTCTAACATGAGTTAATTCATGAACTTGACTGATTTGAATAAAATTGGTGTGTGGGTGAAGTAACCCAACACAAAAAAACCCACATACCTTTTTAAGGATCACCCCGGACGAAAATTCACGAAGCCAAACTTGGTGTTCCCGTGTCTTCTTCTTCCTTCTCCTCTTTTCTTCTTGTTTTTAAAATCCTAGTCTATTTTGTAAGTGCGTAAACTGATTATTTTAGACCCCAATATATAACTCCAAAACAAAATAATTAATTGACTTAAGGAAAAGACCAAAACACCCTTACTTAATCCGGTTCTGGAACTTTCCCTGCTCAACAGCCCATCTTTCGAAGGTCATCTCACTCATACGACCTCAGAAATTCGCAAACTTGGTGTCGTTGTACATATCTTTATACCAGATTTCCATCCATATAAAGAACTCACCATACTCCTCCTGCGCTGGAAGTTATGGTTGTTTGAAAATGGCCAAAACCCACTTTTGAAATCTAGAAATTCTCCAGACTTCCCCATTTTTTTCAAATTTGTCTTCTTGTTTTTTTTTCGTAGCTAAATTTTGTCTATCTAGAATACGAGATGTTACAGAGAAGTCTAAGTGTGGATACGTTAATGAGAATGAGGATCCACCAAAACCTAAGGGCATAGTCACACCACCAACAGAAGAAGATTTGGTTCACATAAAGTAGTATCTTTGCATACACTATATTTCATGTTTTTGACAATTTCACCTAAGTTTTATTCTATCTTTATACATTATGGAACAAGTATTTTTGCTTATAAAAAGTCAAGTTTCAGATATATTATGACATTACATAAAGAAAATGTGTTAAATAGCTTTGTGAAAACTTAATTTATATGATTCATTATTAATAATGAATGGCATAGTTGTGCTAAATCCCATAGTTGTGCTAAAAAAAATTGTTTAATATATGTATCAAATAAATTATCACACATGATACTGAATGTACATTACATGATACGTGATATGTAGTCATTTTAAATGATACAGTAACCTTAATAAATGTTATCAAATTAAATATACATGATACATTAGATAATGCATATGATACATTAGCATATACATTACCCAACAATTTATGTATAATTATAAATGCATAACAAAATTTATTTAACAAAGGTAATATTGATACAAAAGTATTTTTCAACACAAATCATAACAAAGAATTTATAATTATAAGTGCAAGTTAAAATTTATTTAACACAAATCATAACAAAGTATTTGTTTGAACAGCAATATTGATTAATAATAAATGTAAACAATACTTAATATGATAACTATTTACGTGAAAAATTATTCAGTAAAAACATTAATGTCTTAGAAACATTACGATTATTTCACTTCTCTTTTGAGAAGAAAGTACAAGTTCTTCAGTTGTGTCCTTCTTGTCCACATTGTCCACAAGAATTTAAGTTCACCGTAATCTTTTCATTAGCATTCTTTTTTCTTCTTTTCCTTGGTCATCCAGACAATCATCAGTATCTAGGTGGATACACAGTTTCAGCTACCACATCCTCAAGAGCTGACCAGTCTTCCTTATCTAGCATTGGTACCATGGGATCTCATATGTTTTTGCTAATGCATCAGGCTTCTAGTAATCAGAGCAATATGGATACATATCTTGACATTCTTTTCTTTTAAAACAATGATTTCATGTGCACAAGGTATCTCATCTAGTTGAAATCTTCCACAAGAACATTCTTTCTGCTCAAGACAAACAATGTATCTTCCTCCAGCTTCATAAACTAAGAAAATAAATTCAGATGATGGAAAAACCTGCGTACATTAAAAAAGTCAACTATACAATTATTTCAAAGAAATTGTGTTCAAACTGCAGAATGATACAATGAATTTGACACATATAATCTAAAATAATATATCATGATACATACCTCCATCATTGAACTTTTAGACCCGTTTATACTCAATACCTCCTCAAATCTTCTCCCTAGCGCGCCCTTTGTATAAGAGGATATTTTTATGTTTTTGCAATGCCAAGAACCAAATAGAATTAAAACTTCTTCAAAGAATTCTAACATAGACAATTGTCGTGCTTCAACAAGACAACCATTGATACATTCTACAATGTTCGAAGTCATCATTCTACCTCTATTTACTGTTGAATGAACTCTCGACCACTTCTCATACCCTGCATTCTCATGGTAATCCTTAGCCCTGTGATCAACTCTATCAATCTTATCCATCAGTTTATCAAAATCCTCCTTTTTGTATGCCTTCGCCATAGAGTAGAATATATCACTTAGGGTTTTTCTGCTCTTGAAGTTTCCACAGACATTGTTCCAAAGATGTCACATGCATGCATAATGAGGTACATTTGGGAACACAATTCTTACACTTTTGATAATACTCTCATTCTTATCTGATACAACATACATATCTTTTCGCTCGTCAAATACATTTTTGAATTGTTCGAAAAACCATGTCCAGAAAGTCATTTTCGGTGTCAACAACACCATATGCCTATGGAAATATGCAACCTGATTACTGACACACATTATATCATTTGATACATAACATGTTACAAACACATCACAACTATAAAAAATAAATACATTCCCCATCAAGTGTGATTGCTGATACAAATGTCCCTTTGTAAGCTTCGCTCAGATGTGCACCATCGACAAAATTGAACCCCATAAACAATGTTCTTAAGGCTACGAATAGACACTTAAATTCATATTCATCAGTCTTCTGCATTCTTATATAAGAATTTGGAAACACAGTATTTAACATATATATGTATCTTGACGTTTGTCTATATCCTAGCGATGGTTTTCCCCTTATCATTTCTAGTGCACATTCTTTAGCACGTCATGCTTGCTGATAAGATATTTGAAACCCATAGAATTCTCTAATATCATAAATTATATCTTTTGGGAGTATGAATTCTTTTATGGTTGATCAATTTGGGAGCAGTCACAACACTTACAAAGCCGACTGTTGCTTGAACTTTCGTTAGTACACTATCCCTCATTGGACACGTATGTTCACTATTGAATCTTCTAACTATGAAAACATCAGATTTTTTTTCTCAAAAAACCTTCATAGTCCAGCCTCATTTTGTTCGAAAAGCATACCAATACATAGCAGTACAATTTTTTTCATCATGTTAATGCATATAGCAGTTATATCTTATAATATATACAAAACTAATGTTTAAAGTAATCAAAGATAATGTGCATGAATGTATCAACAGTTTTCAAACACCAACATAATAATTCAATGTATTTTTTGTATCATGTTCAAAAAGAATTATTTATACACATATCACAAAATTTTATAATGTATCAAGTTTATCATTGTTGGAATTGCTGAATTATTTACTGTTCAGCAGTAGTATATTGAAGTATCAGCTGAGTTAACTCAATGTATCAAAAATATTAACGAACTAATGAATTATCTATTGAAACAGATATAACTCAATATATTAACGAACTAACGAACTAATACTACATGATTGTTGATATAAAATTCAATAATGTTTCAGCAACATTATCTTAACATTACAACAATATTCACTTAATTTATTAACAAATACTCTATATACCAAAAATCATATTCAACATCTACACAAAAATCATAATTACAAACTTTTTAATTCCTAATATATCAGACATTAAAATAAAATAATTGTATCACCATTTATAGATCAAAAAGTTCCAAACACTCTCATACCTTTGTCTATCAGATCTCTTTACTTTGCAATTGAAGTTGTTCTTTATCTTATATTTTTCAATCACATCTATGAGTGCTGCTTTTTACTTATATAACTTACTTGTTTTCGCCTCTTTACTTTTTGAATCGATTATGTAATTTGTAACTTCGAATTCTCGAATATCATACGAACCATAAATTCTTGATTCAACCATCGCCAGAGCTTGTTGATCATTTGTTGTGCATTCTTCATACGTAATTTCTCCACATATTCTATCAAAATTATGTCAATTACCTGTAATATTTTCACCTATATCAATGCATAATAGATACATTGCAAATCCTGACTTATTTTTTTTCACTGCTAAAAATAGTTTAACACCCATGTCGTTCTTAACTTTCATTGGAGATGAGTCACGTTCTACGATGTCACAAATTTCAATATACTTCCTTGATACATCGATATCCAACTCATGTGCAATTGTTGCTTTGAGATTCAAAAACTAAATTGATTATCCAACAACGATTTCATCGCTTTTGTAACTTTCATATTGCACTTTGCTGATCCAAATTCCTGAATGTCTTAGTAAATTTGATATATTCATCACGTAGCAGAAAAAAAAACAAAAATTTTATTCATATTTCTTGTTTTTTCAATGGATGTTCATAAACTTGTCTTCAATGTAAATGATATAATTTTGAAAAGTTGAAATTTGTAACATGTGAATCAATTACCTATTAAGATATGGAGTGTTTAGGACCAGTTAGCCGTAACTTGAGCTAATTTACATAACAGAATTAACAATTATATTTTTCTCCTTTTTTATCTCAACAGTTATTTATTTACCGTGTATCAGTTACTATATATGTATCAGACGGTAGCCATGTATCAAACGCCGTTCTTTAGGGATCTTCTGTAATATGTAAATTAGTTGAGATATGATGTAATTTTATCTTACACTATGGGATTCCTTTAATTTTTACTAAGAAATAGTCATATTGAGTTTAATTTATGTGCATTAATATTGACTAATTAAGGAGCTTATAAATCTTAACGAGATATAATAATTAATTCGATTCTAAAATAATTAACTTAATTATAAACAAATTAATTCAATATTATATTTATAACTTAAAGGAAATTACTAAAATATTTACCTAAATTGTATAATCTTTGTTATGAGTTTCAAATATTTATAAAATAACTTCATTGTAAATATATACATATTTATTATTTAAAGTTATTGAAATTATTAAAAATTACAAAATTACTTTAAAAATAACTTGAACGTGTTTTGAATTTCATAAAACTCATTAATTCAAATTATAACCATCACTAATAAAATATATAAAATATAAAATCTTTTAAAGATGATTACTGAATATTCATCAAATACATTAATTATATACATATTAATATAAATAAATAAATAAAAATATATATATATATATATATATATATATATATATATTTAAAAATTATGAAAAGTGACTAAACTATTTAAA
>NC_028646.1:39711559-39712897 GCF_001406875.1 Solanum pennellii | reverse complement strand
GAAAAGCGACTAACCTATTTAAAATAAATTTGCAAACTATATTTACTTTATTTTATTTTATTTGAAATTTTTATAAAAATAATTATTTTAAATCGTTTGAAATTGAGAAATTCGGTGATTAATCTATAATGTGGAGGTCCTGGGTGTTAACAATAGGAACCTAAAGGAAAAATAAAAATTGTGAAGCCCAATTAGCGATGAGCTATACCATTAGGCACATCACCGACCTACTCAGTGATTTCGAATTAGTTCACCAAAATTACATGGATGGCAATTTTGCATGGATTTTTTAAACCTATAAATCACTTTTTTAGATAGAGAAAGATATATTTTCCCATTCTTAAGTTTTAATACTCTCTGTAAAACTCTTACCATTGGAGAATAAGTCTGCACATTAAGATTGGATAGAACTTTTTTGAGGTTGAATATTTGGGGATTGAAATCTTAGAGTATTGAATCAAGTAGTAACTATGGATGAAAAATTTTGGTATACTTCTTTTACCCTTTGGTATGAGTAGCGCTCCTATATTTTATGGGTGTGCATTGCAGGGATAATAAATTTTCAGACTGTTGTTTAATTACTTATTAAATGTTGAATTGATATGAAATCAATTGTCTCTTTGTGTTTCTATTTATATTTTGAAGTTTAAAACTTTTGTTTACTTTCGATTCTAACTTTGTGGAAGACCATTAGAGTGAAAAGAGATGGTTGATGATGACTCGATTTAATTCATTTGACAGGTGAAATTTGAAGAAGTTTGGCTGAATTAAAGTCTTAAATTGATTTTAGTGTACTAGATGATGGGGTTTGATATATTCAACACGAGTTGTTATAGTTTATTGATAAATATTTATCATTATTGTCACGACCCAAAACGGGTCGCGACTGGCACCCACACTTTCCCTCCTATGTGAGCGAACCAACCAATCTAAACCTTAACATTTCAATATAATATCAACAGAAAGTAATGCGGAAGACTTAAACTCATTAATAAAATCAATAACTATTATTATCCCCAAAATCTGGAAGTCATCACCACAAGAACATCTATGATCAAATGACTAAACTAAAAATGTCTAAGAAGCTAAAAATACATAAGAAGCTAGTCCATGCCGGAAGTTCAAGGCATCAAGACTTGAAGAAGAAGACCCAGTCCAAGCTAGAAGCATTATCTCACCCTGAATTTCCGATGTAGTAAGACTGGCTTGAATTACTGTTGAGTCGAAGACGGCGGCACGTTTGCTGCACTCCACAATAACAAAGAAGAAAACATAAAAGTAGGGGTCAGTACAAAACACGGGTACTGAGTAGATATCATCGGCCAACTCAAAATAGAA
>NC_028646.1:39707080-39709523 GCF_001406875.1 Solanum pennellii | reverse complement strand
CACCAGGGTGTATAGAATACCTTGAACTATGAGCCTCTGTCAGAATAGTGTTGATCAAATCATCAACTCGGGGTACACATACCCTTCCCTTGATTCTCAAAACACCTTCCTCATCGATTTGTGCTTCCTTAGCCTCTCCTCGCAATACCTTATCTTGGATTCGCCTTAGTTTCTCATCATCAAACTGTTTTCCCTTAATCTTGTCAAGAAAAGAAGATCTTGACTCCACACTAGCCAACAATCCTCCCTTCTCATTTACTTCTAACCTCATCAAGTCGTTAGCCAGAGTCTGAACCTCTCTAGCCAATGGACGTCTAGAAAATGAATCATACTCTAAATCACACCCGAAATGAAGTAGTTGTTCACGTAAGAGTGTATATAACCAAGGTCGAATAACTTTAGATACATTTTTTTTATAGTTTCCATATCAAACATCTTCATTCATCTGACTCTATCTCTTTGATTTTCTAGCTATCCACAATCACCAATTTAGTCCCTATTATAATTGCACACATACTTACTTTATCGAACCCTACATCCACTGAAGTCGACACTTTTAGTACTAACAAAACATCATAACCACATCGATCATCTACCTAACTCCCAAACCACCATCATTATCTTCTATTTAAGCATTTCATGACAATTACGAGTTCCAAACAAGGCTACTAACATTATTTAAAATTTGGTAGTACCTTTCCATCATGATAAACTATTAAATCAAACCCCAAGTCAACTTCAAACCACTTCCACATACCATGCTTTAGCAACCCTTCTAAACCATCACATACCTCATGCCATCACTTAGGAAATTTCTTGGTCATTCAAATTATTATATATACTATTAGCTCGTAACCTCTATTCACCATTAAATATCTATGTAACACATCATTATATTCTATGTAATCCCATCAATAGAGTAGTATTATTCCAACTCTAAATTCTTAATAACCATGTAGAATTATATTACACCTTATGCATCATCCTTAAGTCATCTATCCAAATTTGAGCAATCTAACCCCATATAAAATACTAAATTCTTCATGCCTCATTGTTTGCAACCCAAATCAAAACTCAATCTTTATAAAAGTCGATGATAAATTCTAGTAAGTCTATATCGAACTACTTCACATCTCACAGTCATATCTAAACTCATAGGCAAAAATCAATACAACTATCAACTACAACCCATGGGTTTATACGAGATGTCTTATTCTTTTACTTATTTTCTTAAGGCTACACATCCCACAAGTTTTATCTTATTTTAATTATGATTCCAACTCCTTTAAATTCTATTCAAGCGTTGACCCAACATTTCTTAAAACTTGTCATACACCCACATTACTCACAAAATAGTAGAAAATCACAACCTTAGATACTCACAAGTCTTTATTACATACAAAATTTATTTAACCAACAAATCCTAAACATATAATTTCATCCCAATTACAATTTCTCACGAATTTTTATTTTCCATCATGCTCAGTTAACCCTTTTTATCACCATGAAGTGAATCTTTTCCTCTTTATGAACACCTTAAACTTAGGTATACCAATCAAATTCAAGGGACTAACCCAATTTATATGCACTTTCTTGCTAAATCTTCAATTTACTTCACCCAAGTATATCCACTAGGACTTTCTTTCCCTATAAGTTTGTCATTTTAGTATCAATCTACCTTTTGAAGCTTAAGATAAAATCGTCAGTACTCATTCAGAACCCTCGAGATACATTTCACAACCTAAATGTATTAATATTGTCCCAAAGATCCACCACTAAAATTTTCCTTTAAAATAATGCTCGACCACTGAAATTTTCCTTCAAAATAATGCTCAATCTAAGTTTCGGTAGTAATAAACTAGATGGTTTCTCAAATGTGAATGCAACACTAAATCTTATTATCTGACCATGTCGTACAACTTGTAACTCCTTTAGTAATTATTATTCATACTTGACAATCGACGTACCTGTTTCCACATAACCCTAGTACTGCCACACCGTGAAAGTCCGTTAGATACCTAACTAGAACACATCATACCTGTCCATATTATCGTACCCAAATAGACCACATATTTCTACCCATTGAATAATTGCAAAACATTATCGAATATGTTCTCTCTCTAGACCAAACAATTTGTTTTACTTCTTAGATCAATTCAATAACAAAAATAACACACTTCCTAACTCTAACCAAGTAAGCATTGATGATTTTCTCTAATATACCTTCACTCTATAAAGTCATTGTAGTGTCTTTATTAACCGACACTCGACATGAGACTACCACCACATTTTGCGATCGAGAAAATATATCTATTTCTAAGGACATATTTTTTTTTCTTTCTGTTGTTGATATTTCAACTTCAAATACTCTAGTAGTACCCATATTTGAAATAGAGTGAAGAAGCTCAGATACCAATTTGTATCACCTAGATACCAATTGGAT
>NC_028646.1:39671563-39706482 GCF_001406875.1 Solanum pennellii | reverse complement strand
ATTCTATCCTGGTACCGGAACGTGGCACCCGATCCATATTCTATCCTGGTGTCGGAACGTGACACTCCGATCCTCATATTCTATCCTGGTACCGGAACGTGGCACCCGATCCATATTCTATCCTGGTGTCGGAACGTGACACTCCGATCCTCATATTCTATCCTGGTACCGGAACGTGGCACCCGATCCCCTAATCTCACTACTTTCGTTCATTAAGCCTTCTTTTATACCAAGGCATCATCATTAACAAAGTAGATTAGGGTTTTTATCAAGATTTGGGATTCAATAGCTTCATCATGCTTGTTTATTCACAATTACATAATCATATTCATGCAAGCATACAATTAAGCATATAGAGGGGTTTACAATACTATCAATACATATCATTCACTATTAAGAGTTTACTACGAATATCGTAAGAGAAACCATAACCTACCTCCACCGAAGACTAGTGATCAAGCAAGAATTTTCCCAAGCTTTGTGTTTCTCCTCTTCGATCGTTTCTCTTTCCCTCTCTTTGTTCTTTCTATTTTCTTTATTCAAACCCTCTTTCTTTTACCCTAATTAGTATATAATTAAGAATAAAAGATGGCAATAATAACCCACTAATTAACTTAAGGTTACCTCTTTTAACCCCCAAGTAATTAGACTTATTAACATTAACCCTCTAACTTTATAATTAAAGTAGGAATAGTCCAAAACGTCCCTTAAAACGTGTAAAGAAATCCGACCTCGCCTGGGATTACGCAGCCTGTGACGGGCCGTCGTGCCTGCGACGGTCCGTCCTGCTGCTCCGTCACAGACTTCAGAGACTCAATTTCTCTGAAGAGTCTGTGACGGTCCGTCACACCTGTGACGGTCCGTCCTGCCATTCCGTCACGAAGTTCAGAGAGTCGATTTTCAGTACCCAATATCAGATTTTCTAAGTGTTTTGAAACGAGACCTCTCGACGGTCCGTCGTGCCCATGACGGTCCATCGTGGGTTCCGTCATCTCAGCCTGTTTTTCCAGAAATAAAATCTGCTGCTCAAAACGACTAAACAGGTCGTTACAATTATCTATGATCTAGCTTACTCATTGTTATTCAACTCAATTTAGAAATGTGTAATGCCCAAATTGTAAGATTATAGCCCATAGTAGTACACTCCTAAAAGTCTCCAATTACTTGTGATAAATCTATATTTTCAGATTTGTAATTGTGAACTGTACCAATTAACTAAATAAGTATAAAATAGAACCAGTGATTTTATCTTCCTTCCCATTGTAAAACATAATTACGTACCTAATCACTAAATAAACATCTTTAGCAAAATATGTCAGATAACTTAAATAACAATATGTAGAATACAAATAATACAGAATGATTCTAAAAATAATAAATATACTAACCTTAAGTATTCCATATATAGCTATTATCTTTGCCATCAATATGTTTGCAGGAAATATTTCTTCCAATAAACAACCTTCAAGTGAACATTATAGAACATATTACCTCAACAAAAGATACCGTAATATATCAGATGATAGTATTTTCTTGAATTAAATCTTCAATGAAGATAAATCTTAAATTGCATAGCATACATAGCACCAAATGGTAACTATCTCCACTATTCTGCATAAACAACAACTTCACAAATAAAGATTAATAATTATTTGTGACCACCCTCCATTATAGATGGGTTGCTTCAAAGTTTTACACATTACTTGCACAAATAGATAAACTAGTATAAAATACTAGTAGACCCCCTCAATCAGCAGGAAGAACCTATATTTTCTTCTCAGAGAAACAACATGTAAAATATATTCTGCATTGTGTGAGAGTTCTAGGATTAACATATGAACTTAAAATTAGTGTAAGCCTTAGCAGCATAGCAAATTAATAGAAGGACTATTTAAGCAATTTTTCAATATTCTGTCATTTGGAAGATGATAGCTAATCTAACATATAATTTAACAAAACAAAATAGCTAACAATTTGGTTTGCTCACTTAATCATTCAAAGCAACATAATGTCAAATCATAAACAGATCTAGACTAGATAAATAAAAATTCTACAATTGTTCTAGATCTTTAATCTTATGCGAGATGAATATTACGTTACTTTTATATCCTTTTTCTATGGCATAATATTGTTGACTGGCCATAAAAAAACACCTGAAATATGGGTCCCTTAGTAATTACCTTCTAGTGGTAGAAATGACCAGCATTCTGTAAATTAATTTTTCACAAATCCATGATATATCAAATTCCTCCTATCACTTGGTTCTTCTGGAACCCATTATCTCTTATCAGTTATGTAGTTTTTTAAATCAATACATATTTGGTAACTGCAATCAGAAGTTTACTAGAAATAAGAAGAAAAAAATAATAAGATAAACAAATAACTATTAGTATGTTCTTAAAGGAATACTTATACACAAACATGTTACAACAACAAAAAAAAACATTCATTGTAATCCGACTAATGAATTCTGGACATCACAAGTAGAGACTATTTTTTTCTTAGTAGACGTTAGGCTCACGTAAGACATTAGGAAAAATCAAGCATGTAAAGCTAACATAGCAGTGAGAAAAAACGGATAAAATAATATAATAACCAAAGTAAATCAAATATTAAGTAATACTTAAATCAAAGATTTAGATATAACGCAATTTTCAAATTCACACATACTCAATTTCTAACCTATTTGCAAACCATAAAAACATTAAAAAAAATGAATATTGTTGTACCAGTTAACTAAATCAGTACCAACAAAAATCAGTGAGTATATATTCCTTTCCTGTGAAAAAACACAATTAGATACCTAATCATTAAACAAATATCCTTAACATGTTCATTAGTAACTAGAACCTCCTTAACATGTTAACTAACATACCAACAATAGTTTTCTCATAAAACCAAAATATAAATGTCATAGTTAATTAATAAAAAGGCTATCACTAACACGAAGGCTTGAACTAATCAAACACTAATCTAATGAACCTATAAACTTACATATATTCCAACAATACAATAACTAAAGGTAATATCCAATAAATGTTTATATTTATAGTCTCTTATCACTATGATAAATCCAAATGTATGTTTATTACAAAAAAACATTCACAATAATATATGATCAGTTAAACGTTACTTGCATAATTAGATAAATGTGTATAAAATATTGGTAGACCCCCTCAATCAGCAGGAAGAGCATATCATTTTTTTTTCTAAGAGAAACAACATATAAAATGTCTATTGCATTGTGTGAGAGTTCCAAGATTAATATATGAACTTAAAATTAGTTGTAAGCCTTAGCAACATAGCAAATTAATAGTTGGACTATTTAAGCAATTTTTCAATAGTCATCATTTGGAAAATGATAGTTAATCTAACAGATAACTTAACAAAACAAAATAGCTAACATTTGGTTTACTCACTTGATCATTTCAAGCAAAGTAATGTCAAATTATAAATAGATCTAAACAAGATAAATCAAAACCTATTCAACTGTTCTAGATCTTTAATCTCATTTGAGATGAAAGTTAAGTTATTTTTCATATCTTTTTTCTATATCATAGTACTGTTGACTATTCATAAAAATCGCCTGAAGTATGGGTGCCTTAGCGGTAGAATTGACCAGCATTCTGTAATTTAATTTCCATAAATTAATGATATACCAAATTCCTCCTAGAACTTCATTCTTCTGGAACCATCATCTACTTTCAAATTATGTAGTTTTTAAAATCAAAACAAATAACTATTAGTATATTCTTAAGGGAATACTTATACACAAACACGTTACAACAATAAAAACAATAATACATTCATTGTAATCCGACTAATAGATTTTGGACATTACAAGTAGAGAGTATATTTTATTAATAGACACTAGGCTCACATAAGAAATTAGGAAAAATCAAACATGAAAATCGAACATAGCAGCGACAAAAGACGGATAAAATAATATAATAATTAAAGTAAATCAAATATTAGGTAATATTTTACTCAAAGACTAGATAGCACACATTTTTCAAATTCACACACACTCAACTTCTAACCTATTAGCAAACCATAAAAGCAAAAAAAATGAATATTATTATACCATTTAACTAAATCAGTACAAAAAAAATGAGTGATTATATCGTCCTTCCCTTTGAAAACACAATTAAATACCTAATCACTAAACAAATATCCTTAACATGTTCATTAGTAAAGCTAGAACCCCCTTAACATGTTACTAACATACCAACATATAGTTTTCTCATAAAACCAAAATATAAATGTCATATTTAATTATAAAAAAGGTTATCACTAACAAGAATGTTGAACTAATCAAACACTAATCTAATGAACCTATAACTTACATATATTCCAGCAAGACAATAACTAAAGGTAATATCCAATGGTTAGATGTTTCATATCTTTCTATTGTTTTCTTAATTTAGTTTCTTTTTTAATGTACTAGAAACACTTTAACTAGGTTTTATTCGTTAATTAATTCATATTTCTTTATGCTAGATTTGTCAAGTAGTTCTACTTCATATTCTAGGCAATCTAACATATAATGGTGGATGAGAATGCATTTTCACCTTTGTTGGCGGTGGAACATTCTAACATTCAATCAAATGAGCAAGATATTACTATAAATAAATATGTAGATATGCTTGAAGGTATGAATCTACACTTAAACACATTTATGTTCTTATAATTTATTAATGTTTAAAATTTTGAAATTGTTTTTTAATATTTTATTATTATATTTGTATGGAATGAAAATAAAGGTGGTATGATTTATAACAAAGGTATTTGCTTCAATATTACATTTCATCAATAATTCAATTTATTATTTATATACTATAAGTAATTACATTCTAACTTTAAATTTGAAATAAAGTATTATTAGATTTTTGGGATATGGGCGATCCTACTTATGAGTGTGAACATTTTGGTGCACACTTTTGGTATGAAGAAAGAATTGAGAAGAGATATAAATAAATAAAACATGTTTTCACGTTGTGTTGTAGCAAGGAAAAAATAAAGCTTCCAAATCCAAAGGATTCTCCTACACTTCTAAAGGAATTATTATTTGGATCAGGTAATTGTAATTATTTATCAAATTAATAAATAGTTAGAATATATTCTTTTAAAATATTTGAATAATATAAAATTATTTTAGGTGACAAAAGTCGACATTTCAGAGAGAATATCACAACTTATAATTCCATGTTTTCATTTATATTAATGGGAGGAAAAATTGATGCATATGTCAATCAAACAAAAGGGTCAAGTACATTCAGATTATCTGGATATAATTATCATAAAATTGGAAGCTTATTACCTATCGAGGGATCTACTCCAAGATTTGCACAACTATATATATATATATATATATATATATATATAATGAGGTGCAAAATAGAATTAAAGTTATCAGTGGCGTGACCAGGAATTTCATCAAGGGTGTCCAAATTTTTAATAGTATTTTTTATAAAAATAAAACGATAATTTAATCTACCAAAACAATAATCAAGTTAAACAATATTTAATTGAATATAAGAATATTTTTAACAGAATTACAAGTGTATAATTCAAACTAACATAAAAACAATTACTATTAAAAACATGATTCAAAAATATTTTTTGTACTCGACGTGGTTTCATATCATGAAATATTTTTATAATAGACTCATTAGAAATAGTACGAAATACTTTCTTTTCTACATAAGGCACTATACAACCGTCTAAAAACTCATCATCCATTCGGTTTCGCAAGTCATTTTTAATATACTTTATTACCGAGAAAGCTCTTTCGACGGTTGCAGTAGCAACTGGCAAAAGCAAAGCAAATTTCACTAAGCGAAACATACATGGATAAGTTAAGTTTTTCTTTGTCTCTATCGATTTCCTTGAAAGTTCACCAAATCCACCTAAATCAGAGAATCTTTTATGAGTATCTCGTACATCGATAATGTAATTGGCAAGCTTATTTTGAAGGACGCCCATACTAAATTGATCAAAGTCATCAGGATATAGTTCAGCCATTCTCATTATTTTTCCTATGTCAAAACTAGAAAATGAATTAACTGGATTCAAGCAAGATACTCCATGAAATAAATCACTTGCCACCTCATTGAAACAATCATTAAGTTCTTGGAGTTAACAATCAATGATCTTATAAAATACTTCCACACGAGAATGATGTAAAACAGTATGATCAACAATTTTACGTCGTGCTCTTCCAGAGTTAGCATATGGCTCATCAAAATTAGATATCAAGATGTCATGTTTGATACAAAACAAATATATTTTATTGATAAGTGGCTCTCATCCATCATCTCTTAGTTTTTGAAGTCTTTTGTTGGCTACTTCAATAAGTATCATGGCGTTTGCAATATCTTGTTCCTTTCCTATAGTGATATATTAAGATCATAAGTGATTCTCAAAATATCCTTCATCAAATGTAACATGAAAGCAACCTCATAAGTTTGAAAACTTCTAAGATATCCTGATGTTTTAGCTCTTTCATCTAAAGTATTTGCATCTTCAACAAGTGTATCAAGTACATCAATAATAGAGTCAAACAAAAGTAAAAAGTTTTGAAATGCTTTTTAGTGAGATCCCCAACGAGTATCACCGGCTCTAATAAGGCCAAGTTTTTGATTTAAGCCTCAACCTATTTCTATTTCATCCATATCTAATGTCTTTTGAAGATTATCTTTTTGAGATTGTCGTAGTTCATCCATTCGCTTAAAAGAATCTCCCAACACATTCAAAATATTTGAAACCAATAGCACAAGTTCTCCCACTTGAAAATATTTTTTTGAAACCGTGACAAGATTTAGTTGAAGTTGATGAGCAAAACAATGAATAGAATGAGCCGATTTACTTTCTTTCTTAATCAACATTTTAAGACCATTGATATCACCTTGCATATTGCTTGCTCCATCATAACATTGTCTGCGTACATCAAGCACATTAACAAGTGTTTTCTTTAAAGATATAGCACTAGTATCTTTAACATGAACAAGTCCAATAAATGCTTCCATTACAAATTCTTTTTTATCAACATATCTTAAAAAAATAGTCATTTGCTCCTTACTTGACACATCAAAAGATTCATCAACTAATAGAGCAAAATATTCACCATTTAGATCCTCCATTATAGACTTCAATATTTCTATCTTACATGCAGTCACAATTTCTTTTTGGATATCTTGAGAAGTCAATTTGTTATTTCATGGAGCATTTTCTAACCCGAACGGTTTGATGTTTTCACACCTATCTGTGTACCAGGAAAGAAATTTAACAAAATTATCTCTGTTCAATGAGGATTCACTTTCATCATGACCGCGAAGTGGCAACCCTTGATTCAAGAGAAATCTTATCACATCAATTGAAGCATTTAAGCGAGTCCTTGAATCTTATCAGATTGTCTATCAAATGCAGCACGAATGGACTGTCTTTGTTGCATTAGATCATCACATTTTTTCTTTGCTTGATTATGAACGCTATTCGGTCCACCAACATGTTCGTCAAGCTTCATTTTTTTATGCCAATTGTTAAATCCTGTTTTTGAAAATACTTCATCTCCACCTTGATGAATATTATTCCTTTTAATATGTTGCATATGCACTCTCACTATACTCTAACAAGTCATACGCTTGATACCAATCAGGGTTGAAACGACGCATTGCTTTACCAGTATATGATTGAGGGTATTCTTTAATATTTGATCGACAAGGACCAAGTTTAAGGTATGCGCTTCTTATTTCATCACGAAGATTTAAATCATGATTAAAATTGAAGCTTTTTCTGAATCAACTTCTAGAGTATTTAAATCAATGCTTTGTTTTTTAGAAGAATGTGACAACATCTCTAATTGATCTATCGTTGTTTCTTTATTTGGTTGACTTAGAGAAGTCGAACTTTTTTTTGGTACTCTATTATAATAATTTCTCATGTCCATTGACACTTGAAACTAAAATATTAAGTTAATTATTTTGTTATACAATAAAAGAACGAGAAGAAGAAAAAGAGAGAGAATTATTGAGATTCTATTCTTAATAATATGGTGATATAATTTGGAAAATTCCGTCTTGTATTTATAGATACAGAAAACCTTATTCCATAAGAATTTTTTAAAAAAAATTTAAGGAAATCTTATTCAACAAGGAAAAGGTATTAAAATTTAAGGAAATCTTATTATACAAGAAAAAGGTATTAAAATTTTAGGAAACAATTCAATTTTAGTTGAAAAAAATCGGTACAAGGAAAAAACATTAAATTTTAGGAAACCTTATTCCATAGTGAAAAGATATTGAAATTTAAGGAAACAATTCAATTTTAATTGGAAAAAAAAGTTAGTGTTAGGGGGGATTCGACCTTGTGTCAAGGGAGGTATTCATGACACAATTAACCAACAGGCCACTAAACGTTTATGCTAAAATTATGCATGTCTCTTTAATTAATTAAATTCAAAAAGACAAAAATAACTATAAAAATGAACCTGGACAAAGTGTAGGGATGCGGCCAGCCATTGCCAACTCGACTGCGTCTTGTTTAGTTATTTTAGGGGGTCCAACTTTTATATATACCAATATTAAATCAAAATTTTACATGTATATTTAGGGATTTTTTTTCGACGAATGGTGTCCAATTGAACATCCTGGAGCCTACGTGGCTCCGCCCCTGAATGTTATCAGGTAAGGATTTATATAATATATTAATTTTACAACGTTAAATATAATTGTAATTATTAATCACTATTATATATAATTTTTTCTTTTTTAGTCGTAGGGAAAGTAACAATCAAGTTCATGCTCAAATTGTTAATGATCTCAAGGAAATGCTAAATAAACACAATGTGCTTAAAAAATCTTTTCATATGGTAAGAGATAGATTTAAAATTGATCAACATGTTGATGTTAAACTAAGACTGATAGAAAAAAGAGGATCAGATGGAAAATTGTACAATTTGCCAACAATTTCTGAGGTAGCAGCTTTGGTGGTTGGTGATTTTGAACCAAATAGTTCAGACAGAGATATAATAATTGAAAGTCATTCTGGACAACTTAAGAGAATAAGTGAATTGAATGCAGCATACTTAGGTTTGCAATATTCATTACTTTATCCATTTGGTGAAGATGGATATAGAGAACATATTCTTTTAAATGGAATTGATGAATCAGTTGATGGAAGGAAATATGTTAGCTCTCTTGAATATTTTTCATACAAAATTCAAGAAAGACAGAATGAAGTACTAGCAATTATATCAGCTAAAAGGTTATTTCAACAATTCTGTGTTGATGGATATACAACGATAGAATCTTCACGATTGTTATTTTATATGCTCCATCAAACAAATTTGGGAGCTGACTTCTATAAGGGATTACAAAAAGTTTTTCGCAGGGAGACACTCAACCTTCTTCTCAAGGACAACGAGTAATATTATCTTCTTCTTTCACTAGAGGTACACGTTACATGTTGCAAAATTATCAAGACACGATGGCAATATGTAAATGAGCCGGATATCCTAATCTACTTATTACATTTACTTGCAATCCTAAATGGCCTGAGACCACAAAAACTGTGAAGAGTAGGGGATTGGATCGAGAAGATCGGACAGACATTATAACAAGAGTCTTTAAAGTCAATTAGATCACCTGATAAAGGATTTGCGTGACAACAAAATTTTTGGACAAGTAAAAACAGGTATATATTGCCTTATTATTATAACATAATAATTGTTTATTTTAACTCCAAATCAGTAATAAACATATCATATCATATTTATCCTTTTATGCAGTGATTTATGCTTACTTCATGCCCATATTTTGGTATTTCAACATAACAAATCTCCAAATATTGGTGATATAGATGGTATTATTTCAATTGAATTATCAAATAAATTACTTGATTCGGATTATTATGTTGCTGTTACAAACTTTATGATGCATGTCCCATGTGGTTCAGTAAGAAATTCATCTCCTTGCATGCAAAATGGAAAATGTTCTAAACATTTTCTAAACAGGTTTATTTTTTCTACCTCAATTGATGAGGATGGATATCATGTATATAGATGAAGAGATGATGACAGATCTACAAAGAGATCATTTATTGATTTGGATAATAAATATATTATATCACACATTAGATTTTTGTTATTGAAATATGGGGCGCATAATAATGTCGAATGGTGTAATCAATAAAGGTCAATTAAATATTTATTGTGGATGTCAGTATATATCACCATGTGAAACAGTTTGGAGAATCTTTAAATTTTCAATCCACCATAGTTAACCTTTTGTAGAAAGGTTATCTTTTCATTTATCAGGCAATTAGAATATCTTATTTTCAAATGATGATCCAATTGATGTTGCCATCAACAAACAAACCGTAAGGGAATCAAAGTTTTTAAGTTGGTTTGAAGCAAACAAGGAATTTCCTGAAGAAAGCGATTTAACCTATGCAGAATTTTCTTTAAAGTTTGTCTAGAAACAACAATCATAGAGATGGGATAAAATAAAACATTCTACATTTTCAATTGGAAGAACTTTCTTTGTTCCACCGGGATCTAGTGAGCAATATTATGTTAGATTGTTATTGAATATTGTTAGAGGTCCCACTTCATATTAAGATCTCAGAAGAATAAATGATGTAGATCACGAGACTTTTAGAGATGCATGTTATGCTGTAGGATTATTAGATGATGACAAAGAATATGTTGATGTTATAGTAGAAGTAAGTCATTGGAGAATGCCATTATATTTAAGATAATTATTTGCTATACTACTTCTATCAAATTTATGTCACGTCCGGAAGTTGTTTGACAATCAACAAGCCATTTATTATCTTAAGATATTCTTTATGAAGAAAGAAGAGTACTAGATAACCCGGGTATCCAATAATGTTTAAATTTAAATTAATCTAATTTTATCATGAATTCTATATTATATTTGTTTGACTTATTAGTTTATTACATAGATGTTTAAATATTAATTTTTAATATATATTTATATTTTATTTTCAGAAGCGTATCTATTAGATGTTGATTTAAAGAAATGTTGCTTGCAAAAGATAGAAAGTTTTTTAAAAAGTTGTGGAAGAAGTTTTTCGGACTTTTCTACAATGTCGATACTGTATACACTGAGGATTATGTTGACATTACAAATACATTAATTTGTGATGAAATCTGTTACTATAAACGAGCATTAGGTGATGAACATCAACAATTGATATTAAATTTAACCGACGAGTAGAAAGCAGTGTATAAAAAAAATTATGGCAACAGTCAATGAAAATATGGATGGATTTTGGAAGACTCTATCAGCAGTCATACGATCCAAAGGAGATGTTGTTTTAACAGTTGCATATAGAGGAATTGCATCTCTTTTATTACGAGGTGGACGAACAACACATTCTAGATTTGTTATCCCGCTAAATATAACTGAATATTCAACATACCATTTAAAACAATTAAGGTACTCCTTTAGCACACTTAATAATCAAGACTAAGTTGATTAGTTGGGATGAGGATCCAATGATGCGTAGACATTGTTTTGGAGCTCTTGATAAGACCTTAAGAGATATTATTGGCTACAAAGAGAGAATTAAGTCAGAATTACCATTTGGTGGTAAAATAGTTATTTTTGGAGGTGACTTCAGACAAATTCTACCATTGATCGCAAAAGGTAGCCGACAAGATATTGTTAATGCAATTATCAACTCTTTATATTTATGGGGCCCATTGTGAATTATTAACATTGACAAAGAATATGAGATTGCAAAACAGTGACACTGATACTGACTTAAAGGGGTTGAAAGAGTTTTTTGATTGGATATTGACATTTCGGGATGGTAGCATTGGTAATTCATTTGATAGTATTGATAAAGTTGTAATACGAATGGATCTTCTGATAACTGAGTGTATTGATCCAATAGCAGCTATTGTGGAAAGTATGTATCCAGATTTTAGTAATAATTGCGATGATGTTGGATACGTACAACAAAGAGTCATTCTAGCTCCGACTCTTGATATAGTGGAATCAATCAATCAATATATGATCTCCTTAAATCATAGTCCTAAGAAACATATTTGAGTTCTGACAAATTATGCAAGTTTGATCATACCTATTCAGCTTTGGAACATGTACACACACCAGAATTTTTGGATACTATTAAATGTTCTAGAGTTCCTAATCATTCAATCAATTTAAAAGTTGGAGTTCCAGTGATATCACTAAGAAATATTGATCAGACAACAGGATTATGTAATGGAACTAGATTGATTGTTACTAAACTTGGAAATCAAGTAATTGAAGCGAAGGTTTTATCTGACAGATGGCTGGACTGAAGGTATTTATTCCAAGAATGACTTTAACACCTTCAGATTCTAGAATCCCATTTAAGTTTCAAAGAAGACAATTTCTTAGAATTGTATCATTTGCCATGACAATCAACAAGAGCCAAGGACAGTCTTTATCTCATGTTGGATTTTTATTAAAGAAAACAGTGTTTGCCCATGAAAAACTTTATGCAGTTGTTTCTAGAGTAACAAGTAGAAAGGGATTTAAAATAATGAGTTACAATGATAATGGTCAGTTAACTGATGAGGCTATAAATGCAATATATAAAGAAGTGTTCCAAAATCTATTGTGATATTCCAATTCTTTTGGATGTTTTTATATATCAGGTTTTATTGTTGAGAATCATTATAAAATAATTCAGATGAAGTTGCTGGTATATTATGTAATCATTTAGAGGTATGTTATTTTATTGACTATGGCAAATCAGTTCTTAAATTATAGAACTTGTGGCAAAGTCTGAAACAATGGAGAGAGATACTACACTTATGCATATGGTGAACACTTCCACACTTAAGTAATCGAGTGTGCTTTACAGATAGTATCATATTATTTCATTATATGCAATGGAACTACATGTTGATATTATTTTATTATAAACATTAATATGTATATGCAATGCAGGGCTATGTTCTAGATATATTTAAAACTTTAGATTTAATCTTGATATTTTATTACAAGTATTAAAGTAGTTCATATTATATTTTGCTATTACAAAGTAACACATTAAAAAAGTACTCAAATAAGTTTAAACAAGTAAACACACTATTTATGTTATGTTAATTTCAATAAACCTAATTATAATCCATCAAGCATATTAATTAGCTCAGTTAGATCTTCATATGAAGCATGCATCAAAATATAAGTATAACCACATTTAAAATACATAAAATAACAATATAAAACACATTGAAATTTAGAGAGTACGTAGATATAAGACATCTTTTTTAATTTTTTAAAAAACAAGTAATGAGTTCCTTGCTTCCACAAGAAGCAAGAATTCATCACAATCTATTCAAACAACATGGTTAAACATAAAAACAAAAACAAAGATAGAGATCTAACTATAATTGCAAATCACGAATTAATTGATACGAACTCAGCAGAAACTTTCAATCACCAAGCAAAATAACAAAATCTGCATAGAAATAAGCTTATTCAACTATGTTATAGCATGCATGTCATAATATATTAGGTTATTAGCATTTTAATATTAATATTTAACATATTAAATTGCTTTATTTTGGAGTTATAAGAATGACTATTGGTAGGCATTTGTGTTTTAAACTACCAATTTAATCATGTTATTCATCTTTGACTTGGTAGCCATGTAATGCCATTACTTTTGACTTTATTGGTTGAATTCATTGTGAGATAAAAACATTCCAATAAACATTGGAATGTATAACTTCTACATCATCCATTAGCATTGGTTGTCCATCACTTTATTTCATTCGTAATTCCTCCATTACTCTTTGTAACCTATGTAACTCCTATTGTAACCTATGTAACCTATGAAACTCCTAAGGCCATTATTTTCACTATTTACTACCTCCATTATCTTCCTATTCATTGCTAGGAAGACTTTTTGTAGTATAAATAGTGGTGGTCTTCATTTGGTTTGGGATACACAAAACATAAGAGAAAACAAAGAGTGAAAGAGTTAGTCTAAAAGAGAGTTCTTATTAGTTGAAGGGAGGTGTTCTTTTTTGTGGAGCTTTGGACTCAACTCTTGTCCAGAGTTGTTGAGTTATACTTTGTGAAGGCTGTTGTATCCTGGAGGGGACAAGTCAAAGAGGACTACTGCTGGACCGGTGAAAACATTTGTTGCAGTGGGCTTGAATCTCATTAAAGAGAGCGAGATATCCGCGCCTCAGCTTGAAGAGATTAATTTCTTCATTTTATTTTCAATTGTAATCTTGCAATTTTATTATATTGTAAGTTTTTTCACCAACAATTTTAAGGAGATTCACAGATGGCTACAATTGAAAAAACCGCGGATGTCAAGATGGGAGATCTTAACAATCCATTTCGGTTCAATGGTAATCATTTCAAGAGATGGAAGGGTAAAGTACTTTTCTACTTAAGTCTTTTCAATGTTTCTTATGCATTAACTATGAAGAATCCAAATAAAGAAGACATCACCACTATGAATGATGATGAAACTATTTCTCATCTAGAGAAAGTGAAAAAGTACGATGGTTATTCCTATAAGATTCGGTATTATCTTCTTAATTGTCTATCTAATAATTTTTATGATTATTATGATAAAACTTACTCTAGTGCAAAGAAAATTTGGAAGACATTGTAGAGTAAGTATGATACCAAAGAGGCTGGAGCGAAAAAATATGCAGCTAGTAGATTTTTTCGTTTTCAAATGGTGGACAATCAGTGGTAGATCAAGCTCAAGACTTCATCATGATTGTTGGAGAGATTAGGTTCGAAGAGGTTAAAATTGGAGATTACCTTGTTTTTTGTGGCATAGTGGATAAACTTCCACCTTCTTGGAAGGAATTTCGAAAAACTATGCGCCACAAACAAAAGGAAACCTCTGATAATGAAAATCTGCATGGAAGAAGAAGCAAGGGGCCAAGATGCACTTTTACAAACAGAAGAGAACAACATCACATCGAAGGTAAATTTAATTACTTCGAATAATGCTACTCCTGAAACTCACAAAAATACTTCTTTAAAGCCTAAGAAGAAAAAACAAGAAAAATAATGGTAGACCTCCCAAGAAAAATAATGGTGAAAATCACCAAGCACAAAATCAAAAAGTTCAAGAAAATGGACCATGTTTTGTTTGTGGCAAGAGTGGGCATATTGCTCGATTTTACAGATTTCGAAAACGTGGTCCTAACTGTCAGGCAAACGTTACCGAAGAACCTTTTGTGGTGGTGATTACCGACATAAACATGGTTGAGAATGTTGATGGATGGTGGGTTGATTATGGTGCAAACCGTCATGTCTATTATGACAAAGACTGGTTTAAAAAATATACTCATTTTGAGGAGCCCAAAACCATCATGCTTGGTGATGCTCACACTACTCAAGTGCTTGGAAAGGGAGATGTTGAATTGTGTTTTACTTCTGGAAGGATATTAACATTGAAAGATGTACTTTATACTCCTTCTATGAGAAAAAAATTGATGTCTAATTTTCTTCTTAATAAAGCAGATTTTAAACAGATTATTGAATCTGATAAATATGTAATAGTGAAGAAAGGTATTTTTGTGGGAAAGGGGTATGCATGTGATGGGATGTTTAAGTTGAAAATTGAAATGAATAAAACTTCTACTTCTATTTATATGCTTTCTTCTACTAATTTTTGGCATGCTCGTTTGTGTCATATTAATGATCGTTATGTTGAAATCATGAGTAGTTTAGGATTAATCTCAGTGGTTAAAAAGAATTTTGAAAAGTGTGAGGCTTGTAGTAAAGTCAAGATCACTAAAAGACCTCATTTTCAAGTTGAAAGGAAAACTGATTTGTTAGAATTAGTTCATACTGATATTTGTGAACTTGATGAAATTCTAACTCGTGGAGGTAATAGATATTTTATCATTTTCATTGATGATTTTTCTAAGTTTACATATGTTCAGTTGATGAAAAATAAAAGTGACGCTTTTGAAAATTTCAAAACTTATCTCAATGAGGTTGAAAATCAGTTTGGAAGAAAAATAAAAAGAATTAGAAGTGATAGAGGCCGTGAATATGAATCAAATGAGTTTAATTCTTTTGTTAGATCATTGAGAATAATTCATGAAACTACTCCTTCTTACTCTCCTTCGTCTAATGGAGTAGCAGAAAGGAAAAATAGAACTTTGGTTGAATTGACTAATGTTATGCTTATTGAGTCGCATGCACCTTTAAATTTTTGAGTTGAAGCTATCTTAATTGCTTGTTATGTGTTGAATCGTGTGCCTCATAAAAATTCTAAATTGACACATTTTGAATTGTGAAAAGGTTACAATCCAAGTTTGGGATATCTAAGAGATTGGGGTTGTCTAGCCTTTGTAAGGCTAATGGATCCCAAGATTACAAAGTTGGGTAAGAAAGTTACTGCTTGTGCTTTTCTTGGTTATGCTTCAAATAGTACAGCCTATAGATTTTTTAATCTTGAAAATAATATTGTAATAGAATCTGGTGATGCTATTTTTCATGAAAATAAATTTCCTTTTGATACTAAAAATAGTGGGGGTCAAAGGATTGAACAAAATATTTTGTCACTACCTAGTTGTTTTACTTCAACTTTGAAAAATAAAGAAGTTGGTGATTTTGAGTTAAGAAGAAGTAAAAGAGCTAGAGTAGAAAAAGATTTTGGTCCTGATTTTTATGTGTTTAATATTGAAAATGACCCTCTAACTTTGAAAGAAGCATTATCTTCACATGATTCTATTTTTTGGAAAGAGGCTGTAAATGATGAAATGGAATCTCTAATTTCTAATGAAACTTGGAAGTTAGTTGATTTTACCACCGGGTTGTAAAACAGTTGGTTGCAAATGGATCTTAAGGAAAAAGTTAAAACCGGATTGTTCTATTGATAAATACAAGGCTAGGATAGTTGCAAAAGGTTTTAAACAACTAGAAGGCCTAGAATTTTTTGATACTTTTTCTCCGGTAACAAGAATTACATCCATTAGACTTTTAGTTGCTGTGGCTGCAATTTTTTATTTGCAAATTCATCAAATGGATGTAAAAATTACTTTTCTAAATGGAGACCTAAATAAAGAAATTTATATGGATCAACCGGAGTGTTTTGTTGAAGCAGACCATGAAAGCAAAGTATGTAAACTTACTAAATCCCTATATGGCTTGAAACAGGCACCAAAACAATGGCATGAAAATTTTGATTCCTGCATGATTGAAAATGGTTTTAAAACAAAGGAGTGTGATAAGTGCATATATCATAAGTCTTGGAATAATTCACATGTGATCATTTGCCTATATGTTGATGGTTTGTTGATCTTTGGCTCTAACATGAATGTTATCGATGAAGCTAAAAATGTTCTTAGAAGTCATTTTCATATGAAAGATCTTGGTGAGGCAAATTTTATTCTTGGAATAAAATTAACAAAAACATGTGAGGGAATTTTCCTTGACCAGTCACATTATGTTGAGAAAATTTTGAAAAAATATAAATTTCATGATTGCAAGCATGTTGCTACTCCTTTTGATTCAAGTGTTCACTTATTTTCTGTTGAAAGTGAAAATAATATGATAAATCATAAGGAATATGCTAGTATAATCGGAAGTTTGAGATATGTGACTGATTGCACTAGGCTTGATATTGCATATGTAGTAGGAGTTCTTGGAAGGTTTACAAGCAAGCCAGGTAATGAACATTGGCATGCTATAACAAGAGTTATGAGATATTTAATTGGAACGAAAAATTGTGGTTTGTTCTATAAAAAATATCTTGTTGTACTTGAAGGCTTTTGTGATGCAGATTGGAACACTTTGTCAGGTGATTCCTGTTCTACCACTGGTTATGTCTTTACTTTAGGTGGTGGTGCTGTTTGTTGGAAATCGAAAAAGCAAACTATAATTGCTAACTCTACCTTGGAGGCTCAACTAATTGCTTTAGCTTCAGCTAGTGAGGAAGCGAATTGGTTAAGAGTTTATTGTTTCATATTCCTTATTTTGAAAAACCAATTCCTTCTATTTTAATTCATTGTGATAGCACCGCTGCAATTGGTAGAGTTCAACACCGTTATTACAACGGTAAATCCAGATCTATAAGGAGGAAACATAGTAACGTAAGATCGTATTTGACAAATGGTACCATTGATGTTGATTAGGTCAAATCTAGTGATAATCTTGCAGATCCTCTTACGAAGGCCATAACAAGAGAAAAGGTCTGGAGCACATCGAGGGGGATGGGATTGAAGCCTACAAATCCTTGAGTCATATATGGGGAAATCCAACCTGGCCTGGGGACTAGAGATCCTATAACCAGGTTCAAAGGGAAAAACTAATCATATGATGACTTGTTGTGAAAAATGCACTATTTTTTTCCCTCCCTATGATGTGAGTGCATTGTTTCTTGTAGTTTGTGAAGGTTGAGTTGATAAAACTCTTAATGAATATCTGTAGCCCGTATGGGTGGAGTGTTAATCTTACAGAAGCACTCTCGACAGATTTCACCTATGTGATGTGTGGAAGTAGGTCGCTTCCTATGAGAATGGGTCTTATTCTCAAATGCACTCATGAAACCGGGATAGCACATGACCATAACGTGCTGGCTGTTAAAGCTCATGTCAACACAATGATTATTATGTGTGAGCAGTAATATTTTATTTCCCTTAAGCGTCATAGTTCAAGTTTGAGACCACTACGACTCTGGAGTAAAAGTTATTGTTTCACTAAGTGCAGGTTTAATGCAAAGCACACATTCACTATGCATAATAGTCTTCCTTCAACTGATATACTCTCTTATCTAAATATTACCTTAGGTGTCCATCCCAAAAAGAGTAGCATCAAGGTAAAATGGAGCTGAAGAAAACACCTCTTGATAAATGTTGCAAAATTAAAGTCACTAACAAGAAGTCGATGCATGCAACTACGCTTCAATAATTTTTTTATTAATCAAGGTCCATTAAAAAAAATTAAACTCACCATTTCACAAAACATACAATTGTTGACGGAACGACTCTAGATCTAAAAACATTTCCGATCAAAATCTAAGTTGCAATGCGATACTAACTTAAGAAAGTCTTTCTTATGCTATGTTCTAATTAGAATGTTCGAAGTCAAGACGAGATTCAAATTATAAATTTTAATCTTTCAAGAAACTTTACAAGAAAATAAACTACAATAAAAAACACACATGAGCTTAAAGATTATGTAACTATCTCTCACCAACTACCATCTAAAGAGGAAAATCAATTTTCTAAGCTCAAAAATTATATTTCTTTGCCATTTTTATGCTCCTTCAACAATCTGAAAAGATCTATATATTTCAAGTTTTCATTTTGATTTTTTTTAGTTTCTAATTTCTGACGTCTTTTTGTTTCATTTTGGTATTCTCTAGAATGGGCCAACACCATTTTGTTTAATTAAGAAATAAGAAAGAAAAATGATTTATTGGAAAGTGTGCATACTTATTGCGGGACATTATTTTATATATCTAAAAAGTTATTTATTTAAATTATACTTCCTCCTTTTTATACCTCCCTCATCAATATGTAATTGTGATTTTTATTTTTACAAAATTCTTGACCACTTATCATATTAAACAAAGATTATATTAATTTAATATTTTAAGAAAAAATGTATATATTACAGAATTAATTTAACGAAAATCACTATAAATAGTCATTATTTGCACATTAATATTACAAAAAAAAAAATATAAAACGAATTGTTAGTCAAAATTCTTTACTATAAAAAAACATGAAAATTAAAAATAGACATATGGAGTTTTTTTTTTTATTTTTATGAAAATATAATTGTTGCATATTAATATATAATTATCTAAATATAATTAATTTATATTAGTTGATCACATTACTTAATCAATAAGACTTAAATAAATCTTTTTTACTATTCTTGGAATTAATTTTATTTTTGAAAGTATCTATATATATTTGTATAATTCACATGAAGTATTTTATAAGGTATGAATTAGAAAAATAATTTTACTTATGTTTTAATCATCGTATAAAATTAGTACTGAAAAAATTACATATAAACACGTGAAGGTTGAGAATAAGAAGAAAATGAAATATAATAATATAAAATATAAAATAAACTTTTTAGAAATTTTTAGAACAGTAAAAAAAGAACTTTAAATAATAGACATAAAAAATTGAAAAACTAATTAAAAAAAGAATAAAAGTAATTAGCTACTAATTTCACCATGTAATTACCAACAATTCACAGTTTCTCTCAGTGAATTGGAGAATGTCATTATGAGTTAATATCTCGAAAGGTTACTCAACTTGGAGAATTTATCAAAAAGAGTCATTAAACTTTGTTTGTATCAATAAAATCACTCAACTTCGATATTTGTATAAATAAAATCACTCATCTAAATTTATTATTAGAATGATTAAATTTGACATGATAAAATAAATCATTTTATTATATCATGTTTACTATTAAAATTATACATAAATAAACCAAAACTCTTACTACTAAAATAAATTTAATATAACAAAATAAATTGTTTTTATGACATTTCATTATTAAAATAGTAAATAAATGGATCAACTCTACCTTTTTTTGATCGCTCTACAATTCTCATTTCCAAGATTATGAATAAACTAAATAAGAATTAGCCTATTTCTACAATTCTTATTTCTAAGATTATGAATAAACTAAATAAGAATTAGCATGTGCAGGCACGAACCCACACTAGTTGTTCTTGCACAACCGGTTTTAAAGACGGAAAACCAACTTTCCATTTCAACTGATAAAAAACAAATTTTAACGATAGTAATATACATATTAATACAAAATATAGTATCTATGAATTAACTAATAATCATTAAATCAAATCATCGTTATAGACATTTACAAAATACTAATTGTCTCTAATAATATATTTAAATACGATTAGACTACTATCGTTAATTAATTAATGCTTCAAACATTTTTTTTGTGTGCTTCAAAATAAATTCCCATTGAATGATGTATACATTTTGTTAGTACTCTTCTAAGGTGGCTTATCAGAAGTCAGAACCAACTCTAATTATCTAAAATTTGAGCTCTCTCTGATTAGTTAAATTAAAGTTTCCCTGGTTGATAAAAGGTATGCACAAACTGTTAATAATTTTGAGTATGGTTTGTAATTTGAGTCCATATATGTGAAATGAAATCATTTTGCCCATATTTAATTTTATGAATCACTCATATTTTCTTTCACTTTTTTAAATGAATTAATATGGTCTTCAACTTATTTAATATCAAACAAATTTGGATAAAAAGGATTAATATGAGAATCCATATTTAGCCCATATAAGTGAGAAATGAATAAACAGTTTTATTTTTTTTTTGAAAAATAAAAAAATTAGGAGTCGGTTGGTGAAAGGTGGGAGGGGAGGGGGTAAATAGAATTTTTTTGTTTTTGGAAAACAAAAAATGTAGGGGTAGGTTGGTGGAGGGGGAGGTGTTGAATCCATTCCATTTTTTTTCTCAACTTTTGCTATTCAATTGCTACAACAAATTGTTAAAAAGGAATAGTAATTGGAGTTGAAAATAAAAGATTTGGTGGTTAGAAATTGATAAGATTTGCAACCATTTTTTACTTTGATATATTTACATATGGCATTAGTGACATGGGCATGGTTTTATCCTTCTATAAATAGAGCATTCTTGCTCATTTGTAGAACACACCAAGTTAGAGAGAAAAACCATTTTGAGAGCAAAGTGAGGTATTCCATAGACTATAGAACAAAAATAGTATGTGAAGAATAATAGAGTGTAAGCGAAATTTTAGTAAGGTGAAAACCAAAAGAGTGTCGTTCCTTTTTAGTGTGTAACAGTCATTTTGAGTATCGTATTCGTGACTACACAGTGTAAATTTCCTTACTATAGTAATATCAGTTGCTCCTCTGGCGCGTGCTTTTTTCTTTCAAGTAAAATTCTTGGTGTCATTATTTTCCCATTTTACTTCCATTACTTTTACCATATATATTTTTGTACTTGTCCACGTTTTCCCAACAAACTAGTATCATAGCCAAGGTTTTATCTGAGTATGCGCTGTGGTTGCAGCACAGTCTGAACATCCACATCAAAAAAGATTATTTACTTTGATTTGCTATAACTATATTTTTTTGGGGAAACAATTGAAGTTAACACAAGTAGAATGGTTACTTTGAATGGTGTGAATTATGCCATTTGGAAGGGAAAATGAAAGATCTGTTTTATGTTAAGAATTTTTATAAATCAGTATTTTCCACTGTAAAGCCTGATAATAAAACAGATGAAGAGTTGAATCTGTTGCATACACAGGTTTGTAGATTCATTAGGCAATGGGTCGACGATAATGTGTTGAACCATATTTCTGGTGAGACACATGCTCGAACCCTATGAGAGCATCTTGAAAGTTTGTATGCTCGGAAGACAAGCAATAACACAATGTTCTTAATAAAGCAGATGTTGAGTTTAAAGTATCATAATGGTTCTCCGATGACAGACGATCTGAATAATTTTCAGGGGATCATGAACCAATTATCTGCTATGGGCATCAAATTTGTGAAGAAATTCAAGGCTTGCTTCTACTTGGTTCCCTACCAGACTCTTTTTAAACATTTATAACGTCATTGTCCAATTCTGCTCCAGATGGTGTGATCTCTATGGATTCCGCCAAGAGTAGTGTCTTGAATGAAGAGATGAGAAGAAAATCTCTAGGTTCTTCTTCGTCGGATGTCCTGATAACTGGTCCCAGAAGGAGAAACAAAACACGTGGTTCTCAAAATAGAGAACAAAATAGGATCAAATCAAGAGGCATACTTAAGGATATTGAGTGCTATCATTGTTGCATGAAAAGGCACACAAAGAAGTTCTGCAGGAAGTTGAAGAGGGAGAACAAAAACAAAGAGGAAATTAAGGAAGATGGTAAAGAAAATTGCCGATCCACCATCACCACCGAAGATTTTGTTACTGTCCTTGATGCAGATATGATAAATATTGCTTGTGATGAGTCAAGCTAGGCTGTGGACACTGGTGCCGCATATCATGTGACATCAAGGAAGGTTTTCTTTTCTTCCTATACTCCTGGTGATTTTGGAACCTTAATTATGGGTAATGAGACTGATTCTAGGGTGGTTGGTGTTGGTACGATTCGTTTGGAAACTAGTGTTGGAACTAAATTGTTTTGAACAATGTAAAACATGCTCCTGATGTTCGTATGGATTTGATTTCTGTTGGTGTTTTAGATGATGAAGGATATGTTAGTACCAATGGTGATGGAAAATGGAAGCTCATTAAGGATTCCTTGGTTGTGGCTCATGGTAATAGACGTCGTGGTCTATACTGGATTATGGCCTCTGCTTGTGCTGATATGGCAAATACAGTTGAGAACGATAGCTCTTCAACATTATGGCACGAGAGGCTTAGCCACATCAGCAAGAAATGTCTTAATGTCCTAGCCAAAAAGAAATTATTGTCAAATTTCCAAAATGCTAAATTAGAAAAGTGTGAGCACTGCTCGTTTGGTAAACAAAATAGAGTTTCATGTAAGTCCTATCCCCCTTCAAGAAAGACAGAGTTTCTTGAGTTGATGCACTCTGATTTATGCGGTCCAACGAAGACAAAGACATTAGGTAGTGCACTCTACTTTGTCACTTTCATTGATGATTGCTCGAGAAAACTTTGGGTTTATGTCTTGATGACTAAAGACCAAGTGTTAGATGTCTTCAAGCAGTTTCAGGCTTCAGTTGAAAGAGAAACTGGAAAGAAACTGAAATGTATTTGTACTGATAATGGTGGAGAATATTGTGGATCATTTGACGAATACTGCAAGCATCAAGGTATCAGACACCATAAGACTCCTCCCAAGACTCTCAGCTTAATGATTTGGCTGAGAGGATGAACAAGACCTTGATGGAAAGAGTTAGATGTTTGCTTTCTGAAGCAAAGTTGTCGAACTCATTTTGGGGTGAGGCTTTATTGACCACTGCACATGTTATTGATCTGTCTCCTGCTGTTGTTTTGCAAAATGATGTACCATATAGTGTTTGGTATGGAAAGGATGTTCTCTATGACCATTTGAGAGTATTTGATTGCAAATCTTTTGTACATATGCCGAAAGATAAGAGGTCGAAGTTAGATGCCAAGACAATACAATGCTTCTTCATTGGATATGACCTAGATGAATTTGGTTACAGGCTATATGATCCAATTGAAAAGAAACTTGTGAGAAGCCGTGATACTATTTTCATGGTGAATCAAACAATTGAAGATATTGACAAAGCGGAGAAGGTAGAATCTTCAAGTTTTGATGGTATAGTTCATCATGATGACATTCCTCACACAAGTGTGCATGATGTTGTTGGGCTTGATAATCATAGCGACTCCCATAATAATGTATCAAATCAACATGTTGATGTTGATAATAATAATGATATTGTTATTGATGATCTTGTTGCTCATGAAGTTGTGGACGAATCAAATATTCCGCTTCAAAGGTCCACAAGACAGCGATTTCCTTCCTCCCGTTATTCACCCAATGAGTATGTGCTACTCACTGACGGGGGAGAATCTCAATGATATGAGGAGGCGGTAGAAGATGAGCACAAGGGTCAATGGATTGAAGCCATGCAAGGTGACATAAAGTCTCTGCATGAGAACCACACTTGTGAGTTGTTAAAATTACCTAAGGGCATGAGAGCTTTGAAGAACAAATGTGTGTTCAAAGTTAAAGTTGAAGAACACAACTTGAAGCCCAAGTACAAAGCTAGATTGGTTGTTAAGGGATTCGGTCAAAAAAGGGTATTGACTTTGACGAAATATATTCTCCTGTTGTAAAAATGTCCTCGATTCGCACAGTTCTAGATTTGATTGCTAGTCTTAATTTAGAGATAAAGCTGATGGATGTGAAGACGACTTTCCTTCACAGTGACCTAGACGAAGAAATTTATATGGAACAACCTGAGGGCTTCAAAGTAGAAGGAAAAGAAAATTTTGTATGCAAACTCAAAAAGATTCTTTATGGCCTAAAACAAACTCCCTGACAGTGATAAAAGAAGTTTGAATCTGTTATGGGGCAGCAAGGCTATAAGAAGACTTCTTCATATTATTGCGTATTTGTACAAATATTTTCTGACAGTGATTTTATTATACTCTTGTTGTATGTGGATGATATGTTAATTGTGGGCAAGAATACTTCCAAGATTGACGAGCTAAAAAAAGAGTAATTTAAGTCTTTTTTCTATGAAAGACTTGGGTCATGCCAAACAAATTTTTGGCATGAGAATTACTCGTCTAAGAGATGAAAGAAAGATTTATTTGTCTCAGAAGAAGTACGTTGAATGTGTACTTGAGCGCTTCAATATGAAGAATGTTAAGCCTGTTAGTACACCTTTTGCGGGTCATATGAAGTTGAGCAAGAAAATGTGTCTTACAGCTAGAGTGGAAAAAGAGAATATGGACAAAGTTCTATATTCCTCCGTCGTCGGAAGTCTAATGTATGTAATGGTGTGCACTAGACCTGATATTGCTCACGCAGTTGGTGTTGTCAGTAGATTTCTCGACATTACGAAAAAAGAGCATTGAAAAGCTATGAAGTGGATACTCAGGTATCTTAGAGGCAGCTCAGATGAATGCTTGTGTTTTGGAGCGTCAAATTCAATCTTGAAAGGCTATACAAATTCTGATATGGCAGGTGACCTTGATAACAGAAAATCCACTATTGGGTATTTGTTTACTTTTTCAGGGAAAGCTATATCATGGCACCTCGAAGTTACAGAACTGTGTTACACTATCTACAAATGAAGTTGAGTATATGCAGGCTACTGAAGTCGGCAAGGAGATGATATGGCTAAAGAGATTTCTTCAAGAGTTTGGTTTAAATCAGATGCAGTATATCGTCTATTGTGACAACCAGAGTGCAATAGACTTGAGTAAGAACTCCATGTACCATGCAAGAATAAAACACATTGACGGCAGATATCATTGGATTCGTGAGGAAGTGGAGAGTGAATCATTTCACGTCAGAAAGATCCACACAAGTGAAAATCCTGCAGATATGTTGACCAAGACGATACCGAAAGACAAGGGCGAGTTATGCAAGAACTTGTGGGCATGAGCTCTCTCTAAAAAAGATGAAGATACCTTCTTCCAGTAAATGGGACTGGAGCGGGAGATTTGTTGAATCCATTTCATTTTTTGGTCAACTTTTGCTATTCAGTTGCTACAAACAATTGTTAAAAGGAATAGTAATTGGAGTTGAAAATAAAAGATTTGGTGGTTGGCAAATTGGTAAGATTTACAACCATTTTTGACTTTGCTATATTTACCAATGTCATTAGTGGCATAACATGGTTTTATCCTTCTATAAATAGAGCATTCTTGCTCATTTGTAGAATACACCAAGTTAGAGAAAAAAATCATTTTGAGAGCAAAGTGAGGTATTTCATAGACTATAGAAGAAAAATAGTCTATGAAGAAAAATAGAGTGTGAGCGATATTTTAGTAAGGTGAAAATTAAAAGAGTGTTGTTCCTTTTGAGTGTGTAGTAGGAACTTTGAGTATTGTATTCGTGACTACACAGTGTAAATTTCCTTACTATAGTAATATCAGTTGTTTCTCTTGGCCCGTGGCTTTTCCTTCCACGTAAAATTCTAGGTATCATTATTTTCTCATATTATTTCCATTACTTTTACCATATATATTTTTGTGTTTGTCCATGTTTTCCCAACAGGAGGCACCCAGAGGAACGGGTAAAATTTTTTTTTGAAAAACCATTTTTTTTTTGAAAAAAAAAAAAAAGATAGGGATAGTTTGATGTAAGAGGGGGGAGGCGAGATGGTAAAAAAAAGTTTTTGAAAATAATTTTTTTTTTGTTTTTGAAAATAAAAATAAAAATTAGAGGTAGGTTGGTGGAGAGGGGGAAGGGTGCTCGGAGGAGGGGTAGTTTTTTTTAAAAAAAATTATCTTTTTTGTTTTTCGAAAACAAAAAATTATTAAAAATAAGTTGTTGAAGATCGGGGCAGGGGGCACACGGGGCAAGGGGGGGTGCCGGTAGGGAGTGATAAATTTTGTTTTCGAAAAAAAATTATTTAAATGGATTAAAACTATTTTGTTCAACCATATTTGAATAAATTCATATTTTTCCATATTATATTTGGATGGATTGTAATCCAAATCATTTTTCTCAATCCATTCAAATTCTATCCAATCCAATCATTTTCCACCCTATTTTCGAGTATTCAACAAATGACAATTTTTTAACGCATGTCGAAAGCCAAATGGGTGGGTGAATTTTTTAACGCATGTCGAAAGACAAATGGCTGGGTGATCTTGATGTACCTTGATTTTGAGATATCCGGAAAATTCTTGGCTGAAGTAGAGTTGAAGTCGGTAAAAATGAACCATTAGCACCAAATATTTCCCCTACAAAACGTGAAAGAAATAACTAATATAGAGATATACAATTATTTCTATGATCAATTAGACTATTTACCAACCTCAAATGAGATACTATGACCAAATTCATTAAACTAGAATTCCACACATAAATTTTTTTACTACTCATTCGGCCAAATTACTCTATTTGGAGCTTTATGAGCAAGGCGGGAAACTGAACATCGTCAAGTAAATCAGATAAGATATAACAACAATATTTGTTCTTCAAACAATTACTTAGTCAATCAAAGCAACATTGACTATGCAACCTGAGAATTTATGACTCTAAAATTAAAAAATTAATGGAATAAAAAAAGAGAGAAACAAATTAGAAACCTATCTATATACATGCATACATGTAGTGGCTATATAGTCTGTGGAGACATATGCCACGTATAGCTTGATATGCTTTATTGTTGGCAATACAAGCAAAAGCCACATAATGTTTAGGATACTACTCTGCTAAAAAATGGAATGAAAAAAATGTCTATAATTAGAAATTTAATGACAGAAAACACACATGTTGATACTCAATTCTTATTTAACTCTTCTAATATAGTACTAGATGGTGAATGTGTGTGCTCGCACGAGCACAATATGTATTGTGCCGATAGACATGCATAATACATATCACACATCATATTTGCATATTTACTTTTTTTTCTTATAGTAGCTATATGTTTTTGCGGAAGTTGAAAGTTTCGTCGTGCAGCGAAGCCTGACAAAATACCTGCAGTAAGAAAATAAAGTGACAGTTCATATTAAAATGCAAAAAAATTGTTGTGTAGTTAAAAAAGGAGTATGATAGGTTGTTACGTACCTGTTTGAGGCATTGAGGATCGTTCATATTTATGTTCAAATTTATTCTAGCTTTTCAAAGGCAGTGCAAGCTATCAGAAAACTATATAATAATATGTTCAACATACACGAGGATATATATATACATAAAGAATAACCAAGATTCCTAGATTACTTAGGTACCATAAGACCAAAAACCTATACACACTAGGATACAAGAAACCAAGAAGTAATAGAACTTATCAATATTATCCTTCATCATTCCCCCTCAAGTTGACTGTGGTTCAACACCACTGTCAAGAACCACTGTCAACTTGGATTTAATTCAAGAAATCGTGACTTCGAAAATGGCTTAGTCAGTAAATCAGCTATTTGATCATGTGAACTACATAGCAAATCGAAAGAGATTTAGCATGAACCTTGTCTCGAACAAAATGGAAATCAATCACCATGTGCTTTGTGCGAGAATGAAAAATGGGATTGACATTCAAGTATGTAGCACTCAAATTATCACACCAAAGAATAGGAGTAGAAGAGTTGAAGCTACCAATATCACGAAAGAAGGAACTCAACCTAGTGAGTTCCGAAGTCGCAACTGCCAAGGCCCTATATTCTGCCTCAGTACTCGATCTGGAGACAACATGTTGCTTTTGTGAAGACCATGAGATCAAGTGGTTGCCAAGATATATCGCAAAACCAGTGGTAGACTTTCGATCATCCACATCTCCTCCCCAATAAAAATTTGTGTAACCATGAAGTAGGGTGGTCGAGGTATGTGATAAGAATAGACCATGAGAAGATGTAGATTTGATGTATCCCAAAATACGCTTCACTGCCACCCAATAAGTGTCCATAGGACAGTGCATAAACTGTGAAACTTTATTCACTGTGTAAGCTATGTCGGGACAAGTGAATGTCATATACTATAGGGCACCAATGATACTAGAATACATACTAGGATCACTCAAGGGAATTCCACTAGAAGAGGAAAGCTTTGAAGCAAGGGAAATTAGAGTGGTAACAGGAATGCATGAGTCCATTTGTGCTTGATGAAGAAGCTTAGTGACATATTCATGTTGCGATAGAAATAATCCTTCTTTCGTCCAAGTTGCTGCAATACCCAAACAATGGGACAACGTCCCTGAATCGCGGACAGCAAATTGAGATTGAAGTTGAGCGACCAAAGCATTGATACGTACAAGATTATTACCCATTACTAAAATATCATCCACATATATCAAGCAAAAAAGCTTGTCACCTGGAGTGGACATATAAAATAGAGAAGTATCAGTCTCTGAACCCATGAATCCAAGAGAAAGAAGAGCATCAGTGAGTCGTTTTATTCCACATTCAAAGGTCCTGTTTGAGACCATAGAGAGAGTGCTTGAGCAGACAGATATAATCTGGACGAGAGGAGTCAGCAAAACAAAGAGGTTGCGACATATATACTGTCTCATCCAAGTTTCCATGTAGAAAAGCATTAGATATGTCTAGTTGTGTCAACTGTTAGTTACAGCCAACGAGAGTAACAAACGAATACTGGCAGGCTTAGCAACTGGATTAAATGTATCCACAAAACCAACCCCAGGCCTTTGATGATATCCTTTTGCAACGAGTCGTGCCTTGTAATGCTCTAATGAACCACCAACCTTCAATTTTGTCTTAAATATCCAGCGACAACCAATGATATTTTGTGATGGAGAAGGAGGCACAAGCTGCCAGGTGCCATTCTGTATTAGGGCATTATAATCCTCAGCCATAGCATTGCACCAATGTTTAGTCTTAATAGCCTGAGTGTAACATGTAGGTTATTCATATGAAGGAGTAATAGCAGACATGGAGAATGGTTGTTGCGACTGTAATGAACCTGTTTAAGATCGCGTAACCATTTGACGAGCTGGTGTTGAAGGCAACAGAGAAGGAATATAGTCAGAGGTAACAACCGACAACTCACACTTAGAGAGGTCAACACACGGAGAAGTTTCATTAGTAGAGGAGTGTAGTGGCGAAGGATGTGGAGTTCCAGATGTAGTTGTAGGCATAGAATCAAGATGACTAGATGGTGAATGTGGTTAAGAGATTGGTGAAACTAGAGGCGGATATGTAACTGGAAGGTGTAACATGAGAGGATCGGTGGTGACATTAGGTGATGTTTTGGGAACTGTAGCATCCTGTGATGAAAAATGTTATTTGTAGTTTTGATGATTTGACAAACTTAGGGACCTTGTAAAGGTACCGGGTCTCTTACTTAAGTATTGAAGGTTTTTACTTGAGCATTGCAGGGTTCTTATTTGAGTATTGCAGATGAAACAAACCCAGGGACCTAGTAGAGGTACCAGGCTCTCATGATGATGAGCCAGTTGATTGCCAGCTGGAGACGGTACAGAAAGTAGGTGCACACTTCCCGATGGCGTCAAAAAGTGTGACTTTTCCAGCCAATGGCAAAGAAGTTTAGAAAAGTGACTTGCCCATATAAAAGGCACTTTCCTAAACATTTTAGTCAGTTTTTTTGCAACTTGATAAAAACTTTTCAAGAACTCTTGCAAAAGCTACTACAAAGCAAAGGCAGAATTATTCCAAGGACAACAACAATATCTGGAGCTTTTCGTCTAGTTGTTTAGGAATTTATTCTCTTGTTCTTAAATTGTAAACCACTCCTGAATCTATAAAGGAATTGGTGTGTTATGTTAGAAGTCTAGGTTGTCCAGGTGGGATAACTTAGTGGGTAGATTGTTTTTCTACTTAGGCTTGTTAAGCAATAGAGGACTATTGCTTAACTGTAAGATTGATAACTCTTTCTTACATTTGGTGTAATCGTGTTTCGCTTTTGCTTTTGAAGATTAGTGAAAACGATTGAAAATCCTGTGAGACAGGTCGTGGTTTTACTCCCTTAAGCAAGGAGGTTTCCACGTAAAATCATTGTGTTGATTTTACTGTATTTAACCTTCTGTTTTATTCATTAGTGTAGTAAGGGACCTGGTCCATTACTTGTTAAGTGAAGACATATATTCTATCAAGTGGTATTAGAGCAGGCACTTTCTATTTGGTTAACACCAAGAAAGTGATATTTGCTTTAGAATGGCAGCTTCACTTAACCTCGAAGAAGGTCAGTCATCACACAGACCTCCTCGTTTCAATGGACATTTCTACAGTTGGTGGAAAGTTAGAATGCATGACTACCTCATGGCTGAAGAAAGCGAGTTATGGGATATTGTACTAGATGGACCATTTGTTCCAATGATGGAAGAAAAGGATGGAGAGAAGACCATTACTGTTCCAAAGCCTAGGCAGAAATATGATGATGGTGAGAGGAAAAAGATTGAAAAAGTTTTCAAAGCTAAAACTCTTCTGGTCTGTGGGATAGGACCTGATGAGTACAACAGAGTGTCAGTCTGTGAGTCTGCTAAGGAAATTTGGGACTACTTGAAGACTGCACATGAAGGAACTGAACAAGTCAAAGAATCTAAGATTGACATGCTTACCTCACGATATGAGAACTTCAAAATAAAGGAAGGAGAAACAATACATGACATGTTCACCAAGTTGTCTTCCATTACAAATGAGCTGCGAAGTCTGGGTGAACCTATAAGCATGACCAAACAAGTCCGGAAAGTGCTTCGAATTCTTCCAAAGTCTTGGGAGAGCAAAGTTGATGCCATTACAGAAGCCAAGGACTTGAAGGTGCTGACTATGGATGCTTTGATTGGTAATCTGAAAACACATGAGATGAATCGAAACTATGATTTGTCAAAGAAGGAAGCCAAGAAGGACAAGTCATTGATGCTGAAGTATAAATCAGATGAAGATTCAAGTGATGATGATGATATGGCATATCTCATCAGTAGATTTCAAAAAATTGTGAGGAAAAACAAAATTTATAAAAGAGGAACAAACGGGACTCGAAATGCTGCTTAAGGTGATACTTGCTACAAGTGTGGAAAATCTGGGCACTTCATCAGAGAGTGTCCTTTGCTCAAGAATGAAAACAAGGAACATCAAAAACACAGGAGTGACAAAGAAAATAGAAGGGACCTGGTACTTGGTAACAGAGATCGTAAAGCTGCTGCTGATATGGTTGTCAAAAAGGCTCTTGCTGCATGGGGGGATTCTTCAAGTGATTCAGAAGACCCTGATGAGCCAAAAGATGTGTCCATGGTTGCTGTGCATGAGGAGGAAACTGTCTTCAATGAAATGTTTGCTCTCATGGCTCACACAGAAAATGAAGAAGAGGACAATCAGGTAACTCTTCTAGATATGAAAAATGACTTGGATAAATATTCTCTTAAAAAATTGAGAACTTTGGCAAAAGTCATGCTTGATTCTGTGATAGAGTTAACATCTGAAAGAGACACCATGAATGCTGAACTTGAAAGTTTAACTGAAAACAAAGTTAAACTTGAAGAGAAAATGTCAAGAATGGTGTCTCTAGAGTCAAATAACTCTGAACTTAAGAACCAGTTGAATCAGATTACTGAAGAAGCTGAAAAGCTGAATGGAAGATCAAATAGTCTGCAAGCTGAAATTCAAGAAAAATTGAAAAACTCTTAGACAAATCATAGTCTGCCACTTGAAAAGAGTAACAAATTAGAACAGGATATTGTGAAACTTAAGGAAGAACTTGAAAAATCTCTTAAGTTGACCAAATCCTCAAAGTTAATGTCAAATGCAACAAATCAGAGTAATTTCAATAAGAAAGGACTAGGAAGTCTGAACATAAGTCCTCCTTATAATCCTCACAGTAAGTATGTGTTTGTGTCTGACAATCTGCTGTGTGTTCATTGTGGTAAGAATGGACATTTGAAGGATGAGTGTGCTAGCTGGAGAAACTCATGTGAAAGGTTCTCTAATTATGCTGAAAGGCAAAATGTACCAAAAGAGAGACCTGGTCCTACAGAGCTTGTCTCAACTCACAGATTTTCAAAGAAAAAATCTGTCCCTGCTCCTATGTCTTTTGTTAGAAAGCTTCAAAATCTACCATATTGGACCAAATACAATCTAATCACTCCTTTGTCTGCCTACTGGGAACTCAAGCTGAAATGGGTTCCCAAGCTTAACAAGTGATTTTTGGTGCAGGTGAGTGAGAGGAGCAGCAGTCAATGTTGGTATATGGATAGTGGTTGCTCTAAGCATATGACTGGTGATGTAAAGAACCTCCTCTCACTCAAGACCCTCCAAGGAGGAGGTGTCTCATTTGGTGATGGCAAGAAGGGGTACATTTTGGGAGTTGGCAAAGTAGGAAGATCTCTTGAAGATTCAATTGACAATGTTTACCATGTGGATGGGTTGAAGTACAGCTTGCTAAGTGTGTCACAAATCTGTGATAGAGGAAATGAGGTCAAGTTTACTTCTGAGAAATGCACTATGGTGAGTTTAACTACAAACAAAGTAATTCTCACTGCACACAGAAGTAAAAATATGTATGTGGCAAACTTAGAAATGTCTCATGGAGATGACTTAACATGTCTTAGTGCTCAAAATGAAAATGCTGATCTCTGGCATCGTAGGCTGGGGCATGTGAGTTCATCTTTATTGAACAAGTTGATTTCTAAGGACCTGGTCCGAGGTTTGCCCAAGCTGAAGTTTGCTGAAAATAAAATATGTGAAGCTTGTGTTAAAGGAAAGCAAATCAGATCATCTTTTAAGCCCAAGAATCAGGTAACATCATCAAGAACCTTAGAGCTGCTTCATATGGACCTATGTGGACCCTTGAAGGTTCAAAGCAGAAATGGCAAGAAGTACATTTTGGTGATTGTTGATGACTATTCAAGATACACCTGGACGAGATTTTTGAGATCAAAGGCAGATACAGCTGAAGAGCTGGTGGTATTCTTCAAAATGATTCAAACCAAATTGAATCAAGTTGTTTGCAGCATTCGATCTGATCATGGCACAGAGTTTGAAAACTCAACACTGGATAGATTCTGTATGGAAAATGGTACAAGCCACAATTTCTCTGCTCCAAGAACTCCTCAACAAAATGGAGTAGTGGAAAGAAAGAACAGAACCTTGGTGAACATTGCCAGAACTATGATTATTGAATCAAATCTTCCTCAAAGTTTCTGGGCTGAAGCTGTTAACACAGCATGTCATGTTACCAACAGGTGTCTAATAAGAGCTGTGTTGAATAAGACTCCATACGAACTGCTCAACAACAGAAAGACAATGCTGAGGTATCTTAGAGCATTTGGATGCAGATGTTTTGTGCTGAATAATGGGAAGGATGATCTGGGAAAATTTGATCCCAGAAGTGATGAAGGAGTATTTGTTGGATATTCTTCATCCAGCAAAGCCTACAGAATATTCAACAAGAACACAATGCATTGAAGAAAGCATTCATGTTGTCTTTGATGAAAATGGAAGCTTGAAGAATGATGGATCAAATGATGATGATGATGTGCTGAAAATTCTCAAATCCAAGAAGATTGAAGGAGCTGAAGCTGATGCAGATCAACAACTGAAAAATGATTGTGATGATCAGAATCATAGTTTACCTGAAGAGGATGCTGAGGTTGAACAGGATGATATGGTACCTGGTACTACTCAAAACTCCAGCAAGAGTACATCAGACTCCCCAGAAGATGATGTCACTCTTGATGAAGAAGAACATGCTGATCTGCCAAATCAGTCTGCTGCAAAGTCAGAATGGAAGCATAGTTCATCACATCCTCTTGATAATCTCATTTCTCCCTTGAATTCTGGAATTCA
>NC_028646.1:39628073-39671276 GCF_001406875.1 Solanum pennellii | reverse complement strand
TATTGTGTATAGTGTTGGAATGTGTGCCAGGTTTCAAGCATGTGCTCGTGATTCACACATGAAGGCTGCAAAACGTATTCTTAGATACTTGAAGAAAACAGGGGACCTGGTTCTCTTCTATCCTGCAGGTGATACTTTTGATCTAGTTGGTTTTGCAGATGCTGATTTTGCAGGTTATCAAGTTGACAGGAAGAGCACCTCTGGAATGGCTCATTTCCTTGGATCATCACTTATCTCTTGGGGTACCAAGAAGCAGAACTCTGTGGATCTTTCAACTGCTGAAGCTGAATATGTAGCTGCTGCAGCCTGTTGTTCTCAATTGCTGTGGATCAGGCAACACTTAGAAGATTTTGGAATCCACATCAAAGCAATTCCTCTTATGTGTGACAATACTAGTGCTGTTAGTATGGGAAAGAACCCAGTCCACCATAAGAGAACAAAGCATATTGATGTTAGACATCATTTTTTGAGAGATAATGTTGAGAAGGGAAATATTGTGCTCACATATTGTCCAACGGAGGAACAGATTGCAGACATCTTCACCAAGGCTCTCAGCAAGGATCAATTTGAGAGGAATCGGTTAAAGTTGGGGATGTTGATCTCCAAGTGATGCTTTTGGCCTCCAACAGTGGAACTCCCTTGATGGCTAGAATTGCAGTGCAGGTATCCTTTGTGTGAATTTTAAATATCTGAACAAAGATCCCTTTTTGTATCTTTAGTAGGTATACTCTCAGTAGGGACCTGCTCAGCAAAAGAAGAGACTAGAACAATTAAGGAATGAAGTTAAACTCTATCATGGTACCTGGTACCTGTCCAGGTTAGCATTTATACATTAAATTTAAACTGAAAAAATTTGACCGTTGAAAATGCCACGTGTCAGTCATCGGTTACTCTGACCGATCAGTCCCATCGTTTCTCCCTCAAACGACGCATCCAATCAAGGACCTGGCACCCTTTCACTTCTTTTAAAAGGCCTTTTTCTTTTTTTGAAACTCTCATCGTCTCTTAACTTCATCTCTCTTTTCTCAAAAGGCTTATCAAATTCAAGGGCAAAATCTGTCTTCTTCTTCCTCTTTTTGCTTTTCAACGAAACCTTCCAGTATCACAAACATGTCTTCTTCTTCATCTTCTTCTAAACAAATGTTGGATGCTCGTAGTGAAATAGAGCCCCTTGCATTCTATTCTCCAACAACTGCTCAAGCCAGACTTCCTCTCCCACCCAGTCCTCCACAAGACACTCCTGATAACCCTTTCTTCTCCATAGATCTAAACACTTCTGCAATGCCTACTGGACCTGGTCCATTTCAAGATATGTTGCCTGACAACATGTTTGAAGGAGATCTACCAAAACATAGGGCTTCCGAGTCTAACATACTGGCAGCGAGTGAGAAACTCGTGATTGAAAGCCTGGCAATGATGCGAGAAGAAGCCAGAGCAGAGCATACTGATGTCCTAGAAAGAGAAGAGGTAAGGCCTTCTCAACCCATTTTTGATAAAACCCCTGATTTAGGACGGTACTCTTCTTCCTCTTCCTCTGAATCTGCAAGTGAGGAAGAACCATTAAAATGGAAGGTTGAGAGAAGAAAAGGGAAGGAAAAGGTTGTGGAGGAGGCTCCTAGGAGACGACCTACTACAAGGTCTGCTGCACAAAAGTTGATGGCTGATGCCTTGAAGGCAAGTGCACGTTCTGCTGCTGCAGTTAGAAGTGCAAGAACCTTCAAGGTATCAAATTTTAGAATACCTGAAGAAAAATTGGTTGAGTTGTCGGGAGAAGAAGCAGAGAAGAAAACTAAGAAAAAGAAGTCAGAAAAGAAAAGGGAACGGGCTACAAGAAAGGTTGAACAATCACAGTCAAAAGGGTAGAAGAGAAAGCAGTCACAGGGACCTGGTTCTCAAGCCAGGAAAGTTGAGAATGTCAACATGCAAGAAGTAGTTGACAGCCTGAGGAAACAAGCAGTTCTCGCAGGAAGAGTTTTTGATATGGGGATTATAACTCTTCCTGGCATGGATTCTCTGCATGACATGGTGGAGATTCAATCTTGGCTGCACCTGTTCGACAAGAAATCCCCCATCCTCCATGAAGAAGAGGTTCGTGAATTTTACTACAATGTTCAATTCATGAAAGATGGGAGTCTCCTCACACGGGTAAACGATATTGCCATATCTTTGGATGAGGAGGTGTTGAGCAAAATCTTCAGAGTGCCTACAGAGGGGACCCGGTCTGTGCTGGGCAAAACTTGCTCTTCAGAGTTTGCCTCTATAATTTCTAAGACACCCACAACTAAGGTTGCTGGGATCTATAAGAAAATCATGAAGAGTGAGTATCAGCTGGTCTTTGAGTTCGTCAACAAGGTGCTCCTTCCTCGCACAGAAAAGAGGACACTTGCTACTGCTGCTGACTTGTATGTGATGGAGATGCTGTGCAGCTTTGAAGCTCTGAGCCTTCCTATTCTAATGATTGAGCACATTCACAAAACTGTCATTGAGAGGAAAGGTGTTCATGGAATGGGTTATGGATACTTTCTCACTGAAGTATTCAAGCATTTTTTAATTCCTCTTAGTGTTGGAAAGGTTGGGACAGTTAAACAAACTATCTCTGAGCATACCTTGTTTGAATGTGAATGCATTGAATGCAGAGGCTTTCCAAAAAGCAAGATGGCTCAACTTCTTGAGGACCTGGCTCAGCTTAAACACGAGATTGAAGAGCTCACTGTGCGGTTGAGTGGTAAAGAAGCAGAAATTGCTATACTCAAAGCAGAACTGCTTACTGCACAGAGTGAGGGACCTGGTTCTTCAGTTGTTCAAGCTCTGGAGAAAGAGAATGATGAGTTGAAGGCGAAGATAACTGCCCTGCAAGAAAATTCCATCAAGGATAATGATGCTGCCAATGCACGACTCACTCTTGTTATCCAGTCCCTATCTCAAACTCCCCCCTCTTCCTAGACTGTTAATCAATCCTTCCCTGTGTCATTTTTTTTGTGTGGCTGATCATTGTGTTGATGGATTTTTAGTTTGTTTTTAATGTATTTATGTTATGATGGCATGTTGGTTACTTTATTCCTTTGCTGTTCTTGCAATCTTCTTTTGTGATTGCTCTTCCTCTACTGTTTGATTGCTTATTAGCTTTGATCTTGCTCAGTATTTATGTTGACATCACTGATTTACTGCATATCTTTTTTATGATGCCAAAAGGGGGAAGTAAACTCTGAGTAGCTAAATGATAAATAAGTCAAAAGGGGAACATACAGTAAGGGGGAACATACAGTCAGGGGGAACAATTCTGGAGAAGATCTCAGATCATAGTTTGTCATCATCAAAAAGGGGGAAAATGTTATTTGTAGTTTTGATGATTTGACAAACTTAGGGACCTTGTAAAGGTACCGGGTCTCTTACTTAAGTATTGCAGGTTCTTACTTGAGCATTGCAGGGTTCTTATTTGAGTATTGCAGATGAAACAAACCCAGGGACCTAGTAGAGGTACCAAGCTCTCATGATGATGATGCAGTCGATTGCCAGCTGGAGACGGTACAGAAAGTAGGTGCACACTTCCCGATGGCGTCAAAAAGTGTGACTTTTCCAGCCAATGGCAAAGAAGTTTAGGAAAGTGACTTGCCCATATAAAAGGCACTTTCCTAAACATTTTAGTCAGTTTTTTTTGCAACTTGATAAAAACTTTTCAAGAACTCTTGCAAAAGCTACTACAAAGCAAAGGCAGAATTATTCCAAGGACAACAGCAATATTTGGAGCTTTTCGTCTAGTTGTTTAGGAATTTATTCTCTTGTTCTTAAATTGTAAACCACTCCTGAATCTATAAAGGAATTGGTGTGTTGTGTTAGAAGTCTAGTTTGTCCAGGTGGGATAGCTTAGTGGGTAGATTGTTTTTCTACTTAGGCTTGTTAAGCAATAGAGGACTATGCTTAACTGTAAGATTGATAACTCTTTCTTACGTTTGGTGTAATCGTGTTTCGCTTTTGCTTTTGAAGATTAGTGAAAACGATTGAAAATCCTGTGAGACAGGTCGTGGTTTTACTCCCTTAAGCAAGGAGGTTTCCACGTAAAATCATTGTGTTGATTTTACTGCATTTAACCTTATGTTTTATTCATTAGTGTAGTAAGGGACATGGTCCATTACTTGTTAAGTGAAGGCATATATTCTATCAAAAAAGGAAACACACTTTTTTTAAAGATAACATGACGAGATACAAAAAATTTGGAGGAAGTAGGATCAAACCATTTATATCCTTTATGAATTTTACTGTATCCCAAGAACACACAAGGTTTAGAGCGAGGTGATAATTTGTCCTTCGTATAAGGACGAAGCCAAGGAAAGCAAAGACAACCAAACATACGCAATAGAGAATAATATGGATCATTTCGAAATATTATCGAAAAAAGGAGATTGATTTTGCAGTCTTGGCGTAGGTAATCTATTAATGGTGTAGACTGCAGTTTCAAAAGCATTAGTCCAAAAATGAGAGGGAACATTAGCATGATGTAGTAATGCTCTACCAGTTTCGACAATATGTCTATGTTTTCTTTCAGCACAACCATTTTGTTCAGGCGTATAAGGACAAGAAGAACGTTGTGTAATTTCATTATCACGTAAGTAAATTGTCAAGGCTTGAAACTCTCCACCCTAGTCAGCTTTAGAAGATTTAATAGAACAATCAAAATATTTTTCAACTAAGGTACAAAATTGAATAAACACATAGAGAACATCAGACTTAAAGAAAAGAAAATATATCCAAGTATATTTATTTAAGTGATCGAAAAAGATCACATAATAACGGTAACCTTCATTTACATCAATTAGGGCAAGACCCCAAACATCTGAACAAATCAAATCAAGAGGGTCGGAGGCCTGAAAACTAGATCACTAAAAGGGACCATATGACTTTTGCTGACTGCACAAGTAGTGTATACACTGGAAGATTTACTAGACTTTAAAACAATTGATGGTAATGCTTGACGAACGGTAGGATAGGACGCATGAGCCAGACGAGCATGACAAGTACTGAAAGAAGCTACAAAGGAAGCCGGAGATGATAACTTTGTAACTGGGAGCAAATATAGCCCGTCACTACTCAACGTTGTGTGTGTAGTGGTGCCCTCGTTGCCAAGTCCTTAATCGAAAAATGGTTAGGAAAAAATTCAACTGAGACATTATTAGATTTGGCAAAAGAATTTACGGATACCAAATTTGGAGTAGCAGTAGGTACATGAAGAAAATCGTCAAGTTTGAACTTTTTGGCAGAAGAAGTAATGGAACTTTTACCTATATGTGAAATTGGTAGTTTAGAGCCATTACCTAGAGTTACCTCCTCTGGACCTTTATATTCAGAGTGAATATCAAATTTATTAAGGTCAGTCGTCATATGATTCATGGTGCCACTATCCATAAACCAATCTTGGGTAGGCAAGGGTTGCGTCTTTGCTAGGTTAGAGACGGGTTTGCCAAAAGATCGAGTTCCGTTAATTGTTCTAGGTGACGGGCATACTCGTGCGATGTGACCTTTTCCTTCACAATTGTTACAAATAATGGTTGATGCACTGTGATTAAAGGCTGAATATTAGAGGATGGAGTATGGTGTTGATAACCACTATTATGATCCATCTCGGAGTAAACTTTATTCGAAACCACGACCTCTATTACCTCTACCTCTAACCCGTCCACGATTGTGAGCAACAGAGTTGTGAGTGAATTGTGTTGTCGGCGCTATGTCATTAAGAGCCTCATCTCTTTTTAATTGTTGTTCTTCATTCAACAACAATCCGTATAAAGCATTAAAAGAAATATCCTCTTGACGCGATTCAAGTGATCTTGTAAAGGGACGATAGGTTGGTCCCAAACCAGTGATAATGAATTCAACCAAGTCATCATCATTAACGGGATGCTGCAATGCAACCAACTTGTCTGAAATTCCCTTTACCTTTTGTGCATAGGTTTTAATAATTTCATTATATCTTCGTAGTGTGTATAATTGTGTTTTCAACTCACAAATCTGTGGCTTTGAACCAGATGCATAGGCAGCCACAAGTTTGCTCCATGCATTGTGATCCGTCTTTGCACCAACCAATTGAGTTAAAATACCTTCGGAGATTGAAGCAACGATCCAACATAACACAAGTTGATATTGTCTTATCCAACCATGGTATGCAAAATTAGGTTGATCACCAGTCAGAAATTGATCTGGAATCACTGCACTACCATCGATATGATGACCAAGTCTGCATCCTCGAACCATCGGAAAAAATTGCGTCTTCAACAATAAAAAATTTGAGGATGTGAGTTTAACTGGTAACTGGTGTGCACGATTTGGTGACGATAAAGGTATATTAGTGAATGAGGTTTGTGCTGTTGCAATCAAATCTGGTCCTAGCGAGCCAGATGCTGCTTTAGAGATATTATCGTCCTTTGCCACTGGAGTCAGTTCTCTGTTCTGTTTTTTGGTTGTTTTAACCTCTTGGGGCTCCGATACCATACAAGAAAACTCTTCTTCAATAATAATATGTTCAGCATACACGAGATATATATATATACGTAGAGAATAACCAAGAGTCCTAGATTACTTAGGTACGACAAGATTAAAAGCCTTTACACACTAGGATACAAGAAACCAAGACGTAATAAAACTTATCAGTATTATCCTTCATCACAAGCTTGATCTGTAAACAAAGTGTTATGAAGCAGGCCACAATTTTTTAGATAAGCTACGTTTGCACATTTTTTCCAAGCCAAAGAAGTTATTTTTCTGTCTAGTACCATCAGTAGGTATAATTCTTGACGCTTATCTTGTTTATTGGCAGTTATACTATTGGGGTTTTAATCACAGTTGTTCGACATTATTGAAATTTTTGTATGGCAATAGATTTCTTCAGGAATGTAAGAATAAGAAACAGAGAAGAGATGGGCAAATCGAATAAGATTAACTGTGACAACTAAAAAAAACAAAGGAGAGGTATTTATCAAAGTTAAGAAACCTGAATATATGCGTGAACTGTAATTACAATGACGCAGATGAAAACCTCGGACGAAGAAAACATATTTAGTTGTTTGACATAAGAGTAGTGAACCAATGTATATCCAAAGCATAAGAAGCATAATTAAAGGTATAAAAGAGAGAAAACAACTATTATACACAGGATACTCTAGACTATCACTAATGATATCCCATGGACAAAATATTGAAGGGAGACGAATTTTAAGTCAAAGCTAGTAGATAAGAGGTCAATAACTTTGTACAATTGTACCAAAACATGGATTAAGTCCCAATAAGTAATTGTGTACACTATTTGTACTTATTGCAGGTTCTTGGTCCGAGAATTACTTGTTATTTCTTTTAGCATATAGAATTCCTAAGTGTAATAATATATGTAAAGGTTTGCAGAGTGGCCTCCTAATCCTGTAGAAGGAGCAGTTGATATTTTTTGATTTTATGCTGATTGTCTAATGTCTATGGGTTGATATATGTCTACAACCTTATATGTTCCATGTCGAGATTACATATAAACATTACCAAAAGAAGTGTACGTTAATACGATAATATATATAGTGAAATTTTTTGAAAAGCTAGAGAACATTATAATGATGTATGTAATAAATAAAGTCATAGCTTAATAATATGGGAAAAGCTCTTTTAATGACTTCGACATAAACTGTTTTGTAAGTAGAATGATCATCATCATCTCCCAAAGGTTCAATTTTTCAATATCTCTCTCAACGACCCGGAAACATCACATCTTATATTGCAGCTTAAATTATAATATTCTATTTGTAGCCTATAATTTGTCTCAGTAATTTAACTCGACATTTACATGGCTAATTATTTAGCAATAATTTCATGATATAAATTTCAACTTCTTCACTTGTAATATTTTTCATTCTTCTCCAAAATATGTCGTCCCAAATTTCTCTTATTCCAGGGTGATTTCGCGAGTAGATGGCTCGACATTGAAGCAATCAATCACTTTTTTGGATTTTTGCTTATGTAATCATAAAAAATGAATTTTTTAGTAAAGCGGAAATATGTCAAACTTGGCTAGCAATATCTTGTTAATCAACTTCTAACATTTTTGCTTGTGCCTATTATAATTGGTGTTACCATACATATATTAAGAATTGACCCTGAAGAATTGCCAATCATATGGAATCAACTCCACTTTGGTGTGCTACAATTTTGTTCTCTTCTTTGCTCATCATTTTTGTAACCACGGTTTACTTCATGTCGAAGACTTCCAATTACAATTTTCTTGATTTCTACTTATTTATTTTCCCAATTTAGTTTAGTAATAAGCTCAAAGTGATCTTTTATTTGTTTTTCTTGTTTAATTTTGACAGAACCCATATTAGAGGAAAATGGATTGAAGAAGAAAAGAAGTTTGTTTATTTTTTCTTTTTAATGGTTGTCTGAATATTTGTATAGCCATTTCGGCCCTAATTCCAATTCTTCTTAGATTCGAACTTCATAAACTCATTAATAACAGATAGTATTAAATAAATAGTATTAAATAATATTAGTATTTACTGTGTACTAATCCTAGTCCTATTAGGATTAGTACTCGTTAATCCTAGTCCTATTAGGATTAGTACTCCTTCCTATATCTCCTATATATATCTCCCATGTATTCCCTTATTAGGTTAACAATTCAATACAATCAATATTCCTTCATGGTATCAAGAGCCAGAAAACCTAGATCTTCTTTTCTCTAGTTTTTTTTCTCTCTTTAGGGCACCGATCGTTCCCTCTCTTCTCTTGGGCGGCGGCAGCCATGACAACCGAGGTGGATCCTCTTGATTCACTTCCTTCTGGCGTTAAACTCCTTCTCAGGCATCTTCATGCCCTGATTCCCGAAAAATTATCAGACATAAATTACCCTACATGGAAAATCACCGTTCTTATAGCCCTGGAGGCCAATTACCTTCTCAAATACGTCGATGGAAGCACAGAACCGCCGCCGGCAGTCATCACCGCCACGGACAAATCAGAAAAAACCAATCCGGCCCATGCCGCCTGGAAAGCCGTGGATGGCCAGATCCGATCATGTTTGATTGCGGTCATCTCTCCCACGGTTCAGAAACACGTCCGATCCTACACAACTGCTTCAGCCCTGTGGACGGCCCTCGCAACACGCTATGCATCAATTTCCCACTCTCATATTTTTCAATTGCGTGATCGTCTCCACACAATTACCAAAGGAACGAAAACTATGGCGGAGTATTTAGACGAGGTCTCCACCATCATCACAGCCCTCGACACCGTGAACGAAATCATTCCCGAAAAAGATCTCGTCATGTGCGTCGTTCGGGGGCTCCCATCAGCTTACTCCTCCATTAAACAGGCGGTTCGCATCAGTCCAACGCCCGTTGACCTGGATACTCTCTCCTCGTGGCTAAAAAGTGAAGAAATCAACGTGGATCTGGAGAGCAAACTTCTTCTCCGAGAAGCCGCTGTTATGGAGCCGGCCACCGCCCTCACCGCAAGCCAGAACTATCGCGGGGGGCGTGGTGGCGGCCGGCAGGGGAGCCGCGGCGGCTACGGCAGAAACAGCGGAGGCCGCGGGCGCGGCGGTCGGCAGGGCAGTCGTCCGCCGTACGACGGTCAGCAGCACGGCAGCAACAACAGCCTGCACTCCTTCGGCAGCGGCGGGCAGTCATCTTCCAGCGGCGGGCAGGGCACTTACGAGCGGGATCGTCCAACTTGTCAAATCTGTCAGAAAACAGGACACACCGCTGTTCGTTGCTGGTTTCGGTATGAGGAGAGCCGAAATAGTGATAACCGTGCCAATTATGCATCTCAAGCCGGCCCTTCCTCTGAATGGCTGTTGGATACTGGGGCCAACATGCACGTTACTTCTGATCTATCCAAGCTTAACGCTCCAAATCCATATCATGGCTCCAATGGTATTACTGTTGGCAACGGTGAGTCCCTTAATATTTCTCACACTGGCACGGGTACCATTAAAACCCCCACCGCTATCTTTCACCTAGGTAACCTTACCCACGTCCCTTCTATTAAATCCAATCTCCTTTCAGTTCACCAATTCACAAAAGACAATAATTGCTCACTCTTGTTCACCTCTAATGATTTTCAGATCCTAGACAATACTACCAAGAGGGTGATTTTTCAGGGCCCCTGTGAGCATGGTCTGTACGTTCTTCCTGGCACAAGTTCGTCTGCCCACCCAGTTTCAGAAAGCGTTCCTGTGGCTCCGGTGGCTCTTTCGGCTGATGGCCACAGTCTGTTGTGGCACAGTCGTCTGGGTCACCCGTCTACTCAAATAATAAATTCTTTAATGTCTCAATTAGGTTTTTCTTCCATTCATGTAAACAATTGTGACTCCTGTTCAATTGCTAAATCTCATAAATTACCTTTTACTTTATCTGAGAAGCGTAAAACTGCACCTTTTCAACTTATTCATTCTGACCTATGGGGTCCTACTGCTGTTCCTTCATTTGCTGGTTTTCGCTATTATATTTGTTTTGTGGATGATTTTACAAAATACACTTGGTTGTACCCACTAAAACACAAATCACAGGCATACACCACCTTTGTCACTTTTGAAAAAATGGTTAAAACACAATTCAATTCTCATGTTAAACTTTTTCGAAGTGACAATGGAAAGGAATATGTCAATAACATCTTTGGCCAGTTTCTGCAATCCCTGGGAATTATACATCAAACCTCCTGTCCATACACTCCCGAACAGAATGGGGTGGCTGAGCGTAAGCATCGCCATCTCATTGAAACGGTGGTTACTCTTCTACATCAATCTCATCTCCCTGTCTCCTTTTGGGTAGAAGCTCTAGCCACCGCAAACTACCTCATTAACAGAATGCCCAGTCACACTCTCTCCAACAAATCACCCTATCAACTCCTTTACCAAGAACTTCCCAATTATACCAACCTCCGCGTCTTTGGGTGTCTTGCCTACCCTTGGCTACGCCCTCATATTACTCACAAATTACAACCCCGATCCCGTCCTTGTATTTTTTTGCGCTATCATCCTACCTCCAAGGGTTATCGGTGTCTTGACCCACAAACTCATAAAGTCTACATATCTCGTCATGTCAAATTTGTCGAAAATGAGTTTCCCTACAAGTCTATTTCCTCCTCCACAAATATATCATTCATTGGCGTCCTTCCCCTTTTTCCAACATACTCACGGGGTCCCTCACCACCTTCCCCTACACCTCCAACCACTACCCAACCACCCCTCATCACCCCTTCGACCGTCACCCACAATACACCCGCAACCACCACCCACACTCACAACCAACCCGAACCACTCCATACCCACAACATCTCCAGCCCGATCCGTTTTAGGTCCTTCCCGGCCACCCCCGAATCACCACCGCCTGTGCCACCCCCCAATACTCATCCCATGTTAACCCGTGGCAAAGCCGGTATCTTTAAACCCAAAACCTTTCAGGCTACCATACTACCAAATACACCCCTTCCCGAGAGTGAACCAACAACCTACTCTGTTGCCTCAAAAAATGCTTATTGGCGTCATGCTATGGATGACGAGTTTAAGTCTTTGACTGATCAGAAAACGTGGGTTCTTGTACCTAAGCCCCATGGGCGGCACCGGTGGGCTGTAAATGGGTGTACAAAATTAAACACAATGCAGATGGCAGTATTTCCAGGTACAAGGCTCGTTTGGTTGCTAAAGGCTACAATCAGGAGTATGGACTTGATTACTCCGAGACATCCACTCCTGTTATTCGGCAGGAAACCATTCGCCTGGTACTGTCACTCCCGTGCGCAACAATTGGCTCATCAATCAGTTGGATGTTTCCAATGCTTTTCTTCATGGCATGCTTGATGAAACTATCTACATGACGCAACCACCGGGCTATGTTGATCCCCGCTTCCCTCAACATGTTTGCAAACTCCAGAAGTCTCTGTATGGGCTCAAGCAAGCCCCCCGTGCTTGGTACACACGTCTGAAAACGTTCCTCCAGGGACTCGGCTTCACGTGTTGCGTACACCACACGAGTCTGTTTACTCGACATTCAGCACAAGGTGCAGTCATTCTTCTTGTCTATGTAGATGATATCATTATTACAGGCTCTACTGCAGCTCTGATTCAGGATGTCACTCGAGCTATGCATACTACCTTCAAAATGAAGGACCTTGGCCCGTTACATTATTTTCTGGGAATGGAGGTTTCTCGGACAGGCAGCGGCTTGTTTCTTCATCAGTCAAAATATGCTCGAGATCTGTTGCAGAAAGCTGGACTGGAAAAATGCACCAGTCAACCAACACCGATGGCAGTCTCTTCGTCTACGAATGGAGCCGACACCCCCTTTGCCGATATCACCCACTTCCGCAGCCTCATTGGGGCTCTACAGTATCTGGCCATTACCCGTCCTGACATCCAGTTTGCTGTCAACCGAGTTGCTCAGCGCATGCATCAACCAAGTGAACATGATTACCATTGTCTAAAACGCATTCTCAGGTACATTTTTGGCACTCTTGGTCGTGGTTTACTCATTCGACCCGGGGACTTGGAGCTTCGGGGTTTCTCAGATTCAGATTGGGCGAATGATAAAAATGACAGAAAATCTACATCGGGGTTTCTCGTTTTTTTGGGGCCGAACCTGATCTCCTGGTGTACAAAAAAACAACCCAAGGTCTCTCGGTCCTCGATTGAAGCTGAATACCACGCCCTTGCTCTTCTTGTTGCTGAGACCATGTGGGTCACATATATTCTTCGCAAACTCCGCGCCACTCACACTGTTCCTGCTCTCTATTGTGACAACAAATCAACCATCTGTGTGGCCAAGAATTCCGTCCTACACACCAGAATGAAGCATGTTGATACCGATTGTCTCTTTGTTCGCGATGAAGTTCAGGCCGGCACCATGACTGTGCAGTATGTACCCACTGAAGAACAACCGGCTGATATTCTCACCAAGCCTCTCCCGAGCCGACAGCACGATTACCTCAGTTCCAAGCTTCCGTTCGCTTCCGCTCAGCTCAGCTTGAGGGGGGATAATAACAGATAGTATTAAATAAATAGTATTAAATAATATTAGTATTTACTGTGTACTAATCCTAGTCCTATTAGGATTAGTACTCCTTAATCCTAGTCCTATTAGGATTAGTACTCCTTCCTATATCTCCTATATATATCTCCCATGTATTCCCTTATTAGGTTAACACTTCAATACAATCAATATTCCTTCACTCATATATAAAAGTAAATGCAACAAACAATCTTACAGTCCTAATTTCAATTCTGCTTAGATTCGAACTTCATAAACTAATTTATAAAAGTAATGCAACAAATAATCTTACAACCCTAATTCTAATTCTACTTAGCCTCGAACTTCATAAACTCATATATAAAAGTAAATGCAACAAACAATCTTAAGGCAAATAAAAATTGAAACCAAGAGACAAAAGGAAGAGAAAGCATGTGAAGAGAGAGACGATGAATTACCTTAAGAATGCAGTATTATTTAAGGCAAAGAGTTGAATCCAAAATGTAGGGGTCGGTGAAAGCAAACATATATGCCACGCTACCTACCACTGGAGCAAGATGGAGATAAAACTGTGGACTGAATTGACAAAATGCCCTCAATCAGTAATTTATTTACAAAGAAATAGACTGGTTGATACCCAAATTATAATCATGCTTCTAATATAGTTAAAATAATATTAAAATTAAAATTAAATATAAAAATTAAAACCCCACCACCTCAACTTTGTTTGCTTCTATTTTTTTAAATATGCCTATTATAATATTATTTATGCATTTTATATGCTTTTTTTATCAGTATTATGTATTGACGTCGAGTTTATTAGATTTTTGATGATATATTACCTTTTTCTGTTTGCATTTTTTCAATATATACAAATGGAAAAACAATTACTGCAATAACAATCCACATGCATAGTTGCGATTTCTGGATGCTTCAACATGGAAAACCTCAATGTGTAAATTAATGCGGTTCAGGATAAATTTCGATTGATCCTCAATGTGAACGTCGGAATCATGGTTTTAAATTATTTTAGTAATGAACCTGGCATAAAAAATATTTTATTTTGTCATGCTAAATTTATTTAAATAATAAAATTTAGGTAAGTAATTTTATTGGTACAAATATCTAAGTTGAGTGATTTTATTGATACAAAACAAAATTTAATGACTTAACTAGATAATTTCTTAAAATTGAGTAACATTTTTAGATATTAATTAGTGTAATTACCCCTGTCAATTACACTAATTACCTGTTGATCAATAATTACACTCTAGTCAAACAGAACCGACAACGTAATTGCGTCTAAATACAATAACAAGGTGGGTTTCCAAACACACTCATAATCGTCTAACCCAAAATTATTGATTGTTAATTATCTTTGTCAAAAACTAGTATTAAAAGTAATGAAAAAACATTAAAAAAAGAAGAAGGGTATTTGTGCAAATGGACCATATCCAGGTGTAGGGTCGGAATGACAGCAATAGAATTACATAGCCCTCCAGGCCCAGGCAAGCAAAAGATCAGAGAGTATATTTTTTTTTAATTACAGAAGAGAATAGAGAATCAAGAGTTAAGAGGGAGTAATTTTGAAAAGACAAGTAAGGAAATGATGGGGGATAGTGGCAACCTGCCAAGATTTATGTATTTTGCGGTGCCTTTGATGGTTCTGTGTTTATTGCACAAGGGTGAAGCAATATGGTTGAGTCTGCCGCCGACTGGTACCAAGTGCGTTTCCGAAGAACTCCATAATAACGTCGTCGTTTTGGCAGATTATGTTGTCATCTCCGACGATCATGTTCACCCTACCCCCACCATTTCCGCTAGGGTATGATGACTTTTTACTACTTTTGCTCTTAAATCTTATTTCCTTTTCCTTGATCCATCATAGAGATGGATCCAACATTTTTATGCTGGATATACATATATTTTGAAATTGACCTAGCTGTAAATAGTTATGGAATCCTCAATTGGTTATTTGAGATGAATGAATATTTTTTTTTGAGAAAGGTAACATTTACTTCTATATATCCACAGGTATACTACATCAAAGTGTAGTTCCCTCCAAAAATTTATACTTCAGCCCTAATATCAATGAATATTTTAGATATGCTAAGCTTCAGGATTATAGGCTTATTATTAGTAAACTGGAAAAATATCTTGTTGCTTTCTACCACTAGAATGAGCTGGAATAATAGTTCTGCTGAATGATATGTTAAAACTTTCGAGCTTGAGTTTCTTATATTTGTTGGTGAATTTGGAGCTGATTAAAGTTATAGGCTATTAATTGCCCAATTATTTTCTGGATATTGTATGAGAGTCAAGGTGCCAGCAAGATGTCTTTTTGCTGATTTTTAATTTTTGGACCTAGTATACCAAGCCAATTTTAGCTTGGTTGAAGTCTACAGATGATTATCTAATCACTATGATTGTTTTATTTTCCTTGCAAGCTGACAAATCCATCTGATGATTTATTCATTATTGTATACAAGTCTAGTTTCACATAATGCTGTATCTCTCTTTTTTCTTTTTATGTAGTCCTGATTTTGCATTGACTTGTATTTAGAAATGTTTCTCTTTTGAAACTGTGGGATCTTGAGATTTCAATGGTCTAAACCAGTATGAGCTTAATTTTAGACTTCATATTGTTTGGTTGAGAGTGACGATAAAGCTTTGTTTTCTCATTTTCTGAATTCATTTGTGCTCTAGGCAAATTTATTCACGAGGTACATTGTCTCTCTCTTCCCCTCCCCCCCTCATTTTCCTTTCCAGCACCAGAAGAGATCATTTAAATTGCGTGACATGAACTAGCTAGCTCTTGGTGTGAAGCTTTAGGTTCCACATTTCTGATGCAATGCAAAAGCATAAGGCCCACATTTCCCCCTTTTTCTTTATGAATGAAGCATTGCCACCTGGTACCACTATCGTTCTTTTCTTCAATTCCTCAGCAGTAAGAATGCTCTTCATGGGAGCTGAGTGCGTACACACAAAGAAGGAAAAAGGTGCAAAACGGAAATTCTTCTGGGCATTGTAGTAACAAAATATCAGTAGCTGAAAGTTCCTTTTACTCCTTTATGAAAAGGGCTTCGGCTTTCATGATTGACACACCTGAGAATTACCTGTGCCTTTCTGTTCTACAAATCAAAGAATCATTATGCACAATACTCCTTCTGACTGTAGAGTAGGATTAGAAGCTGTTGATGTTCTCCAACCTCCAAATCGTTAAGGCTCTCCAGAGTTAAATATCCTTGTAAACAGAGTCCTTCTACATCAAACCAATTGTAACATTGAACTTCTTGTGCTCATATTTGGTTATCTTTATAATAGGATTTCAGTACTAAAAGGGTTATATGTTTCTACCTGATTCAACATGTGAAAATGGTGATTTCTTACTATTATTGTGGAAATTTTAACCTGACCAACAAAATATGCACATGTAGTTGAATATCTAAACACATTTAATATTAGTCTCTAGCTACTAATGGTTTAGCGGAAATATAAATTTTCAGATGTTAGAGAAATAAAATATGACTCAGGGTGCTTGTAGACAAAGGATTTATAATTTGGAAAAGGGTCAAATATACCCTTGTACTATTGGAAATACTTTATAGATACCCTTCGTTATACTTTGGGGTCATATATACCCCTCCCGTAATACTTTGGTCCACATATATCCCTAACTTTAACAGATTGACACATGTCAGCTTAAAAATCAAATAACCCATTTCAAATTTTAATTACCCAATTACCTTGAACCCACCCATTTTCTACTGACCCACCTTCGTAGAAACTCATTTTTTGAAGTCATCTTCTCTACCTAAAATTTCCATTAAAATCAGGCATCAACCTCCGTGAAAGCTCACTATGAAACTCAAGGAATATGAAACTCAAGGAAGAAGTGAAAAAAGCTAATACCACCCAGATTGAATCCTCGACTTTCGGCGACCAACACCAGCAAAAGCATCTCACAAGATAAAATGGAAAACTTTTCGTAACACAAATAATGCAAATACCTTCTAAGAAAAGTTGATATTGAAGCTTATAATATAAATTACAGTTGAAGGAGATGGTGTGGGAACTTCTATTTTTTTACTGAAATTACAGTTGAAGGAGATGGTGTGAGAACTTCTATTTTTTTACTTATGCAGTCCTCCCTTGGTACTACTAGTCGTCTACTATTAATAAAATTACTTTATCCTAGTTAAAAGAAAATGGAAGCAATGCTTTCACTTCCTCCTCTAGCCTGATTTTAATGGAGGTTTCACTCCCTCCTTTAGTTCCACAATGAGCTTTTGTGGCTGATTTTAGTGGAGGTTTTAAATAAATGAAGATGACTTATGTAATTGGATTTGGTTGAAGGTGGGTCATCCGAAAAATGGGTTTTAAATGGGTCGTTTCAAAGAAATTGGGGATGGATTATTTAATTTTTAGCCTATCATGTGTCATTATGTTAAAATTAGGGGTATGTTCCAAAGAATAACGGGAGGGGTATATATGGCCCCAAGGTATAACGAAGGGTATATATAAATCATTTCCAATAGTATAGGGGTATATTTGACCCTTTACCGTTTATAATTTGTAAGATATCAAGCCTCAAATGAATGAGATCAGAAGGAAGTATGGTACCTAAATACAAACTATTCAGATATTGAGTCTCAAATTAGGAGAATGTCATAGTGTATGAAAATGTAACATGCAACATTTAGTTGCAATGATGGAAATGAAGAAATGTTATGTGATAAGATACCTAACATAGCTAAAGGAAGTCTATAAATGGCTGTAAGACCAGCAGAGTCATATTGGACTGCATGTTAGGCCTCTAACGTTCAGCATATTCCTAACATGAATGTTATAAATATGCGGATGTAGATTTGTGTCATAGAAGATTTAGGTAATCTGGCAAGATTTAATTAGTCACATCTAAAAGAGTGTGCAAGAATTATACATGGAGGATAAAATAAGAGTAGGTCTCTAATCTTTATATTACTCTATATGCAATAGTCCGTAGGTGCCATATGAGTGAAGGTGTTGAAAGGATGAGGTAGAGTGGGTTATAAAGTCGTGTCAAAGGACATACATTCGCAATCAATCTTGATAGTTTATAACAGAGTAAATGAAAGAAAGAATCCAATTACATGATATCAATTAGTTGGGATTAAGGCCTGATTGTTGTTCTTTTGATATAGTAACAATTTTGTTGATAATGTCTGGGCAAAAAATTACCCATAAACAAGAAGTACACCAAAAAATAGACAAAACCTAATGAAAGATACCACCCAATCTTCCATACATAAAGATTCTCATGGGTGCACAAAATCAAATAAGGGATAAAAGGTTATTTTTGAATTGAGCAAGATTAATCTCTGCACTTTCAAAAGCTCTTCTATTTCTTTCACCTAATATGACCCACATGATGCGCTAGTGGAGTAGTATTCCAAACCCTGCATCTTCTCTTCCACCACCTATCACAATTATAATTGAGCATGAGATCCTTTATAGTTTCTAGTACCACCCAAGTCATTCCAAACAAACACAAAAATTCTCACGATAACCTCTAGGCTACCGGACAACGAAGGAGTAGATTGTCAACATCTTCAGTCGAACGCTTATACATGAAGCACCAACTAATGCAAGTAACATTTCTCTTAGATTGTCGACCATCAATATCGCTCCTCTTGTAGCTAGCCAAGTGAAGAATCACATTTTTTCTCTATATCTTAGGTATCCAAATCAAACTATGCGGAAATGCGATCTCCTCCCTAATAGTGTTATCAAAAGCAAAAAGCGCAAAAGCTCTAAGGTCCATTGGGGCTTTAAGCCCAAATAAAGCACGAACTTTTATAAATAAAGCCCAAATGTATATGTTTAGTCCAAGAGTAATAATACATAACCATGAATGACAAATATATGAACAAATAAATTGCAAAATAATTACGATAAGGTGAAATATCAATTGTTTAGTGTTGCCTCTTCATAAGAGGTTCGTTGGCAAGGAAAGTATGCCTTAGAACCTTGGTGACAACACTGAAGTGCACATTAAACGAGGCGAAGCGCACAACACACTTTGAGCCTACCATCAGGGCTTAACCGCGCCTTTGATAACACTGCTCCCTAACCAGAAGCTTCTCATACAATGATAAATAACTAAGAATACCACACTATTCATTGGTTCCTCCTCTATACATCAGGGTTATACTCCCGAGTTCCTTTATTGTGAAACAGCTCGATTAGATTTGGAAATCTGCCACTTTCTAGTCATGAAAGTTTGTAATAAACCTCAACCCATAACACCTCTCCTTGTATCATCCGGACACGTTTGGAGTCTCATCTCCTTTTTGCATGACATTCTAAATTTGTTTGGAAATGCACGTCTTAATGTATGTCCTCACCCCACCTTTGCTCCCAAAAGTTTTATCTTCTCCCATCCCCTTATCTTGAAAGACACAAAACAATGTACTTCCCATCCTTTCAAAATATTCCTCCACAACCAGCATCTATGAGGCATACTAATATTTTTAGTCCTTCAAGCTCCTTCCAAGACCTCATATATTTCCATTATCATCTCCCTCCTCGAAGCATATTCCAAAATCTCCATAACCATTTGGCTGATAATGCCGTATTGAAAGCTCTGAAGTCTTTAGCCCAAGGCCACCACAATACATAGAAGTTGTAACAGTCTCCCACCACACCAAGTGAAGCTTCCTTGCCCCGTTTGCCGAATCCAATAGGGAGTTTCTTTGAAATCTTCTCAGTTCTTCTGTAACACTGACTGGAGCCAGACATGAAAAATGTGTGAATACTCAATAGTGTACTCTTAATAAGCACTTCGTTTCCTCCTCTGTATAAATATCTTTCTTCTAACTTACAAGCATTTTCTCAAACCTCTGAAGTACCAAATTCCTATGTTGTTTGGACTCTTAAAAAATTGCGACGGGTGCATGTCGGATTCTCCAAAAATAGTGTACTTTTGAAGAATCTAACACTGGTGCGGCATCAGTTTGGAGAGTCCGAGCAATATAGCCAAATTCCATGCAGCTCGGTCTTTATTTGAAGCACCTAATGGAGAACCAAGGTATGCTCTGGGGAGAGTTCCAACGTTACAATTCAAAACATGTGCATGAATCTCAATATCCTCCACATCTCTAACTTGTATGATCTCACCCTTTCTAATGTGGATCTTAGGGTCTGACACCACCTGAAACCATGTTTAATGCATATACCAAGTATCCAATTAAGTGATGAGTCCTATAAAAATCACAGAAAACTAAAGTGTCATCTGCAAACACTAATTGTTTTTGGGAGAAAGTTTCGGTGTATGAAGACAGTACCGAGAGAGCTACAATTCTTTCCTACCCATCCTTGTATATTGCAAATAGTGACATCTAACGTTGAGGTTAGTTGAAACTTCATGATGGCAAGTTGGTAAATAACATTTTCAGTCCTTTGTAATATGGTGACACCAAAACCATTATGTTCTGCAGTAATTTAGTAGAATAGATGGTTATGTTGAGTGCTTTTTCTCCGCGTACTTTTTGCCATATATTTTGGAAGTACAGCTTTAAATGCTACGTTGTGATAATCGAGAAATTCCTTACAGTTGACTTGGTGCACAGTTCGAAACTAGAGTCATTGGATTGGAGGGTGCAGGTGATGCCTTGTTGCTTGTAGTTAGCCTTGCCTGCTTAGTGTGGAAGTGCGTAAAGTAGGCTCATTCATTGGTTGATAAAGATCCTGTAGTAGCTGAAGGTTGTTTTCTTGCTATATCGTTATAAAAGTTTGATGCATACATTCTTTTCTGGATAATGGTGCCGCAGCCCCTATACCCTTCTCCACATAAATTCCAGGTTATTTTTTTGAGTGAGGTGCGAATTCCTGGCATGCACCTAACCCACACATAACGCTATAACTAGACCAAATCCCTAGGGGCAGCTTTGAAGGCATTTTAAAGTATTTTCAATTTGCTCGGTGTAATTTGTGTTACTGTTGAAATTCTATCATGTGTTTATTTTGCTTTACATCCATATCTGCATATCTACATTGCAGGATTAGTATTAATCTAGAGATATAGAATAAAAGGCTGGATATTGTATCTTTTTCGTAGTTATTGTTCACACAGTTTGTTAACAACTAAAGAAAAAAGTCAAAAACTCACTCGCACATGCTCATGAAAGTAGAGTAGGGTTCTGGAATTCTATGTAGTTTCAGGTGGTATTGATATTTATATAATGAATACTGAAGACCTTTCATGTAAACAAAAACTTTTGGTTAGCCACTAAATTTGAGGTAGTGTGTGTTTCCGTCTTGTCCCTTAAACCTCTCAGGGTTTGCCATGTTACAGAGATGGCAGTTTGCTTGTATATTGGTTTATATGGATAGATTTATGTCAACTGTTCAGACAGGCTTATCTGACTGCTTTGTTGCAATACTAAAAATCATGTCTTGTGTGTTACTTTGCAGGTCACCTCGCCATATGGAAATACTCTTCATCATAAGGAGAACGTAACACACAGTCAGTTTGCCTTCACAACTACAGAGGCTGGCAACTACCTAGCATGTTTTTGGGCTGATAATCCAGGAGGTGGGAGTCTCAGTGTAAACATTGACTGGAAAAATGGAATTGCTGCCAAGGATTGGGAATCAGTTGCCAGAAAAGAGAAGATAGAGGTGAGAAATTGAGTAGTTCAAAATGAGTACAGACCTGTTATCTTGGATCCAACCACATAGAGAGAGTAGTAGTCACTGCGAGAGCAAGACTACAGATTTCGAAAATCTCTATTCATCCCATACTTTGAGATAAATAAATGACACCGATACATGTTACTTGTTGGTAGCATGAAATGTCCTACTTCCAACAATATGGATGATAATGGACAGGTCATCTAGTGAGGCAACACCTATTTGAGTTGATGATAATCTTGGAATTAATCGAGAATATATGAAATTGAAAAGAATAGTAAAGATTGTTTCTAGATCTTCTCTTGCATTTCTCGTGATTCTAAGTTTTGAATGGCATGCCCTGTGGATATGTTGATCATGATAGATAGAAAGTTGCAATTGCGAATGAAGCATTTACTACTTCTTTCTTTGCCGAACTCCTTTAGGTGTTTAAAGTTGGTAACAGTAAACATTTGGGTATTTGAGGGTTTAATCCTTTTTTTAGCGGCTAAGAGATAACAATCAGTGTAAGTTCAGTTACCTCCTTTAACTTTAATAGAAACTGAAGATATCAAGTTAAGATATCCAAGGGTGTGGCCTAACGGTTAATGAAGTGGTTGAGAACTTTAAGGTATCTGATTCAAATCCCATCAGAGACAAAAAGCACTAGGTGATTTCTTCTCATCTATCTTAACCTTGGTGGATAGAGTTGAGTAGTACATGTTGTTATGGGAAGTGGCAGGTATCTTGTGAAATTAGTCGAGGTGCGCTCAAGCTAAGTCTGGACACCACAGTTATATTTAAAAAAAGATATAAGTTAAAAATTAATCTTACCTCTTAAAGAATTGAGTAAGATAAATTCCAAGTCAACACTCACAAATGTGTAAAGAAGAAAAACCTCTCAAATAATATTCATAATATTTGTATCCAAACTAAAAATAACTAAATTTATCGTTATATGTATAGGGCAATCCTATCCCAAATATGATGTGCTTTGACTCCTATTTTAATGGAAATAATAAATATTAAATCCTAATAAGAAAACTTTGAAACTAGGAAGCAAGGTCAAAAAGAATGTCACTCACCGTAAAGATATGATATCTGGGCCTAACTCCACCCCAAAACCTAGCTCATAAGGGGAAGATTGCCCAAGTCAATATAAGCAAACACTAAACCATCCCAACCATTGTGGGACTTTTACCCACTCCAACATCCCCCTTCACGCCCAGGCCCGATTGGAGCGTGGACCGGGAGCCAAACGGGGATTGACCTGGCTATGAGAACCATGAATATGACAGTTGGGCCTAACTCAACCGCAAAAGCTAGCTCATAAGGGGAGAATTGCCCTAGTCCATGTAAGCAAACCGCTTCTTCATTCTCCAACCAATGTGAGACTTTACCCACTTTAACACTTACGGAATGAGGAATAGTTTCCAAACTACTAACTATAACACAAGCCTAAAGTTGCATTAATATCAGCCCCTTTGAACATGAGATTTCAGCCTTATTTTGGGAATGAACTTCAGCCTTTTGGGCTTGATTTCTTCAGCATCTTTGGGTATGCGAATCAGGTTTACTTTGGCTCCTTGGGGCCTCCATGTGGCAGGTCCTTGGGCTCTCCTTTGAGGCCCAATCTTACTCCAAGGCTTGGACTTGAAACATGAAATATGTGTAGGCCTTAGCTGATTATTCTCCACAATTCTTGGACTTGTTCTTGGGCTTTTTCCACAATAGGTATCTTGTTGATTTCCCGTTAAAACCTGTCAATCTTACATGAAGGTGTGCCACCGTGGTAGCATCACGCCTCTTCTTGTGGGGGAAGACAAAATAATCACCTTATGACTTATTCAAGAAAATCATCTATAGAAAATACTTCCAAGTTTTTGTTGAAATTGGTATATGTTTGGCATACTGTAATGGATATTCCTGCCTACGTATTTGCACACTGGGAAAGGATCATATATGATTCTTTTTTATTTTTTATTTTTTTTGTGCTCTTATAACTTGATATCCAGATGTATTCTCAAAATTCTATGATTTTTTCACACTTTCTACATATGGTAGGGTGTTGAGCTTGAGCTGAGAAAGCTTGAAGGGGCTGTGGAAGCCATTCATGAAAATTTGATTTACCTGAAGACCAGGTATATATATTAGCTTATGGAGGCAATAACTTTTATTTGTTTGCATTTATTCTTCATCTCTCAACTTTTTTTGCCCCTTCAGGGAATCAGAGATGCGGTCAGTGAGTGAAACGACAAATGCACGTGTAGCTTGGTTCAGTATCATGTCTTTGGGAGTCTGCATTTTGGCATCAGTTCTGCAAATATTGTACTTGAAGCAATATTTCCAAAAGAAAAAGCTAATTTAGGCCATCTTTAGGTGAAACTTTTTTTCCTGGATAGCAGAAAGAACCTTAGACTACCATATTTCCACTCTTCTTTAACAATTCATTTTATTTTTTTTGGTTATATTAGTGGATCCAGCTTTCATCGTGTCATACGACAAAGATAAGATTTACTGTCCAGCTTTTTGTGTATACAAGGACTCAGACATAATGCAACATAACTTGGAGCCATTTGCTTTTATTATTGTTTATTGTTACTTAGTTGATAATGTTGTTGTACGTTCTCTGAAGCAGCAGCATTAATTTATCTCTGGACACCCTACCGATCAATTTGATATGATTGATCTTGGAAATAATTTCTCACCAAGAAACAAACATGGCCACAACTCTACATGGTTCATTCAAAATTACTTTCTAAAGTTGTGGCTTCTAGTATTCAACTATCATACTTAGGCAATCTGGGTTCGTGTACTGGATCTACAATGAAAATTCTACGACCATAAAATACTGACTCGAGTGGGCAACATCCTGGAAAGCTACTTAAAATTGATGCATGTACTTCCTCTACAACTAAAGGTAAATATGTCTGCATTGGTGGTGGAGTTAGAGACTATAAGAAGGGTGTGCAAAATTTAGAAACTAATAAAATATTTCAGCAAGTGGGTTAGGATCTATCGGATGAAAGTCATGTGTCATAATTAAACACTAAAGGTGGAGATTTAAAATAACAAGTAAATCTCCATTTTTAGTTTTTAATTATGACACATAACTTTATCCAAGTGTGTATTTGAGGAAATGAAGAGAACAAGTACTGGAGAGGATATTCATCTGCATCTATCTGACTCAACTTAGTGACTGTACCGTGATCGATGTCAATAATTTATTTTTCATATCATATCATGTAGATTGTGATAAAAATATACTATAATTATATAAACTAAAATAATAGTACACACATAACACATTAAAAAAAATATTAATTTAGTGCTATTTCTTAATTTTAATGGATATAGTTTTGACAGAAAATGAAGGAGAATTCTAATTAAAAAATTCAAATCTTTATTAGTTTTTTGAATTTACTTAAAATTATGCAAGAAGTTAACTCCTTATTAACTCTTTTGCATCCAAATTTAACTCTTATAATAACTTGTTTTTGAAGGGAATGGTATATATTTAATTGCATCTAACCTTTTCTTCTAATTATTTTGGTAGAAACTTGTTAATAACATTATTAATATCTAATACAAAGAAATATATCTGATTGAAGCTTCGATTATGTTCAATAGTAATTAATTAGTAGTAATAAGTCCTAAAGAACAAAGTCAAATTCCCCAACCTCAATTTGACTTATGGCATGCTTTTTACCGCTACGCCAAACAAACTGATTATGTCAATGGTGTACAAACATAGGTATATGTGTATATTCTATAAATTTTGATTTATATATGTAATTTTTTAATGAAGGGTGTTTACTTGCACATCCTCCCTGATCAAGATACCTTTAGAGCAGTCCCTTAAGCTTCACATTTAAATCAGGAATCACCGACAAAATATATTTTACGAAGGATGAAACATCTTATGTACTTGCTATAGACGGTTAGGACACACAAAACTTACTTGTGCATACACCAAAATGCCTTCACCAACGCTACAAGATCTGATTATGAACATTCCAACAATTTCAGCAGATTTAACAATACATGAGTTACCTTCTTTTACAAAAATGATACATATAAAACAATTAGTTTTGCGAAAAGAAACACCTATCGCAATCGAAGCAAATCAACCGCCACCAATGAATCGCCTTTTGGAGGAACAACCAATACCCACAAGTACAACTCCTAACCTTAATCGACTAAAAGACAACTTATAAATGAAACGTTTTTTTTTTCTTTCTGAATTTCAGTACTTTTAATCATGTACAAGAAATTGATACTGATTCCCCCTCTAATTTCAATGATTTTTCTTCCAACACCACTCAGAAATTCATCTTTACATACCCCTTCTAATTTCATTGATTTTTCTTTCAACACCACTCAGAAATTTATCTTTACATATGATTCTTTTTCCTACAAAGAGCCCATCTAAAACTGAAGTATTCATCTTTACAAATACATGATTCCTTTCAACCACCAACCTCCACAGACTCATCTTAATTCCCGATACTCCACTAGAAGTCATATTCAACCACTAGAAGATCCCATCCCTGCCATTTCATAACAAGTGGTAGCGGTGTTGAGAGATATTGCAGAAATAAATCAGTTCGCTATTTTTAGGATTTTAAAATTATGTTATTAGAATTCTATTTGACTTATATTTAGGAGTTAATTCTTTAATTTGTTATTTGAATTTTACTGATAATTTTATATTTTTATATTTTTAATTAGAAATTATATCTACAAAATGTAACTCTTTGCATTATTAATAAAACAATTCCCTTTGACAATTCTACAGTATTTTTTCTTCTCAGAGTCTTTCTATGTTATTTTTTTAATTTCTTTGTAAAAGAACAACAATTGGTATCTAGAGCCTTCTTCTTGAGGGACTTGTGAGTAGAATAATGTATTTCGAAAATAGTATTTGACGAATGGCTCCTCCTATTTTTGATGCTGAGAACTATCAACTATGGGCTATGAGAATGGAAACTTACTTGCAGGCTCTTGATCTTTGGAAAGCAGTGGAAGAGGATTATGAAATTAATCCGCTGCCAAATAATTATACCGTAGCCCAAATCAAGAGTCACGAGAAAAAGAAAACCATTAAGTCGAAGGGAAACACAACTTTGTTTGTTGTTGTTTCGACAACTATTTTCACGAAAATCATAACTCTCACATCACCAAAAGATATTTGGAATTATCTGAAGAAATAATATGCTAGAGGTAAAAGAATAATAGGAATGGAAGTATTAAATTGAATGAGGATATTCAAATAAGAATCAGAAACAATCAAGGAATACTCAAACAGATTGCTTGGTATTGTCAACAAGGTAAGATTACTAGGCACTGAATTTAAAGATACAAGAATTGTTGAAATATTTCTTTTTTATAGTGCCCGAAAGATATGAAGCATGTGTTACAACTTCGGAAAACATACAAGTTCTGTCCAAAATTACTTTGGCAAAATTGTTAAATTCTTTGCAGGCACAGGAACAAAGGAGGCTTATGAGGCAAGATGACATAATTGAAGAAGCATTAATAGCCAACCACAAAACTCAAAGCAAGGGTAATTTTTTGAAGAACTACCCACCTGGTAAGCATTGTGGCAAAAATGGAGATCCTCCATATAAATGTTGGAAGAGAAGAACTGCAAACAACTTGTCATGAAGCTGTGATTTGCAAAAGCAAATTTCAAAAAGATGAAACAGTTGCCTAAGTCACTACTAAAGAAGAAGATCACTTATTCGTGGCAACTTGTTTTTCAACCAAAAATTTGGTTTTGGATGATTGATATGTTGTAAACAAACTCGTAACAGAAAAAATATTTGCGGTAATAAAAGAAAAACACAACAATACAGTTAATAAACGAGAATAAAAGAGAAATAATGACACCAAGATTCTACGTGGAAATCCTCCTAAATAAGGAAAAAACGACGACCCGAGAGGGGCAACTGATATCATTATAGTAAGGATTTTCCACTTGTAGGTCTGAGTAAAACTCCAAAGACTACTAGACACTCAAAAGAAATATCTCTCTATTGATTTTTCCACCTCACTACAATATCACTCACACTATCTATTTTTCTTCAGAGACTATTTTCCTCTGTGATGTCTCATTCTTCTTTTCTCTCCTTGTTTTTGGTGCATTTAAGAATGGAGAGTGACCCTCCCTTTTATAGAGAACAAATGCACTACCCTCCAAATATGCTATAGAAGAAAAACAGTTTTTTTCTTCTTCACAACTTACTAACTTTTGAATATTGAGGAAAGCTGAAAATAAATCGGCACACCAAATCTGCCAAACATTGAAATTGTGAGAGTTATTCAAAGTTTGGAAGATAGAGATGGATCCCACAATCTCCCCCTCCAGACCCATTCACCTGAAGGAGGTAGCTCTAAGTTTCTAGCTTGAGTGCATTCTGAAAGTTCTTGCTTAAGTCTATTGCACTTTGACTGTCACAATAGATGACATACTCCTTCTGATGCAATCCAAGTTCTTGAAGATATTGTTTCAGTCATACCATTTCTTTGCCAGCTTCAGTAGCTGCAATATACTCAGCCTTACTACCATGATATAGCTCCCCCCAAAATGTAAACAACTATCCACTAGTGAATTTTCTATTATCGAGGTCACCTGCCATATCAACATTTGTATAACCCTTCAAGATTGTATCAGATCCTTCAAAACACAAGAATTCTCTTGTCGTACCTCTTAGGTAAACTCCCCACTGCTGGAGAATAAGGAACTTTGGTCATTCCCAATTTCTCCTCTTTTGTTGTAGGACAAATCTGTTTGCTCAACTTTAAATGACTCGCAAGAGACGTGCTTACATGTTTAGCACTCTTCATGTTGAAGCGTTCTAGTACACATTCAATGTACTTCTCTTGAGTTAGCCACAACTTTCTTTTTGTTCGTTCTCGAACAATCTTCAAACCCTAGAATATATTGTGCTGGGCCCAAGTCCTTCATGTCAAATGACTTAGACAAATCAAACTTCAACCTTGTAATCAACTCTTTGTCTTTTCCTACAATAAACATGTCATCCACATACAATAACAAAATAATACAATTGTTGTCAGAAAATCTTTTGAAGTATACACATGGATCAGAATAGGTCTTTGTGTACGTTTGACTTTTCATGAAAGAGTTAAACTTTTTGTACCATTGCCTTGGTGCCTGTTTTAACTCATAGACTCTTATTCAATTTGCACACCATGTGTTTCTTTCCATATACCTCAAATCTCTCTAGTTGCTCCATATAACTGTTTTCAAATCTTCGTGAAGAAATGTAGTTTTCACGTCTAATTGCTCCACTTCAAGATCTAGGCTAGTTGCTAGGCTCAAAATAGTTCGAATAGAAGTCATTTTGATAACAGGTGAAAATTTTTCATCAAAATCAATACCTTTCTTTGTTCAAAGCATTTTGTTCAAAGCATTTAACGACCAATCGAGCTTTGTACCTGGACAACTTGCCATTTCCATCTTTCTTGAGTTTAAAGACCCACTAGCACTTAAGCGGTCTTTTGCTTTTTGGAAGTTCAACTAGCTGGAATATGCAATTTTTTTTGTAGAGATTCCCATCTCTTCTTGTATGTCTTTCATCCATTGAATCTTTTTTGGATCAGACAACACCTCTTTAAGACTTTCTGGCTCCCCTTCATCATTGATGAGGACATACTTTGAGAAAGGGTACTTGGATGACTCTAACCTTTATCTTTCTAATCTCTTCAGAGGTTAAGATTGTTCTTCTTCTTACAGATACTCTATTTGCTCGGTATTATCACCAAGTTCCCCCCCCGCTCAACAATCTCATCAAGTTGCTTTTCCTGTTCAGCAACTTCACCGATCGTACTTTCTGCACTTATGGGATGGTTAGAAGAAGAAGGAATGGTAACAAGATAAGGGACTATACCATCTTTTTCTTGGACTTCTCGGATAAATCATCAGAAGTTCCACCTTCACTTTCTCAAAAGATTACATCTCTGCTTCTGCTGACCTTATTCTTCACAGGATCCCACAGTCTATGCCCAAACTCTTCATCTCCACATCTAATGAATATGCAAAGAACTGATTCATCATGTAGCTTGGTTCTCTACTCCTTCGGTACATATGCAAAAACATCGCATCTAAACACCTTTAGGTGCGAGTAAGACATCTCCTTGTTGGTCCGAACTCTCTCTGGAATGTAAAACTCTAATGGAACTGATGGACTAAAATTGATAAGATAACATGCTGTCTGAACTGCTTCGCCCCAAAATGACCTAGGTAATTTAGCCATTCTGAGCATGCTTCTCACCTTCTCAACAATGGTGCGATTCAGTCTCTCAGCTACACCATTGTGTTGTGGGATTCTAGGAACTGTCTTTTCATGTCTGATTCCATCTTTGAGCAGTACTCTTCAAATTCTCTCGAAGTGTACTCACATCCATTGTTTGTTTAAGGATGTTTTAACTTCCGACCCATCTCTCTTTCTACTAGAGCATGAAATTTTGAAATACTTGAAACACCTGATCTTTGCTTTTCAAGATATAAACCCATATTTTCGAGAAGCTTCATCAATAAAGGTAATAAAGTACTTACTACCTCCCATCGATTCTATCTCTATTGGACCATAAACATCAAAATATACCAGATCAAGTATATTAAACTTTCTTTCAGATGATATCTGAAATGATACTCTATGTTGCTTACCAAATAAGCAGTAGTTACAAGGTTTTATTGTTGTACGTTTGGCAAAAGAGAAGAGTGATTTTTGGACAAAATTTGCAATCGTAACATCTCGGATTCTAGATAAACTAAGGCTAAGCTAATAAAAACAAGAAATATCAAATTTGGAAATAAGTAAGGAAATCTGGAAATTTTCCAGATTTCAAAAGTAAGTTTGGTCTATTTCAAAATGCCATAACTCCCAGCTCAGGAAGAATTTGTGTGAATTATTTACATGGATGGAAAGATCATTGGAAGATATTTCTAATGACGCCAAGTTTGTGAATTTCCGAGATCGTATGGGTGAGATATGGACTTCAGAAGATGGACAGTTGAGCAAGGAAATGTTCCAAAACCGGATTTAGTAAGGGTGTTTTGGTCTTTTCCTTAATTCAATTTAATTATTTCACCATTCAGTTTACGCACTTAAAAAAAGACTAGGGTTTTGAAAGCAAAGAGACAAGAGGAGAAGGAAGAAAAAGACGCAAGAACACCAAGTTTAGCTTCGTGGATTTTCGTCGGGGGTGATCCCTAACAAGGTATGTGGGCTCTTTTGTATTGGGTTACTTCACCCACACACCATTTTCATTCATATCAGTTAATTTCATGAATTAACTCATGTTAGAGGTTGGGATCTTGAAAGAAAGTTTGACGTTCTTGTTGATTGGTTTGTTGTTGATCGCTCTTAGTGGTAATCCATGTTTTAGGACTGTTTCAGGTCTAAATCATTGGGTAACAAGTTAATTAGGGATCTAAGTGTTTGGGGTCGGATCCATGGGAGTTTGGGAAGGTTTAGAGATGAAAAACAAAGAAGAAAGTTGGAAAACCCGTTGTGGGGATGCTGGGGAGCCACGCCTCCAAAGCCCCTCAGGGCAGAGTATGTCCGTCAGGCTCTGGCGCACCACGCCTCTTAGAGCGCTTGAGGAAAACCTCCGTCTGTCAGGCGATGGCGCTCTGCCCCTTTCAGAGCGCCAGGATCCCCTAGAAACCCCATTCTTTCCTATCTTTTCGTACTAGTTCCTAAGTGATGTACCCCTCATTCCTAGTTGTTTCCAACACTCTAAGGTACATATAAACATCTTGAAATCATCCATAAACATGGTATAATTATCCTTGAATCTGTAATTCAATTCAAGGAAAGTAAGGTCAAAGTCAAAGAAGTTAAGAGCTAAGTCTAAAAGTTAAGAAGTAAGGCAAGATAAAGTTTTCTAAAGTCTTTCACAAATGTTTTCACTTTGTTTTAAATACATAAAGTTCAAGTCAAGAAATTGTAAAGAGTTGAGTTCATATCCAAAAATATATAAGAGAACTAAGTATTCCCTAAGAGTTAAATTTCAAGTTAAGTAAAGAGCAAAAGTTGAGTTCATTTCTCAAAAGATATATGGGAAATAAGTATTCCAATAGTTTTAAAAATGTTTCACATGAGTAAAGAGAGGAACTAAAAGTTCCAAAAGAGTTTTGAACTAAAAGGAGAACATTGATTCCAAAAAGGAGCTTTTTAAAGCTAATGGGTTCAGTAAATTATCTCAACCCAAAGGAAGGAAGTTTTTATAAAAGCATGAGCTAAAGTACATTTTTGGGAGTAGTATTGAGCATCGATGTGGAGATGAGAGTTCATATTAATTCAAGTCTCCATGTAAACCATGTAGCCAATATGAGAATTGACTTGTCATACGTTTTAGATGATCACGTAAGGAGAGCTAGTGGATCCACTAAGTTGAGTAAGGTCCTATACTGATGGAAAGATGTAGGATGGTCCTCTTGCAACGTGATGTAAGATGTTGTATCATCACTTAGGCTCATAATGATGGTTGTCGATTAGAGAAATTCCCACAGTGGCGATATCTTGCATGTGATTTGAATTGCTTTATATGTATATCGTTTAGGTTAAGAATACTCTTGAGTTGAGCAGAGACAAGGTAAGTTCATCTAATCCCCTTAAGATTAAGTCATTGTTTAGCTCTCCAACTCGCATACTCATACATTTAATGTACTACGGCCTGCATCATTTCATGATGCAGACGCAAGTACCCAAGATCAGCACGCAGTGCTTCGTTGATCCAGATTGAGCTTCATAGTTTGTGTTGAGCCTCCTTGTATTCTGGAGGACATCTTTTTATTTCTACATTAGCTTAGATTATAGGATGTTGTGGGGTTTGTCCCAACATCTCTCTCTAGACAGTTTAGAGGCTTCGTAGACTAAAATATTTCAGTTTGGAGTTGTTTTTCAGTTATTAAGACTCAAGAGCCATTTTGGCCAAAGTTATGACATGACGTATTTCCCTTTTATTATGTATTACTCGTGTCAAAGTTGAGGTATTATATTCCGCTGATTTAAGTAGCCAGGCCAGGGGTTCGCTTGAGGGCCAACAATGGTCTGCGAGTGCTGGTCCGGCCTAGGGTGTAGCTCGGGGTGTGAAAAACTTGGTATCAGAGCGAAAAGTTCAAGAGTCCTAGGGAGTCTATAAAGCCGTGTCCGTAGAATCTTGGTCAACGCTTTGAAGCGTGCTACATCTATGTTAGGAGGCTGCGACATTTAGGAATGTTTCACTTCTTTCATCTTATTTAGTGCGAACAGTTTATCTCTAAAAGTCTCTCTCTAATTCATGCTTACGCGTATTTTCAGATTATCATGCCTCCAAGAAGAGCATTCAGTGGTCGACCACGAAGAAATGTTGTGGAACAAGAGGTTCCAAATGCACCATAGGTGCAACCCCAAGGAGAGGTTACCAATGCTGAATTCCGGGATGCTATCCAGATGTTGAGTCCGGTTGTGACCAACCAAGTCGGACAGCAGAAAGGAGCTCGACAGGAAGGGGCAGATACTTTGAGAATTCGTGATTTCCTTAGGATGAACCCTCCTAGTTTCACCATATCAAACACTACTGAAGATCTAGAGAACTTCATAGAGGAGTTGAACAAGGAAGATAATGTATGTGGTCGATGCTGAGAGGGTTGAATTGGCTGCATACCAACTGAAGGGTGTGGCCAGAACATGGTTCGATCAAATGGAAGGAGGGTAGGGATGATGACTCACCCCATCCAAGGTGGGCTTGCTTCGAGGAAGCCTTCTTGGGGAGGTTCTTTCCTCGTGAACTAAAGAAAGCCAAGGTGAGGGAGTTCCTTACTTTGAAACAGGTTTCCATGAGTGTTCATGTATATGGGTTGATGTTCACCCACCTATGTCGCTATGCTCCGGTGATGGTGAAAGACATGAATAGTAGAATGAGTCTATTTGTTGCAAGGTTGGGTCGTACTTCAAGCTAGGAAGGTAGGGATGCCACGTTGATAGGTGACATGGATATATCCAGGCTGATGGTATACGTTCAACAAGTTGAATAAGATACGGTGAAGGATAAAGAGAAGTACTGAAACAAGAAGGCATAAGACTGGGAATGAGTCTGGCCAACAGAAAGGTGGTTCGAGCCGACCACAATTCCATAAATTAAAAAGGCATGCACCATCATCTGCTAGTGCACCTGCACTAGAAATCGCGGTGAGTATAGCGGTCACAATTCATAACACTTTAAGGCTAGACCGGCCCTATCTCAAGATAGTGTGGCACAAAGAGGTGGTAGGAGTTCTGCATGTGGAAAATATGGTACAATTCACCCTGGCAAATGTCGTGATGGCTAGACAGGTTGCTTCAAGTGTGGTCAAGAGGGTCACTTCATGAGAGAATGCCCTAATAAGAAGTAAAGTGATGAAAATCAAGGCAACCTGGCCCAATCTTCATTAGTTGCTCCACCAAATAGGTTTGCACCCAGAGGAGCTACTTCTGGTACCGGCGGAGGGGCAAATCGCCTCTATGCAATCACTAGCCGCCAAGAGCAAGAGAGCTCTCCAGATGTTGTCACGGGTATGATCGAAGTCTTTACTTTTGATGCTTATGCTTTGTTAGACCCAGGATCAATTTTATCTTATGTAACTCCTGATGCTTCAAATCAGTTTGAAATTCTCCCTGAAAAGCTTTTTGAACCTTTCTGTGTTTCTATACCTGTTGGGGAGTCTATTCTAGCGGAAAGAGTCTATCATGATTGTCTTGTTTACATCAATCACAAGAGTACCATGACTTATTAATAGAGTTAAAAATGGTGATTTTGATGTTTGATGTCATTCTAGGTATGGAATGGATCCAGGTCTGTTATGCATCAATAGATTGCTGAACTTGGTTGTCAAGTTTCAGATTCATAATGAGCCGGTTATAGATTGGGCTAGTAGTTCAGCAGTGCCTAAGGGTCACTTTATTTTGTACCTTAAGGCGAGGAATTTAGTTTCTAAGGGGTGTATCTATCACTTAGTCAGATTTAATGACTCAAGTGTTGAGGTACCTTCCATCCATTCAGTCAGTTCCTATAATCAATGAGTTTCTAGAAGTCTTTCCTGATTATCTATCCGGAGTCCCTCCTGAAAGAGAGATAGACTTTGGCATAGATGTCATACTAGAGACTCGTCCTGTCTGTATTCCGCCATACAGAATGGCACCAACAAAGTTAAAAGAGCTAAAGGAGCAGTTGAAAGATCTGTTATATAAGAGCTTTTTTCGACCGAGTGTCTCATATTGTAGTGCTCTGGTCTTGTTCGTTAGGAAGAAGAATGGGTCCCTTAGGATGTGTATAGACTACTACCAATTGAATAAGTTACCATCAAGAATAAATGTTCTCTTCCAAGGATAGATAATCTCTTCGATCAACTTCAGGGTGCTTCTTGCTTTTCCAAGACTGACCTCAGATTAGGCTATCATCAGTTAAGAGTTAGGGAATGTGATATTCCCTAGACAACTTTTAGAACAAGGTATGGGCATTATGAATTTCTGGTTATGTCCTTTGGTTTGATTAATGCACTTGCAGCATTCATGGATCTTTTGAACGGAGTCTTCAAACCTATTTGGATCTGTTTTTCATAGTTTTCATTGATGAAATACTGATTTATTCAAGCAATAAAAAAGATCATGCTAGTAACCTAAGGGTTGTCCAAGTTCTCCAAGTGTGAGTTTTGGCTTAAGTCTTTGGCGTTCCTAGGCCACGTTATTTCTGGTGAAGGTATTAAAATTGACACTCAGAAGATAAAAGAAGTTAGGAGTTGGCCTAGACCCATATCTCTGATAGATATAAGGAGTTTCTTGGGTTTGGCTGGGTATTATAGGAGATTTGTTGAAGGATTCTCATCTATCTCTTCTCCTTTGACCAAGTGAAGACACTTAAGTTTCAATAGTATGAAGCTTTTGAGAAAAGCTTTCAGGAGTTGAAAAAGAGGTTGACTACAACGTTGATTTTGACCTTACCAGAGTGTACTCAAGGCTTTGTGGTGTATTGTGATACATCAAGAGTTTGCTTGGGTTGTGTGCTAATGCTGCATGGAAAGGTCATAGGTTATGCTTCCAGGCACTTGAAAGTTCATGAGAAGAATTATCCCACTCATGACTTAGAATTGGCTGCAGTAGTGTTTGCATGCAGGTTTTCCATGGGAAGTACTTCCCATGTCGAAGAAGAAAAGAGGGAGTTAACATAAGATGTGCACAGACTTGCACGTCTGGGAGTCGAGCTTATGGATTCCACAGAAGGAGGCATAGTAGTGACGAATGGGGCTGAATCATTGATATACCGTGGTTTCACGGTATTATTAATACTTTTTCCTTAAGTTTAGTGTGTCCAAAAGACTTTTTGTGCTAATTTTTATATAAGTTTCTTTTTAATTTGCAGAAATCTGTCTGAAGCTGAATGCGGAAATTTTGAGCAAAGAAATGCAGAAGAGACCACCTATGGAGCTTATGACGGTCCGTCGTGCTTGTGACGGTCCGTAGGTGGCAGCGTAGTGCAGCTGCTGAAGGAAGATGGGGAAGTCTGACCAAGTGTGGGGTTACGAAGCTTGTGACGGTCCGTCGTGTCTATGACGGTCCGTCCGGCAGGTTCGTCATGAAGTTCAGAGAAGTGATCCCAGTACCCATATTCCAAGAGTTGAAGTGTTTTGAAACGAAGGCCCTAGACGGACCGTTGTGCCTATGACGGTTCGTCATACTTGCCGTCGAGGGTAATGAAGAAGAACAGCAGAAGAAATTGCACAAGTATGGGACGACGGAGTCCATGACGGTCCGTCGTGACCATGACGATCCGTCGTGAGGTCCTTCGACCCAGCCGCGTTTTGGCAGATTTCCAGCAAATAAAGTCCTTGTTTAATTAGGTTTTTATTTTTTATAAATAGTTCGAAAAACCTCGTTTTTTGAGGTTAGACTCTTAGATTGTTAGACTCTTAGATTGTAATATTCCTTATTGGTAAACATTGTATTGTGAGATTCTTGATAATCATTAGACTTTTTGTGAGATTATTGATTACTTTGAGAATTCTTGCAAGTGATTTTTGGTGATTAATCAAGCAAACTTTTGGATTTTATTCTTTCTCATTGAAGTAAGTACATGAATTCTTATTTAATATATTTGAATATTGTGTTTATGGCCATGAGTAACTAAACTCCATAACTAGGGTTGTGGGAACCATAGGCAAATAATGAGATAAACCCTAACTAAAATAACAATTCTAGAATAGTGTCTTCCATGTATTAATAATTCTTTTGCTTAGAAGTCTTTTTAACGGATGTCCAACGTTAGAACTCGCGTTAATGCTACTTGCCGGACCAAGGAGTTAGATAATAGGAAAAGAATTATTAACATAGATTTAGTGTATACTATCTAATAGGCTAGTATTGATTGGTACGAGGTAATAACTTAGTCAAATATCAAATACGATGCTTAATATGAGGTAAGGATAAGGGTTAGGATAGCAACACACGTAGGCGGACCAAGGTGCGGAGTGAGATTTTCTAGATGCCGGACCAAGGATTTAGAAATACATAACTTATCACTTTGCATGCAAGATACTAGGAAAGAATTGTTATAGTCAGAGTTATCAAGTTATGAACCTGTGGGGAACACGTAAACCCTAGTTACTTTGATTAATTGATTAAAATCCAATATTCAAAGTTGTTAAGTGTTTCTGTCAAGTTTGTTAATTAATTTTACTCATTTAGAAATAGAAACCCCCCTTTATTATTTTTACTTTCCAAGGAAGTCATTGACCAAACAATAGTAATAACAGGTTGAAGTTAAGTCTAGACTACTTTCCTCGTGGGAACGATCCCAACCTCACTAGTTGGGTTATTTACTTGACACGACCGCTTTACTTCTTATTTGAGAAGTAAGTTTGAGCGTATCAAATTTGGCGCCGTTGCCGAGGAATCTAGCTTTTAGATTAACTTGAACTTATTACTATAATTTAGTTGATATTTTCTTGATTTTACTTTGTTTTATTGTTTTTGATTTCTTTTCAGAACTATCCTCCATTTATGCCAAATACACGGAGAGGAAGAGAACCTTTGTTTCCCTACGATCACGAGTTAGAGCGTATACTGCGCAATATGAATCGAAACTTGGGAATAAATGATGAGGATCCGAACCAGAACATCCTAGCTCCGGTTGATGTTCATGGTCAGATGTTAACCGATGCTCCGGGTGAACATCAACAGAGGGGACAAAATCTCGTTCCACAGCCCCAAGCATACTACAGAGGGTATGATAACATAGAAGACTCGGATGGGCCACTTGTCTTTCCCCCTCTACCCACAGGCCACACCTTTGTGGTAACTAGTAGCCTGATGCAAATGCTCACTGCCAGAGGTTTGTTTTCAGGGCTACTTTTTGAGGATCCACATGTCCATATAGCTAAGGTAAGGGCAGTGTGTAAAAGTTGTGTGAGGAGGCCTGATTTGGATCTAGATGTAATAGGGCTCAGAGTGTTTCCTCTCTCACTGACGGGAGAGGATGCTATATGGTTCACTGAACTCCCATACAACTCAATCTTCACTTGGAACCAATTAAGAGATGTTTTCTTAGCACGCTACTATCCGGTCTCCAAGAAACTAAGCCACAAAGACAGACTGAACAACTTTGTGGCACTACCAGGAGAGTCAGTTAGTAGTTCTTGGGATAGATTGACCTCATTCTTGAGAAGTGTTCCAAATCACCGTATAGATGATGAGTCACTGCAAGAATACTTCTATCGGGGACAGGATGATAACAATAAAGCGGTGTTGGACACTATAACAGGTGGATCTTATGGGGAGTGTCCTTATGCTGAGATCGCTGAAAAATTAGAGAAAATCTCCCGAAATAATAAAGCTTGGAGTACTAGGAAGTCTGATATAGGGAGAAACACCTTCGCAGTGCAGTCCACTCACAACCCAGCCACAGATGAGATTCGCGAAGAAATGGCTCAGATGAGAACCGAGCTTGGGTTGGTACTAAAACATGTCACTGGGGGTGCAGAAAAGATAAATGCAGTCAACTTCTTGGCTAAACCACCACCTCCTAATGATGAATACTATTATGCGGAGGACACTTATGCAGTAAATGAGCAGACGGGGGGTTTCCGACCAAGCGCCCATGGCTCAAATCAGGATAACTGGCGCCAAGGTCGGAACTATGGTAACTACAACCGTGAGGGTCATTATGTCCGAGATGGAAACTACAACCGCGACAACAACTGTAACAGGGGTAACTATGCTAATAGAAACGACAGGAATGGGCCCTATGTCCCTCCTCAAAATCGTGAAGTTACTCCTAGGGATGGTGGAGATAGTATGGCGCGAGTTGAGGATATGTTGCACAAAATGATGAGGAGGTTCGATGCTAGTGATGAGCACATTAAAGAGTTAAGGGGTGATTTAGCTAGTATTGGGCAAAAAGTTGATACACATGCAATTTCGATTAAACAGATCGAATTGCAAGTGGCCCAATTATCTGCGACAGTGAACACACGGCAACCGGGCACTCTTCCTAGCAACACTGTCCAAAATCCAAAGAATGATGCGCACTGTATGGCAATCACTACTCGGGGTGGTAGGCAAACCATTGACCCACCTATGCCATCTACTGAGGAAAATGTGAGAAAGGATAATGATAATGTGGAAAAGGGTAGTGGTGAAGCAGAGGAAAGTAATGGAAAAGATGCAGAAGTACCTATGAAGGTAATTCCCATGCCTAGGCCACAACCACCTTTCCCTCAGAGATTAGTGAAAAAGATCGAGGATGGTAAATACCGGCGCTTCATAATAATGTTGAAGTAGCTTTCTATCAATGTTCCTTTGGTAGAAGCTCTAGAACAAATGCCCGGTTATGCCAAATTTATGAAAGATCTGGTCACCAAGAAAAGGTCGGTCACTTTCGAGGATGATGATAGACTGCAACATTGTAGTGCTATTGCTACAAGATCCCTCGTACAAAAGAAAGAAGATTCCGGTGTGTTCACTATTCCTTGTACAGTTGGCTCATTACATTTTGCGAAAGCATTATGTGATCTGGGGGCAAGCATAAATTTCATGCCCCTCTCGATTTACAAGAAGTTGGGTTTGGGGGATCCAAAACCCACTGCGATGCGGCTACTGATGGCTGATCGGACAGTGAAACGGCCTATAGGGATACTCCATGTTGTGCTAGTAAAAGTGGAGTCATTCATCTTTCCTACTGATTTTGTTATTCTTGATTGTGAGGTCGATTTTGAAGTGCCTATTATTCTTGGGAGACCATTCCTTGCTACAGGTAGAGCCTTAGTTGATATGGAGAAGGGACAGATGACATTTCGGTTGAATAATGAAGAAGCGACCTTCAATATTTGTAGGACCATGAGGCAGAGTGGTGAGCTCCAATCGGTATCTGCCATATCCCACATGAAAAAGGAGAATGAAGAAAAAAGTGCAAAACAAGAGTTTATGGTTTGGGATTTGGTGCTTGTAGACAGTTCTTGGGTGCCTTGTCTTCCGGGCAAGCTCAAGTCCAAATGGACTGGCCCTTACTTGATTACCCAAGTATTCCTTCATGGATCAGTTGAGTTAAAAGCCAAGGAGGAAGTGCGGTTTGAGGTTAACAGAGAACGAATAAAACTCTATTTTGGGCATAAAGCATCGGGGAATAAAGTAATAGAGGCAAACCATCTTGATGAAGGCTGAGTAATCAAGTGTCCTCAGTCGTGCCGCGATGTTAAATCAGGCGCTTGTTGGGAGGCAACCCAATACTTATAGTTTTTTTTCTTTCATTCTTTCTAGTAATGGTAGAATTCTCTACTAATGGGTTTTAAATTTGAAGGCACATCACCAGGAAATTCTGCAGAAGATCACTCTGAAACAGTCACCAACGGACACATGCGACGGACCGTCGTGCTCTCGACGGTCCGTCCTGCACAACCGTGCTGGTTGTCAGAGACCCTAGTCCTAAAGGTCTCTCACATTTTCTAAGTGTCCTCCAACGGACATCTTCGATGGACCGTCATACTCTCGACGGTTCGTCCTGCATAACCGTCATGGCGGTCAGAGACCTCTCTCTTAAGGGTCTCCATTTATTTTATGTGTCCCATGACGAACATCGACGACGGACCGTCATAATCACAACGGTCCGTGCTAATTGTCGGCGCTTTGCGCCCCAGGTTTGCTTCACCTACCACTCTTGTATTTTAATTTTTTTATGCATTGGGGACAATTGCATGTCTTTTTGTTGGGGGTGGGGTAAATGGAAAGTGAGTGCTAGGGTGAAGTCTGAGTAGCCCAATTCACTATCCTCTTTTGGGGTTTTCTTGCCTGTGTTCTTTTTCCCCTAGAGACTGATTACTTTTTCTGTTGAACCGGCATGTCTATATCTTTCGTACATAGTTTAATTTTGGAGCACGATGGCTAAAATGATATCCTGATAAACTTGAAAATGATGCATGACTAGGCATAGTAACTGATAATTGTGTGGCTCTAAACATGACATAGAGTTACACCATTGCATTACCCTAAGTCTTAAATTCGAACTAGGTGTATGATAATCTGGTATAGTGATGAGATGTCATGTGAGTGTGAGGAAAATTCAAATAAGTTCACTATTGGTACTGAGCTAGAACTTGCCTGGTTAGTCCTGCTGAAAGTAAGTTGTAATAGACAATTAGGAAACGATCATAGGCCCTTATTCAATATAGCCAATTTCTAGCCTAAATAAAAGAAAACCAAATGAAATTTATCCTTCTTTGATCCATATGATCTGAGCTTAAAGTAGACCTTTCTTTTTCACCCCAACTGATCTTTTCTGGGAACAATGTGTTGGCCCTGGTCCCTCCTTGGACATGTGCACCTCAGTTTATGCCAAAAGCATAAGTTGAGGGTGGCTAATGCAATAAACAACCTTCGTTATGGCCCTGAACCAACTTTGGGTATAGTGTACCTTGACTCATGGCAAAGCCATGAGTTGAGGGTGGCTATTATGAGGAATGCTCTGGAAAGTGGGGTTGAAAGAAAAAAGAGAGATAAAGAAAAAGTAAAGTGACTCAAGAATTAGTTGAAAGAAAAGTAAAGAAAAAGAAAAATATACAAGAAATACAAGCAAGAAAAGAAGAGAGTCACTTACACTAATAACGAAAGAAGAGAAAATAGCAAGGTGAAAGAATAAGATAAACTGGGCGAGATAAAATGATAGAAAGTGGAAGGTTTAGCCGATATGTCAAGGAGGGAAAAAAGTCACTAAAGTATACCTAAATATACCTTACGTGACCCCGAGCCTATGTTACTAGCTAAAAAAGTCCTATCGTGATCCTAAGGATTGTATAGCGAACTTAAGGCAGTGAACATAATGGCAAGCTTATGGAAATAGGTATGAATGAGTGTGACATTGTTCTGAGAGCGAGTGTTGAAAAGTAATCTTGATACTCAAACTGAAATCATTGTGTGAAAAAAGGATTATTTTGTTTTAAAGTGAGGACACTAGTTGCAATACCGGAATTGTTAGCACCTCGGTTAGAAATTGAAGAGGATAGGTGTTAGTGCATGGTGAGTCTGTGTCATGTTCTAATCCCACAAAATTCAAGCCTATTAGTGATAGCATGTATAGATTTGATGAGATTAATCGGGATTGATAGCCAAATGATTGCAAAGGATAAAACATGGATACTATTGTACAAAGATTTTGTATTGAGTCATAGTGCGTCGCTTGAGGACAAACAACGAATTTAAGTTGAGGGTGTTGATATACCGTGGTTTCAGGGTATTATTAATACTTTTTCCTTAAGTTTAGTGTGTCCAAAATCCTTTTTATGCTAATTTTTATATAAGTTTCTTTTTATTTTGCAGGAAATCTGTCCGAAGCTGAATGCAGAGATTTTGAGCGAAGAAATACAGAAGAGACCACCTACGGAGCTTATGACGGTCCGTCGTGCTTGTGACGGTCCGTAGGTGGCAGCGTAGTGAAGCTGCTGAAGGAAGATGGGGAAGTCTGACCAAGTGTGGGGTTACAAAGCTTGTGACGGTCCGTCGTGTCTATGACGGTCCGTCCTGCAGGTTCGTCATGAAGTTCAGAGAAGTGATCCCAGTACCCATATTCCAAGAGTTGAAGTGTTTTGAAACGAAGGCCCTAGACAGACCGTTGTGCCTATGACGGTCCGTCATACTTGTCGTCGAGGGTAATGAAGAAGAACAGCAGAAGAAATTGCACAAGTATGGGACGACGGAGTCCATGACGGTCCGTCGTGACCATGACGATCCGTCGCGAGGTCCGTCGACCCAGCCGCGTTTTGGCAGATTTCCAGCAAATAAAGTCCTTGTTTAATTAGGTTTTTATTTTTTATAAATAGTTCGAAAAACCTCGTTTTTTGAGGTTAGACTCTTAGATTGTTAGACTCTTAGATCGTTAAATTCCTTATTGGTAAACACTGTATTGTGAGATTCTTTATAATCATTAGACTTTTTGTGAGATTATTGATTACTTTGAGATTCTTGCAAGTGAATATTGGTGATTAATCAAGCAAACTTTTGGATTTTACTCTTTCTCATTGAAGTAA
>NC_028646.1:39624412-39627871 GCF_001406875.1 Solanum pennellii | reverse complement strand
GCGGAGTGAGATTTTCTAGATGCCGGACCAAGGATTTAGAAATAAATAATTTATCACTTTGCATGCAAGATACTAGGAACGAATTGTTATAGTTATAGTTATCAAGTTATGAACCTGTGGGAACACGTAAACCCTAGTTACTTTGATTAATTGATTAAAATCCAACATTCAAAGTTGTTAAGTGTCTCTTTCAAGTTTGTTAATTAATTTTACTCATTTAGAAATAGAAACCCCCCTTTATTGTTTTTAGTTTCCAAGGAAGTCATTGACCAAACAATCGTAATAACAGGTTGAAGTTAAGTCTAGACTATTTTCCTCGTGGGAACGATCCCAACCTCACTAGTTGGGTTATTTACTTGACACGACCGCTTTACTTCTTATTTGAGAAGTATGTTTGAGTGTATCAATCATCCTTGGTGTCAGAGGTGAAAGAGAAACAAAAGCAAGACCCTATTCTGCTTGATTGAAGACAATTGTCCATAGCCAAAGAGTATTGGATTTCAAACAAGGGGGAGATGATGAAATACCAACGTAGATTATGTGTACCTAAGGTGGATGGACTTCAACAGAGGATCTTGGAGGAGGCTCATAGCTCCAGATATTCCATTCATCTGGGTTCCACCATAATGTACCGTGATTTGAGAGAGGTATATTGGTGGGAAGGTATGAAGAAAGATATTGCTGAATTTGTTTCCAAGTGTTCAAATTGTCAGCAAGTGAAGGTAGAACACCAAATACCAGGAGTTTTAGCTCTAGACATAGAACTTCCGGAATTGAAGTGGGAGATGATTAATATGGACTTCATCACAGTCTTGCCAAGATCGCAAAGGCAACATGATTTCATTTGGGTGATTGTCGACATAATGGAAAAGTCAGCCCATTTCTTTCCAGTCAAAATTACTTTTTCGGCGGAGGATTATGATAAGTTGTACCTTCAAGAAGTGGTAAGACTTCATGGAGTGCCAATCTCCATTATTTCATATAGAGGTGCGCAATTTACCGCAAATTTTGGAAATCTTTCCAAAAAGATTTGATTTCCAAGGTGAGTTTGAGCACTGGTTTTCATCCTTAGACAGATAGACAAGCAAAGCGTACTATGTAGATCTTGGAAGATATGTTCAGAGCTTGTGTGATCGACTTTATAGGTAATTAGGATGTCACCTACCTCTCATTGAGTTCACTTACAACAACAATCATCATTTGAGCATCCAAATGGCTCCATATGAAGCTCTTTATGGGAGAAGATGCAGATCTCCTATTGGGTTGTTCAAAGTTGGCGAATCAGTGTTGATAGTATAAAAATTATTTCACCAAGCTATGGAGAAGGTTAAAGTGATTCAAGAAAGGTTGAAAACTGCACAAAGTTGCCAAAAGTCCTACACAGATGTTAGAAGAAGGTCATTAGAGTTTGAGGTAGATGATTGGGTGTATCTTAAGGTTTCACATATGAAAGGAGTTATGAGGTTTGTTAAGAAAGGGAAACTTAGTACCCGGTATATAGGAACTTATAGAATCTCCAAGAGAATGGGCAATATGGCTTATGAGTTGGAGCTACCCCATGAGTAGAAGCGGTTCATCAGGTATTTCACATTTCTATGTTGATTGAAGAAGTGTTTGGGTGATCCTTCATTGGTAGTACCAATATGGAATGTGGGGAGTAAGGATAATTTATCCTGTGAAGAAGTTCCGGTTCAAATTTTGGATCGGCAGGTTCGCAAGTTGACGACAAAGGAAGTTGCTTCGGTCAATGTCCTTTGGAGGGACCAATTTTTTAAAGAATCAACTTGAAAAAATGAGGAGGATATGAAGAAGAGTTATCCACATCTCTTTGAATCCGGAGAGAATGCAGATCAAAATACTAAACTCTCTTCTTAGCACTTTACAAGATTATGTATAAGCATGTTATTACTTGCTTTTGTGGTTGAGTGCGGAAATGATATTACTATCCTTAGCTTAGAGAAAGAATTCTCATTCGAGGATGAATGTTCCCAAGGGGGAGATATTGTAACATCTCAGATTCTAGATAAACTAAGGTTAAGCTAATAAAAACAAGAAATATCAAATTTGGAAATAAGTAAGGAACTATGGAAATTTTCAAGATTTCAAAAGTAAGTTTTGATCATTTTCGTAAGTCCATAACATAAGGAAGAATGTGGGTGAGTTCTTTATATGTATGGAAATATCGTTGGAAGATCTTTCCAACGACACCAAGTTTTCAAATTTCTGAGTTTTTATGAGTGAGATATGACCTTCGGAAGATGGGTTATTGAGCACAGAAATGTTCCTAAACCGGATTTAGTAAGGTTGTTTTGGTCTTTTCCTTAAGTCAATTAATTATTTTGTTTTGGAGTAATATGCTGGGGTATAAAATGATCCCATTCATTTTACGCACTTTGAAAAATAGAATAGGGTTTTGAAAGCAAGGAGAAAATAAGAGAAGGAAGAAGAAGATGCAAGAACACAAGGAAAAAGGCACACCCCGTTCTTTCCCTACCTTTTCGTACTAGTTCCTAAATGATGTACCCCTCATTCGTAGTTGTTTCCAACACTCTAAGGTACATCTATACATCATGAAATCATCCATAAACATGAGATCATTATCCTTGAATCCATAATTCAATTCAAGAAAAGTAAGGTCAAAGTCAAAGAAGTTAAGAGCCAAGTCTAGAAATTAATAAGCAAGACAAGATGAAGTTTTCTAAAGTCTTTCACAAATCTTTTCACTTTGTTTTAATAGTTAAAGTTCAAGTCTAGAAAGAGTAAAGATCTGAGTTTATATCTCAAAAGATATAAGGGAACAAAGTATTCCCTAAGAGTTACAGTTTCAAGTTAAGTAAAGAGCAAGAGTTGAGTTCATTTATCAAAATATATAAGGGAACTAAGTTTCCCTAGAGTTCTATAAATGTTTCACATTTGAGTAAACTAAAAGTTCCAAAAGTGTTTTGAACTAAAAGGCGAACATTGATTCCAAAAAGGAGCTTTTTAAAGCTTATGGGTTCAGTAAATTATCTCAACCCAAAGGAAGGAATTTTTATTAAAAGCATGAGCTAAAGTACATTTTGGGAGTAGTATTGAGCACCGATGTGGAGATGAGAGTTCATATTAACTCAAGTCTCCATGTAACCATGTAGACAACATGGGAATTGACGTGTCATACTTTTTTTATGATCACGTAAGGAGAGCTAGTGGATCCACTAAGTTGAGTAAAATCTTATACCGATGACAAAGTTTAGGATGATCCTCTTGCAACGTGAGCTAAGACGTTGTATCATCACTTAGGCTCATAGCGATAGTTTTCGGTTAGAGAAACTCCCACAGAGACGATATTACTTTCTTATATAAGTAAAGTTGAGTTTGTTATTGCATTTCTTTTAACAAACTATATATATATATATATATACACACACACACACACACATACATATATATATATAGATATATATATATATATATATATAT
>NC_028646.1:39604541-39624223 GCF_001406875.1 Solanum pennellii | reverse complement strand
TATATATATATATATACACACACACACATTTTGCATGTGATTTAAACTGCTTTATATGTATATCATTTGAGTTAAGTATACTCTTCATTTGAGCAGAGCCAAGGTAACTTCCTATAATTCCCTCAAGCCTAAATCATTGTTTATCTCTCCAACTCGCATACTTGTACATTTAATGTATTGATGCCAGTTGGCCTGCATCATTTCATGATGCAGACGCAGGTACCCAGGACCAGCACGCAACGCTTTGTTGATCCAGATTGAGCTTCATAGTTTGTGGTGAGCCTCCTTGCATTCTGGAGGACATCTTTTTATTTCTACATTAGCTTAGCTTTTAGGATATTGTGGGATCTATCCAAACATCCCTCTATAGACAGTTTAGATGCTTCGTAGACTTAAGTATTTCAGGTTGGAGTTGTTTTTCAGTTATTAAGACTCAAGTTCCATTTTGGCCAAAGTTATGATACTCGTGTCAAAGTTGAGGTTTTGTATTCGGATGATTTAAGTAGTCAGGCCAGGGGTTCGCTTGAGGGGCAACAATGGTCTTTGAGTGTCGATTCCGCCCTGGGTGTAGGCTTGGAGCGTGACAATAATCCTTTTTCTCTCATATGAACAATTATTCTATGCCAAAAATCTGTGTAGAATTCTCTTTGTGAGCCGCATTTAATTCACCTTGGTATATTTCTGCATTTGTATTGTACAATGTGCCACGGGCAACTCCTTTTGCAATCACCAATGCCCCTTTGGTAATTCACCAATTTTTATTTGCAAAGTAATTATTGTATTCATCTCTGTCCAAAGCAACTCCCGAGATCAAGTTCATCTGCAAATTAAGTATGTGGCGCACATCTTTCAAAACTAATGTGCATCCGACATTTGTCTTTAAGCAAACATCTCCGATCCCCACAATCTTTGAGTAACTTGTTATTACCCAGTTTCACATTACCAAAATCACCTGCTGTATATCTGCAAAAAAAGATCTCTTACTGGTGTGGCACCATAAGATGTTATTGTGTCGACCACCCATTCCGACTCTACACCTGCCATGTGCATGCAATCTTCTTCCTCATTTATGAGGAGAACAACATTGTCATTATTTTGCACCATGACAACTTTGTTGTCATCATTCTTCTGGCCGCTGCTTTCTTCTTTGCCCCTTTTAAGATTTTGACAATCTTTTTTGAAGTGCCCTGGTTGATCGCAATTGTTGCAATTTCTGGCCTTTGATTTTGATTGGACCTTGGACTTTTCACGAGCTCCGGATCTACCATAGTTACTTGATCTCTTTAGTAACTTCTGCCTCTACTTTTCGTGATGAGAGTCTGTTTGTGAACTGCACGCTTTTTTCTCATCTTCTCATTAAGTAGGAGGGCATATGTGACATTCTTCAACTCAATAGAGTCCTTACCATGCAAAATAGTTGTTGCCAAATTATCCTTGGAAGATTGCAACGATTTTAGGAGCACTATGGCTTTATCTTCATCCTCGATCTTTATTCTGAGGTTTACCAGCTACCTGAATTTATTTGTCAGTGTTTTGGACATGTACAAATTTTCTAACTTTATCCAAATTCCACATGCACTCTCTTCATCGATGATGCTATTAACCACATCATCTGTTAAGTGCAATCTAATTGCACTAGCAACCTTTTCATCCATTTCTTCCTAATCCCCAAGTTTCATAGATTCGGGCTTTTTAGATTTGTCGTTCAGTGTCTTGTGCAAATCATGTTGGATGAACAAGTCTTTCATCCTTCTTTGCCACGTTGAGAAAACTCCATTAACGTTGAATTTCGCTAACTCATATTTTATTCAGGACAGTTTTTCACTGAGTATAGTACGATAAGCTGCAAAAAACATTTCTTTAAATGAGCAGATCCTGTGCTCTGATACCAATTGTTGAGAATAAATCCGTAACAGAAATAATATTTGCGGTAATAAAAGCAATAAAAGTGGAACATAACAATACAATTAATCAACGAGAATAAAAGAGAAATAATGACAACAAGATTTTACATGGAAAATCTCCAAAATAAGGAAAAAACCACGAACTGAGAGTAGCAATTGATATCACTATAGTAAGGATTTTTACACTCGTAGTTCTGAGTAAAAATCCAAAGACCACCACGCACTCAAAATTTAAATAACCCTCTTTTGATTTTTCCACCTCACTACGATATCGCCTACACTCTCTATTTTTCCTGACAAATTATTTTCCTTTGTGATGCCTCACTCTTCTTTTCTCTCCTTTGTTTTTTGTGCAGTTAAGAATGAAGATTGACCCTCCCTTTTATAGAGAACAAATTCTCTACCCTCCAAATGTGATATAGAAGAAAAACAATTTTTTATTATTCACAACTTACCAACTTTTGAATATTGAGGAAAGCTGAAAATAAATCAGCACACCAAATCTGTCAAACTTTAAAATTGTGAGAGTTATTCAAAGTTTGTCACATTAGGATGGACCCCACATGATAGTGGTTGTACAAAACACTTGACATATGAAAGAAATCTTTTTAAAGAGTTCCTTCCAATGGAAAATAAGAAATTCATAATTGAAAATGGTGATTGTATTCTTGCAAAAGCAAAGAGAGTCTGTTCCAATTAAAACAAATTTAGGTACAAAAATATTTTGAGATATTTTTTATATGTTTGATATTGATAAAAGTTTGTTTAGTGTTGGTCAGTTAATAGAAAAAGAATTTAAACTATTATCTGGAGATAAATATTGTCAAATCTTTGATTCTACTAAGCAAGAGACTTTACGAGTTGAAATGAGAGGTAAGAGTTTCTCATTTAATCCAACAGATAATGCACACAAGCCTTACAAGATAAATTATAGATTAACAGATTTGTTTACAAGGTCAATTTGATATATGACTACAATTTACAATTCCTAATCCAAGAATGACTATTGAGAATATGTCTCAGGATAATGCACAAATAAATTACTTAGCTATTTTTAGGGTTTTAAAATTATGTTATTAGAGTCTTATTTGACTTATATTTAGGAGTTATTTTTTATTTGTTATTTGAATTTTACTGATAATTTAGTAGCATATTTTTATATTTTCAATTACAAATTATATTTATAAATATAAGTCTTTGGATTATTAATAAAGCAATTCCATTTCACAATTCTACAATATTTTTCCTCAAAGTCTTTATCTATTAGTTTCTTAATTTCTTTGTAAAAACATCAACATGCGACAAGTTTTTTCTCTTGAAAAAAACATAAATATCTATGATAGATGAGGAACCACCAAGATTTTTTTTATCTATTGTTCTCCTATTCGTTCAAGACAATATTAGTGGACATACATCCGCCAATACACTCAAAGTTAAGAAATTTATGTCTTCCTCATGTCTTTAGAAAAAGACACCAAAGTAAGTTCTAGAGTCGTGGACTCCGGGAATAACGAGATCTTACTCTGATTTTTATTCCTCCCCTAATGTGAAAATTAAACATTACAAAAATAAATATTCAAGTACAACCAAGATATGAAGAAAGATCTGAGATTTATATATTTAAGCTCACAATTGTCACTCTTCAAGTTGAGTGGTGGCTTTATCCCCTCAAATTAAGGTCAAAATTAGTCCATAAATGATTTATGATACTTTTTTAAAAGGTTAAGGTGTTTTCTGTCTAAATTTGAAAAGACGACATTGATCATCACTATAGTCTAAAGTTGTTGGCGCAGATACTTAGTCGTATGTGTGACATTCATTTAGACATCCCTTTTTCCACATGCATGGAGTTCTAGTGCTCATTGGTTCTCGTATAAGCGACAATTTTGGCATAGGTACAACGTCACAGGAATGACCCTTTCTTTGTTGTTGCAACTCTTGTGTAACAGTGATAACCTTACTGCAGCACCTTTTTATTTGTCGAAGGATTTGACAGTTAATTTATAGCAACAACTTTATTCATTTTTCTCCTCTTTTGGATTCATTTTTCTTCAATCCTTTTTTTCTCAACCTTTAACTTATTATTCTCATACAACACAGATAAATAGTCTCATTCGATGAGTAGAATGCACAAAAATAAAAAAAAAAGGACACAAATAAGTGACAAAATTTACCATTTATCAATTTCTTACTCATAATTAATTAAGGTATACGTCTTTATATCTATTCCCTTGTTCATTAACAACTACAACGTTGACCTTTGGTATGTTGTGTTTTAAATGGTGTAAATGGAAATGAAGAGTTGCAACTTTTATGAAGAGTTGTGACTTTTTATAAAAAGTTGTGACCTTTCCAAAATATTGTGACTTTTTCAAAGGTTTGTGACCTTTCTGCTAAGGCACAATAAGAACCTTTTCACACTACCCTTTGTTTACTATAAATTTAGGAATTTTCTCTCATTTTAGAAAAAAGAATTTCTTGACTTCTTCTATTACTACTAGATCTAGTATCTAAGTATGTTTTACTTTTGTTGAGTTGTTTGCTGACAACGTGATAAATTTTAATGTGTCTAATTGTTGTAGACTAATAACTTTTGTAGTTTTCTACTCTGGATAAATTCAACTGTGTAATTGCTTTGAAGAATATGAAAACTTTCCCTAATAAGTCATACACTATTGTATTGTTGATTTTCTACAAACTTCATAATTAATAGAAACAAATTGTACAAAACTTTTTGTCTTTATTATTAGTATTCTAAATACTAAATGATATGTCTGACTGTGATAGAAAAAAAAATAGAATAGTGACTTAAAGTGTGTGATTTTGTTCCTGCAAAAGGTACCTCTATGAAATGAACTTTGACACTATGTAAATATTTTTAAGAGAATTGAAAAAATTATAATTCTTTAGTAGAATAATATTATCAAAATAGGTTTCATACTACCAATGACATTTTGATTGTCTGAAAAAATATGTGGAAATACTATTTTCAAATACTTGTAAAATATTTTTGAGATCACATTTAAAATGTGGGGGTTCTTTGCTTATGACAAAGATAAAATTAGACTTAGTCTAACTGTATTTTGGAGCACAAGGTATGAAATTCAAAGATACTTTTGTATTATGTTAGACACACAAAGTTCTTGGAATATATTATGCATTGTGGTCATTAAGTTACTCTTTTACTAAAATATGGTATGAATACCATGAAACAACAAATTTATATATATACTTGTTAAAAGTACTGTATTTTTTAAATGAAAAAGTGTCACTTAAAATCTTGTGATTTTTCATGAAAAGATATGTCTATAAAATATAACTATTTGTATAGACATGAATATTTGTGAATAATTATTTTTGATATTTTATAGAAGAAGCATTTGAATTATTTTTTCTTATTTGACCCGATGAACTTTGTTCATGGATAATTCTATAACAATCAAATATAATGTTATGGAAATGTCCTTCTGAAAAGGACATTTGACAAGGTGATTATTTTAAACAAAGTTTGTATTACACAAAATTGTAAGAAATTGGAACAAATATATTTGAGAAAAAGCTACCTCGCAGAGAGCTTTTCAAACTCAATATTATTATTTATTCTTACTTGCTTGAGTCAAACTGTTTGTGACATGAACACTTGGGACATGTCAATTACAAAACCTTGTAACGAAATCTGATCTACTTAGAAATTTTATCTAACTCTGAGTGTAATAAATAAAAATGTCAAGTTGGTGTGGAATATAAGTATGTTGAGCTTTGTTACGAATCTATTGAAAGGTATTTTAATCCCTTGATTTACACAGACATTTGTAATATCAAGTCAACACCGTCTTGTGATGGAAAAAAGTATCTCGTAACTTTCTTGATAATTGCATTAGAAACGACTATGCATATTGGATGAATGGTAAGAATGAAGCAATAGAAAACGTCGAGATAATATAATAATGAAGTTGAAAATCAGTTGAGAAAAAGATAAGAAGTGATAGGGATGGAGAGTATAAATTTTATTTTGTAGAAATGTGTTTGAAAAGTGGAATTATCCATCAAACTATTGTCTAATTCACCTCAATCTTATGGAAAAAATAGAGTTTGAAGGAAATGATGGTTGCATTACTTATAAGTTCAGATTTACCACAAAACTTGTGTGGAGGAACTATCCTTAGTGCAAAAGGGAACAACAAAAAGTTTCATCTTTTCAGAAAGAAAGCAATAAAAAGTTTGATTAGTTCATGACACAATCTATTCTATGTGAGAAATAAAAAGGAAAGAAATTCAACTTGAAATATTTCAAAGTGTGGAGGTGTCTAGCAAAATCCCATGTTCATATTTCGAAAAGGATTAAAATAGGATCTAAGACTGGGGACTGTAAAATTAAACTTGAGTAGTCTAGTGAAATATCTAAACGATCTTGAAAAGAACAAAAGGAGAATGTACTTAATAGAGAGATTCGAGCATATTAAATGTCATAGGACATCTACTTCCTTCGAATATGATTTCGTACATTTCTTTTGTCTTCTGTAGACTCGTCCTATTGGACAATTGTGTCAATAGTGAGATTCGTTCAATCTTGAGCAATCCTATTTGGAAGTTGGTTGATATTCCACCAGGAAATAAACCTTTGTGTTCAAAGTGAATCTTCAAATGGAAAATGAAAGCCAATGGAACTACTGACAAATAAAAAATAAGACTTTTATCAAATGGTGTAGACAAAAATAAGGTTTTATTTTTGTCGACACATACTCACCAGTAACTAGAATTACATTCATTCGGATGTTAATTACATTAGATGCGGTATATGACCTCCAAATTCATCAAATGAATGTAAAATTAATTTTCATAAATAGAAAATTGGAGGAAGAAATTTACATGGAACAACTCGAGGGTTCTGTGGTTCCTCTAAAGAAAAAAAGTGTGCAAACTTTTTAAGTCACTAGATGGACTAAAACAAGCACTAAAACAATGACATAAGAAATTTGACCAAACCATGTTGACAGATGAATTTAAGAATGGTGGAAGTGATAAATGTATTTACATTAAATTTACACGGTCATTGTTTGTTTGTATATAAATGACATATTGATCATCAGTAGAGACACTAACTACATAAATGCTACTAAACATAGGATAGAAAGTAAGTTTAATAAGAAAGATCTCGGAGTTGTTGATGCAATCTATGTAATCCTCAGAACTTCATAAAGTTAAGCATTTTCACAGGTCTCATTGTATCGAAAAGGTACTTGACAAGTTCAAATATTTAGATTCAATATCATTAAAACTCCAATAAATGTTTCATTTCAAATGAGTGAAGGTGAAAGTGACTCACAATTGAACTGTGCTAGAGTATTAAAAAGTATAATGTATATCAAGAAGTGTACGCGATCAGATATAACATGTGCTATTAATAAACTGAGTCGATTCACGAGTGATCCCAATAGAACTCATTGGATGAAAATGAAAAGAGTTTTGGGGTATTTAATATAAACTCAAAACTATGTCGTGCATTATAACAAATATCAAGTCGTATTGAAAGGATAAAGTGATGAAAATTAGATCACCGCAATCAAATGAAGTGAAATCCACAAGTGGATATGTATTTACTCTTTGTAGAGAAACAATCTCTTGGAAATCTTCCAAAAAGACATGTATCGCTAGCTCTACAATGATCTCTTAGCTAGATGCTCTGGATAAGGCAGTGAATAATTTGAAAGACTCTTAAATTTCTCGATAGTATTCTTTTTTGGCCCAAACCTTTGGCATCAGTATGCATATACTTTGATAGTCAAGATGAAATAGGTAGGACATGGAGCATGATGTTTAACGAAAAGTCTCATGATATAAGACATATAATACCGTTAGAAAACTACTCTCTAGTGGAATTATCACAATTGACTATGTAAAGTCAAAGGATAATGTGTTCGATCCACTTAAAAAAATCCTAACTAGAGCAAAAATTGAAAGATCATAAGGAGAAAACAAAGTTGTGACTGACGGTCCAACATGTCAACCAACTCAATCCATTTTCATGATGAAGACAATGCTCAGGAACTAGGATACAACATTAAGGCTTGTTCATGAGTTAATAAAGCTTAAATTTTGTAATGATTTGCTAAGTTTGACAGATTTGTCCAAATAGTGTATTTACGCGATAACACATTTAGAAATCACCTATGTGATTGTGAAGTGTAAGCCTCTTCAGAGAGAATATTTATCAAAAGTCCATCTCTCTATACACTTATGAAATCAGGAGGTGTTCATGGCTGAAACGAACATAATCATAGGAATTATAAATGGTAAAGGATTAATTGTGTGATATATGATTGTCTAGGTATACATCAAATCTCGACGGTTCAAAGATATCGCATCTACCGATTGATCGAGTATATCTGGCATATGTTCACTATGAAAAGTTTAAGGGGATACTAATCCAGATGCAATTAATTTTTGTTTGTAAAGTACACATACTTATCCATTTCTTTGTCTTGGAGTCATTCCTCATTCATGTGATGGATTTTTGAGTTTTAAATGGTGTGAATGGAAAATGAAGATTTGCAACTTTTATGAAGAGTTGTGACTTTTATGAAAAGTTGTGACTTTTATGTAGAGTTATGAATTTTATGAACAGTTGTAACTTTTATGAAAGGTTATGACCTTTTCGAAAGATTGTGACTTTTCCGCAGGCTTGTGACCTTTTTGGTAAGGCACAATAAGAACATTCTCACACAACCCTTTGTTTTCTATAAATTGAGGAATTTTCTCTCATTTAGAAAAATGATTTTCTAGACTTATTTACTACTACTAAATCCAGTATTCTAAGTATATTTTACTTCCGTTGAGTGGTTCACTGACACCATGATTTTAGGTACCGATACACCAGTGAATAAAATCATTTTATCCTTGGAGGATATATTCCATTAACCTCAGGTACTTAAGGGGAATAACTTCTTTAAGGGGACATTATGCATTCAATGGGCTCGATTTTCTTCTTTATGAGAAACATTTAGTGTATTGTTTATAATCTATTTCTTATTATATTTTCTCAATTAGTTTTAATTTACGAAAGCTCTTTCAACTTTGTTATTCTTACGAAATACTTAAAAAATTTGTCCTAAGTATCTTAGAAATACAAAGTGAACAACATGATATAAGGGCACCCATCATATATTTAGTCAATAATCTATTTGCGTCATTGACTATTTCATCCTTTCCTATTTTGCTTCTTCCTTGGATCTTTCTTCAATTGAATTTTTTTAGGCTGATGCATTGCTGATTACCACCTCAACTTATCTAGTATGCCAAGACATGTTTGTTTAATTAGTTGCTATCAATTGTTGAGATAACTACAACAATTGTTGGAACAATTAGAACAACTCATATAATAATCTTTAAATGCACCAGTTTCTTTATCACATTTATATTATTTTAATTTGCATCCAAGGATAATTTCTACATCTAGTGAATGTAGATGGAATTTTCACTAAATTTGTGCCGAAGATATTAACCAAGGATGATAAAATTGAAAAACTTGAGATGAATTTGCAAGGCGTTGTGGCTATAAAGAGAGATATCATAATTGATGAGCATAATTTTGATGTAGAAGGTGGAGGAGTATCTTCTTCAATTATTGAGATAGTTTTTAGAGGTGTTGGTAAAGAATTTGTTTATAGCCACAACACCATATATAAAAAAATCAGATGCTCCTCCAATTATATACTAATAATAAATATAATAGTTTTGACTACTTTAAAAAGAAAATCTAGAACAAATAGCAATTTTGAATTTGCTACAACAAATAAGAAAATTGTTGTACTTTTCATGGTAATTGTTAGGATCGAATTCACGCACACACACTAGATGAATGAAGAACACAAGAACTTTCAAGAGAAAGAGATGAGAAATCTAGAGAGAGAGAGAGAGAAAACCCAATATTTCGTGGTAAAACCCCGTGAGTAAACTTCCACGGCGGTGAGGTATATTTATATTAATAAATCAGAGTATTTTTTGTTACAGAGGATAAATAGAGAATAAATAGGAAAGCCTAAAATAGAGAATAAATAGGAAAACCTAAAATAGAGAATAAATAGGAAAACCTAAAATTAATCAGGCTCCACTACCTAACAATTCTCCCACTTGGAGAGTGACTCAGTCATCCAAAAATACATTCTCAAAAAAAAAAATCTATTCATCATCAACATCTTTACCGTACCGCAACATCTGTAGCAACAACTACAGAAGACCAACCGAGGTTTTACATAACCTCACTTTCCCAACATCAACACATTTCGTCAACATGTCTGCCGGGTTCTTTGCACCCTCTATCTTCTCCAAGCACATATCACCATCCTCCACTGCCCTGCGAGTGAAATGGTATCACCTTCTGATGTGCTTAGTCTTCGAATGATAGACTGGATTTTTCACAGACTGTATGGAACTCTGGCTATCTGAGTAAAGAATCTTCTCGCTCTGCTTCTTGCCCAATTCCTCAAGATAATCAACCAGCCATATCATCTCTTTCCCAGCTTCAGCTATTGCCACATACTCAGCTTCAGTAGATGAAAGAGAAACACACTTCTGAAGCCTGGACATCCAACTCACTATTGTTCCACCTATGGTGTAAATGTACCCGGATGTACTCTTGCTCGAGTCAACATCCCCACCAAGATCAGCATCCACAAAACCCTGTAGAGTCACCTTGCCTTTGCCAAAACAAAGTGAAGTACTGGATGTACCTTTCAGATATCTCAGAAGCCACTTCAAAGCTTCCCAATGCTCTTTCCCAGGGTTCGCCATGTACCAGTTAACAACTCCCACTGCACGTGCTATATCAGGTCTAGTGCAGAACATAGCATACATCAAACTACCAACTGCTGAAGCATATGGAACAAGTGTCATGTGATCACGCTCCTCGGCAGTCTTCAGTGACTGCTCCTTTGACAATTTAAAGTGATTTGCCAATGGAGTAGTCCTGGGTTTAGCATCATTAACCCTGAATCTGCTCAACACCTTCTCAATGTTCAACTCCTGAGATAGATTTAAAGTGCCAGCAGATCTATCCCGAGTAATCTTCATCCCCAAAATCTGTTTTGCTGGACCCAAATCTTTTATCTCAAATGCTGCAGACAACCTTGTCTTCGGATTGTTAATCTCCCTCATACTAGATCCTAGAATCAACATATCATCCACATACAAGAGTAGAAAGACATATGAATCAGTGTATTTTTTGAAGTAACAACAAGGATCCTTTTCAGCTTTGCAGAATCCACTCTTGGTCATGAAGGAGTCAAACTTCTTGTACCACTGCCTTGGCGCTTGCTTTAGTCCATACAAGCTCCTGGTGAGCTTTCACACCATGTGTTCCTTGCCTGGAACCACAAATCCTTCCGGCTGCTGCATATAGATCTCTTTGTCTAGATCTCCATGTAAAAACGTTATTTTTACATCCATTTGCTCTAGTTGCAAATTTTCCGATGCAATAATACTCAACAGAATTCGAATAGAGGTTAACTTCACAACAGGAGAGAATATTTCAGCATAATAAATACCTTTCCTTTGTGAATATCCTTTAACCACTAAACGAGTCTTGATTCTGAACACCCACTTCACAACCTTGGGGTCAAGCTTGTCTCTCTTTTCTGGATCAACATGAACATAAGCAGTGCAACCAAAAGTCCTCAAGTGTGAGTACTTGAGTTCTTTTCCTGTCCACACCTCCTTTGGAATCTTAAACCCTAAAGGAACTGATGGTCCCCTGTTGATCAAGTATGCAGTTTTGCTCACAGCATCCGCCCAAAGTGTTTTGGGCAGCCCACCGTGTATCCTCATACTCCTTGCACGCTCATTCAATGTTTTGTTCATCCTCTCACCAATTTCATTCTGCCTTGCCTTACTAGGAACTGTTCTCATCAATCTGATTCCCTCAGCTGCACAGAATGCCTTGAACTCTGATTTGTCATACTCTCTTCCATTGTCAGACCTTAGGTATTTGACTTTCAAACCGGTCTGATTCTCAACTTCAGCTTTCCACTTCTTGAAAGTTGCAAACACATCTGACTTATGCTTCAAGAAGTAAACCCATAACTTCCTGCTGAAATCATCAATGAAAGAACATAGAATCTGGATTTGCCAAGTGATGATACTGGAGATGGTCCCCAAACATCTGTATGGACCATTTCCAACTGCACTTTCTTTGGCTCTCTAGGAGTCTTTGTGAAGCTTACTCTTTTCTGTTTGCCCATAACACAGCTCTCGCAAAGACCCATATCAACAGACTTCAAACCCTCTAATGCTCCTTTTGCAACAAGCATCTTCATCCCTTTAGTACTCATTTGTCCAAGTCTGTTGTGCCACAGACATGAACCGAAAGCACCTTCAGCAACAGCGACCATGTTTATACACCCTGCAGTGGTTTACAAGTTTCCAGATTTGGTGCCACGAGCTACTACCATAGCACCTTTCACGATCTTCCACGAACCTTTCCCAAACTCTGCTGCATATCCCGTGCTATCCAACTGACCAACAGAGATCAGATTTTTCTTGATCCCAGGAATATATCTGACATCCTCCAATGTCCACTGGTTTCCCGAGGTGGTCTTTATGCAAACATCCCCCTTTCCTTCAATCTCTAAGGCTTTATTGTCAGCAAGATATAATTTTCCAAAATTTCCAGATTTAAAATTTTGGAACAACTCCCTGCTTGGAGACTAATGGAAAGATGCATCAGAATCCAAAATCCATGATTCAACCGGGCTGTTCACACTAAGGATTAGAGCATCCCCAATGTCCTCTGCTGAATTTACAGAATCATTGTCATCTCCAAATTTCTGATTCTGTTTCTTCTTTGGCTTTGTACAGTTCGTCCGAAAGTGCCCTTTTTCTCCACAGTTCCAACAAGTCACGTTTGATCTGTTCAGGGATTTTCCTCGATTCTTTGATTTTGATCGACCATGTTGATTTTGGCCTTTCGTCTTACTTCTCCCCCTTCGATCAACGCTGAGAGCACTGCCCGATGAATCTCCCACTTCTCGTTTGCGAATACTTTCGCTAAGAACAACATCACGGATTTCATCAAACTTCAGTTTCTCAGATCCACGGGAACTGCTAATCGCAGCAACAACAGTATCCCAAGACTCGGGCAGAGATGACATCAAAATCAATGCCTTAATTTCATCTTCGAAATTAATATCCACAGAATTGAGTTGACTCACAATCATATTGAACTCGTTTATATGATCAGAAACGGATCCATTCTCAAACATCTGTAAATTGAACAATCTACGCATCAAATATACCTTGTTCATTGCCGATGGTTTTTCATACATGTTTGACAGTGCCTTCAACAGACCGGACGTAGTCTTCTCCTTCACGATGTTGAACGCCACGTTTCTTGACAAAGTCAACCGGATCAACCCTAGAGCCTGGCGATCCTTGAGTTTCCACTTCTCCTCCGTCATGGATTCCAGCTTCACCCCGGTCAACGGTTCGTGAAGATCTTTTTGGTACAGATAATCTTCGATCTTCATCTTCCAGAAACTGAAATCGGATCCATCAAACTTCTCGATTCCAAGCTTCGAACTATCCATCTTCAGTGATCGTGTTGAATCTCCTTAGCTCTGATACCAATTGTTAGAATCGAATTCACGCACACACACTAGATGAATGAAGAACACAAGAACTTTCAAGAGAAAGGGATGAGAAATCTAGAGAGAGAGAGAAAAAAAAACCCAATATTTCATGGTAAAACCCCGTGAGTAAACTTCCACGACGGTGAGGTATATTTATATTAATAAATCAGAGTATTTTTTGTTACAGAGAATAAATAGAGAATAAATAGGAAAGCCTAAAATAGAGAATAAATAGGAAAACCTAAAATAGAGAATAAATAGGAAAACCTAAAATTAATCAGGCTCCACTACCTAACAGTAATTGCTGAAATTCTCTATGACAGTTTAACAAGTTGTTGTATTTTTTTAAAAGCAATTGTTGAAATTATCTATAGCATGTATGAAAATTGTTATACTTTTTATAGCAGTTGTTACAATTTTCTATGACAAGTAAGAAAGTTGTTGTGCTTTATATAACAATTGCTAAAATTTTCTAAACAAGTAAGCAAGTTAATTGATAATTGATAGTTTATTGATTGTAACACTCATATTTTATGATAAATATAGTAGTTTTGATTTCATTTAAAAATGAAATTCATATTATATAGTGATCTTGTATAATAAGATAGTTATTTGAGATACTAGACGATCAATTCCATAACGATTTCACATGTAATCAATTTAGAATGAATAAATGTTCGTTTATTAGTTATCACACTCGTGTTTAATGAATGTAGAGAGATCTTTGTCCAATTTTTAAATAAACAGTAGATTTGATAGTAATCTTACACAAAAAGATAGTAATTTGAGATATCAAACGAAAATTTAAGTAATTTCACATGTAATCAACTTAAATTGATATATTGATTGTTAATCAATTATATTAATCATATTAAATGATAAATAGGATGATTTTGACTAATTAAAAAGGAAATCTAGAATGGCTATTAATTTTATTTGAATTTTCTACAACAAATAAACAAATTGTTGTACTTTTCATAGCAATTGTTACACTATTGTACAATAATTAAATGAATTATTTTATTTTCTATAACAACTGCTGAAATTCTCTATAACAATTAAATGATTTGTCGTACTTTTACCAGTAACTGCTAAACTTTTTACAACACGTACGAAAATTATTGTATTTTTCCTAGCAATTGTTTTCATTTTCTATTCTAAGTAAGAAAGTTATTATATTTAATATAGCAGTTGTTCAAATTCTCTACAACAAGTATAATAATATAAATAAAAATAATTCAAATATGCTCTCAAATCAGAATAACAACAATTAGTACGAAAATATATAAGATAAAATGTGTTCACAAATAATAACAAGAACAACAACAATTAGTATCAAAATATACAAGATCAAATGTGTTCACATATAATAACAACAAAAACAACAATACGTATAAAAAAAAAATAATATATATATATATATATATAAGATCATATGTATTCACAAAAACAAGAAGAACAAATGTGTGTTTTATGCATCATTTCGCTCGGAGCATGTAGTCATCTTGTGATCAATTTGTTTGCATAAAAAATATTTATTTTTCTTCGTTGAAAATGATTTCCCGATTCCCTTATGTTTTTTTAGGACCTTCTTCTAACCTTTCATGGCTCAAAAAAATGGATAAGATATTCTTTTCTCTAAAATCTCAATAGGAACTTTCCAAGTTTCTTCACGTGACACTGATATAATTTCCTTCACATATGCAATCAGGTATACCTCTACTTTATTAGAGGAGTACTCATAAATGTGTCTCTGATAGTCATCCCCATATTGGCATCAAAGCGTTGTCATTGCATGTGGACAATGCATTTTGTCAATGTCAAGAACTTTACAAGTAGAAGATTTGCCTAGCCAATCAAATGTTGCATCTTCATCATGACCGGTGTTAATATACATGTAGTTGCAGTTTGATGGACCAATAGTTTGTTTCCCAGATTATATTTTTTGCAATATTTTTTCTATAGAAGGGATGAAGATAGTCGAAGATAATGAATTTCATACGCCTCTCATGAATTTTTGTAAAAATCGCTTGTTTATTGCATCAAATAGAGCAGTATTAGGATATTCTCTTTCATCAAGAAACACTGAGTTAACCGACTCAACAATATTTGTTGTCATCATATGTTACTTGTAATATATGAGTGTCCCATAATATATTATAAGTATGTGCTTATGATATATACTTATTTACAACAATTGTTGTATAGTTTTTATAGGAATTGTTGCATATTTCTCAGCAGTTACTGAAATAAGTGCAACAGTTACTATAAAAATTAAAGTGGCAGTAGTTGCTAAAAAAATACGTTAGTTATATCACCTATCAGTAATAACCATAACAAATTATACCTATTTTCGTGAAAGAATGTCATGCTCGACCGGTGAAATCCAAAGCGTATAAGATGTGTAACAACTTGTGGAATCAAATCTTTTATCCAATTAAAATGACCGTTGAACATATAAATATTATATGCTTTTGTTGGACAACACTTGCATTGTGAAAATTATTTCAAATATTTTCTCCTAAGTACCTCATGCAACAACAATAATGAGTTGAAGGAAATACAATTGAAACCATATTTCCAATACTTTGATGTCTATCATAGATTATGCCCAATTTGAGAGTATCAAGTACAAAACTTCTCAATTGCTTGAAAAAATATATGTAGGAAGCATCACATTTAGAGTTTACTATGCAAAATATCATAAAAACTATGATTCTCCACTATGCAATAGCATACAACAGCACACCACCATATCTACTTTTCAAAAATGTCAGATTAACAACTTTGACTTTTCTTATTTGTGCGAACCAAGAATTCCAACTCCATATGCCACAAAAAAGTACTTGAATCTGCCATTTTCATCAATCTTTAATGTCGTTTTACTTTCATAATTTGATGTCCTAAGAATATGACTAGAGAATCATTCCATATCCATGTTCATGTGTACCTCTTATCAAAAACTTTGTAATCAAGTTATCCCTCCAAACTTTCCAATAACTAACCTAGCATCTGAATTCATTACGAATAGAATTTTTCAAATCTTTGGTAAATGGAGCTTTACCTTCGGGATATCTATCTTTGAAGTATGCTCCAATGACTTTTGTTGTGGTGTGTGGATTATGACTTGTAAGATGTTTTGAGCCACATTTATGCATTTTTCGTACTTTTTAATATTAAATCTATCAGAATTTTAAACATTCATCGCTCTTACTCACCACTTACACTCAGGATGCTCACATTTGACGCAATATATTGAACATGAATTAATTATTTTCTTCAATCAAAATCTTTTTCACACATACAATTTTTAATGAAATATCTAATTCTTTCTTATTCTGAAACAAGATATCTCTGTAAAACATGTTCCATCATCTTGAGCATGACTTTATTAAGTTAATTAATTATAAGCTAAAGTAAAAATTAAATCAAGTGTATAAAGAGAATGCAACTTTAGAAATAAGTAAATTTACGATCTATCACAACTTTACCAATAATGGAAAATGTAGATCTCAAGGTACTACTCCAAACTTCAGGAGAATGAATATGTTGAACTTCACGCTCATCATCCGAAATATCCATATTCATCCTACCACATTCATCGCTCAACATTTGTTGGTCATCACATAAATTATGATTCTCCATAATATTTCAATCATGTAGATCCTTAATACACCTCTTGGTTTATCTTTCAAATAAGTACATAAATTAAGTTGATCATTCATCTTAAAAGGAGTCGTCTTCTGCTTTTCACCATAACTGTGTATGTAAGTGATCACAATATCTTCCAACTCATAATTTAATTTACAACAAGTAATGGTGATATCTCGATCCACAATCATCGCATTTGTCATGACCAAATATAACGATTGTTGGACTCAACCATTCATCATTACAATCAACCCCTACTACTATTCTGTCTCCCATTAATAATGTTGAAGATACCTGAAAGTATTATAACTTAGAACTAAGAAATTGATCATAAAAAATTATGTTAAAATATACAATTATTGTAAGTTATTCAACAATTGCTAAAATATATATAGTAGTTGCTGAAATTTATTCAACAACATCTTCAACAAATTATTCAGCAATTATTGTAAATTACTAGAATAGTTATATCAATTGTTAAAAATTATTATAAATCAGTGGCAAAAATAATAATATAAAAACCAAATTTTAAATGAATAATACACACTAAATAATTCTATTAACTTGTTAAAATGATTGAAAAATAACATGTTAAGTAATTTCTAAAGCTTAGACCTTTTCAAATCACATGTTAATTCAAAATTTGATATTTTCCCTTCTCAACTTCTTTAAATAAGAAATCTACAATGAGATGCAACACCAACAAAAGAATAATAATAACATTTTCCCTTCTCAATTCTTCAAATGAAAAATATATAATGAGATGTAACACTAACAGAAGAAGAAGAAGAAGAAGAAGAAGAAGAAGAAGAAGAAGAAGAAGAAGAAGAAGAAGAAGAAGAAGAAGAAGAAGCGCTAGCTATGAAGATCAGAAGCAAACAATAAATGTATAAAAAGATGAGAGTGCAGGAGGTTAAGAGAACAAAAAAGACTAATTTGGAGATTTCCTCTTTTAGAAATAAAGGTTTTATTTAAAATTTGGGTGTACGTGTTAAAATAAAAAACTTGAGGACCTATTAAAAAAGTCAATTATTTTTTGTTGCTAAATGTCTAAATTACCAATAAGTCAAGGTCGAGCATGAGAGAACATTTGGTGTAGCTCAGAATATAGCTCTTTCAAAATAAAAGTGGATATTAAACATGGATTTTATTACTAACATACTATGATCTCACATACAACATAAATCGATTTCGGTGAGTGTATAAGATGACTAGATCAACCCATTTCTTGCTAGTAATGACTACAAATTCAGTAGAGGACTATATCATATTGTTCATCTGTGAGGTAGTTTGATCTGTGAGGTAGTTGGACTTCATAAAGTCCCCTTGTTTATTATTTCATATATGAGTGCTCAATCGAGGAAGTTTGAGTTCAACGGTAAATCTTAGTACTGCCTATAATACTCAGATGGATGGTCAAGCAGAGCACACATATTAGACCATAAAGGACATGTTGAGAGAATGTGCCATTTATTTCGAGGTTAATTAAAACGACCACTTACCTCTCATAGAATTTTCCTCCAATAACAATCATAACTCTAGTATCTAGATAGACACTTATGAGGCTCTTTACAGGCGAAGGTACATATCTGTTATTGGTTAGTTTTAAGTTAGTGAAGCTTAGTTGATAGTACCATACTTGGTTCATCAAGCCATGAAGAAGATGAATATCATCCAAAAGAGGTTAAAATAGTGAAGAGTCACCAAAAGTTCTATACCGATGCTAGATAAGATATTTGGAGTTTGATGTATATGATTGGTTTAATTTAAGGTTTCACCCATGAAGGATGTTATAAGGATGATAAAGGATATCATTTAGGAATGATAACGTGACTTATGAGTTGGAGCTACCATCAGAGTTAGCGGTTGTCGATAGGGTATTTTATATTTCCATGCTTAAGAAGTGCTTGGGTAATCCTTCACTCATTGTGCCTACACATGGTATAGTTGTGAAAGTGTATCATTTAAAAATTGGAAGTGAAGTTGTAAAGAAAAATGTGTTTTCACACTAATGTAAAGTCTACAGAAGCCACCCACGGAGCTTAGGAAGTTCTACATGCCTTAAGAAGGACATAGTTGGATTGACTTGGAATTTGGTAAATGTCAAGTCTCTAATGTTTGGCCTATGAATGAATATAACGAGTTTTAGAGTGGCCTACAGGCCATAAAAGGGACTCATAGAGATGATCCAAACTTAGAGAAAATTGGGCTTGAACTTGAGGACTACCGAAGGGGTCTATGAATTGTAGAAGGATTATAGTCCCGTAGTAATTGGCTAGATCATTGACTGCATGTAATAGGTTCTACAGTTGACCCTGGATGGTTCATCGAAAGATCCAAAGTATAGACCTGTCCAATAGTTTTTATTAAGGGTGTTTTAGTTTTTTCTTACCCAACTAACCCATAAATTACATCATTTTGGTTCTATAACTATCCCGATAACCATTTTTACCCTTAAGACTTAGCCTAATTCCTCTCATTCTCTGTATTCCCCCCCCCCCCCCCC
>NC_028646.1:39545121-39604387 GCF_001406875.1 Solanum pennellii | reverse complement strand
CCCCCCCCCCAATTTCCCCAAGTCTTCTTCTCCAATTTTCTCTCAAGAGATCACAGGGTGGAAGTTAGGGATTCAAACATCAAGGTCTCATTCTTTTTGCATTCTTAAGAATTTGATTATCATGGTATGTGGGAATTCACCAATGGATTTCTTTTCATCCATTGGGTCCCAAAAGAATCTCAGTCTTTAATTATATTTCACCCAATTCTCTTGGATTTCATGTGATCCTTTGTGGGTTCAGTTTATTAAGATTCAATTTTCAATCTTATAATGCATGATTTGATACAATTATATGATACGTTTTCATGATTTCACATGAATCCATGCCTATGCCTACTTTATAAAAAAAAAAGCTTGTGAACTTATGAACAATGATCATGAATTTGATTAAGGATTTATGCATGCATTAAGAAACAAATGATCTCTTGCAATATGATGTTTTTAAGATAAAGTGTCAATGATTTTTTCACACAATTGAAATGAATCATGATTTGAAGGCTTGGAACTGTGAGTATCTATTATGAAGAAGTTAATGAAATTTTAATTTGACAGTGGCTATTGTAATATGTGCTTATGATTGGATTGGTAGTTTCCACTGTATCTTTCCTAGTATTTTGATATGATTATGATTATGTCTTTTCCGTTGGGATTTACTTAGCACCTAGAGGACCTTGAGATGGAGGTCCCGCCTTTAGAAAAAGTTGGGTCTCTAGAAGCAATATCATTGTTCCTTAACTATGTTCCCCCATAGGATTTTCATAAATGACCTACATATTGTTCTACTTTAGCAAAGAGTGAATGTGACAAAGTTCTACCTTGGCAAATAGATTCCTTTTTTTGGTGTAAGGGTCATACCAGATTCCATGTTATATCACATATAGTCTTATTGTCAGTCAATGGTAGATATCCCACAAATGAACTATGTTTTTTTTTCGAAGATTGTACCATAGCTTCTCAAATGATTTCAAGTATCAATTGATCTTTTATGTGATTTATGATTTCTTCTTAATAGCTTTTATCATATTTTACTTGGTCTTGAATACCATGGTCAAATAGTCCCCCCCCCCATTCTATGGTCGGATTTTCAACTACACACTTTAACTTCACGTGGATATCATTACCCCCCTAAACTTTTTAAAAATGGACTATATACCCCCTTGAAATACCATAACCAATTAAATGTGCAGTGAGTGAAATACACACAGTTACACGTATTTCAGCAATCATCTTTTTCCTTTCTTCAACCATTTTTTAACCCTAAGTTTTTGTCTAAGTTTGATTCAGAGAATTCGTTAATGGATCAGTCGGGGTCTTCCCCCACCTCCGCGTGTCTCTTTATGATCTCCTTCGCCTTTGTCATTATCTTTTTCACTCACTAAAAGAGCTCCCCATCATCTTGAGAATAATGCTCCATATTGAAAAGGCATCAAAATCATCAGAAATACAACTTCAGTTGCACCACTAAAGAAAAAAAAGTTTAATTGGCATTTTACCGGTTGTTCGTAGTGTTGGGTTTAGCAAAGTGTAAATGGAAAAAGGAAAGAGAGAATATGAAAAAGTGAAAGAACCAATTTGGAGGGATATTTAAAAGTCGTTTGCAAAGTGCAAATGAAAAGTCTTTTCTCCCATATCGGCAAAAAAAAAATTGTTGTCCTTATATAAAGAAACACTTCCTTTACTTCTTAAAGAGCTAAGAAAAAGGTTCCCCCTCGCGCCGTCGTCATCACTCGCTCGGCCTCGTCCTCGGATTCGGATTTAGATTCGGCAAATGGTGTTATTGATTGATAAAGTTTTTGGAAAAAAATTATTTAATATATTTTTATTAATCAGATAAAACCTGTTAATCCTATGTCTTATAAATTAATTCCAACGTTAATTAATTAGTTAATTAACATAATCAATTCGCGTGTAACGGTAACGTTCTGAAAAATTGTTACTTTCCCAACAGACACATTTTTCTGAAAAGTTGTTATTTTTTTAAAAGACGCAACTTTCTTAATAGAACGGGTCTGAATAGATTTCTCATAGCAGATACGTTTCTTGCTGAAAATGGATATAAAAGGAAGTCATTTTTCATTTTTTTTAACACTGAAATTTTTTCCTTCTCTGCATATATTTTCTCTCGAAACTAAAGTGTCGACCGATTGAGTCTGTGTGACTTATTATTGTTCTTAAGTTCGCTGAAGTTAAAGAACTTTGGGGTACCGCTATTTCTTTAACAGGATTAGTCCGTTCTATCTTGGGAGAAATTGATCCATAACCTCGGGTACAGTGAGGGGATTAAATTTCCTAAGGAGACACAATAGTTTCTGTGGACTCAAATTATTTTGTTTTTTGTCTACTTCATCTTATTTTTGTTTCTGTTTTTGACTAACCTTATAAGTACATGTTAATAACAATCTTAAGAAATTTAATAAGTTTCTGTATTTGTGGTTTCTGGAGATTAAAACCTTTATTGTATTCTAATCTACTTGAATTATTAAAACTCATTCGATTAATGATTAAAATAACATAAAAACTTTATCGTTAAATCAGAATTAATTTGTATAAAGATTTGTTCTTTACTGTTAGTATTGAAATACTAAAATTATCTGTCATTTGTGAAACAAAAAATGACTAATTCAAGTCAAGTGAATGATGGAACAATGAGTGTGTTGTAACAGTAAGTGCTGCAACAGCATCGGTTGCATACAATCATTCAATTTTTAAAATTCATTTGATTAAGGATTAAAATAACATAAAAACTTTATCGTTAAATCAGAAATAATTTGTGTAAAGATTTGTTCTTAACTGTTAGTATTCCAAATACTAAAATTATATGTCATTTGTGAAAGAAAAAATTACTAATTCATGTCAAGTGAATGATGGAACAATGAGTGTGTTGTAACAGTAAGTGCTGCAACAGCATCGGTTGCATACAATCGTTCAACTGCTGCCTTAGCATCGGCTCAGAAACCTGTAAAGTTTTCTGGAGTTGACTTCAAGAGATGACAGAAAAAGATGTTCTTCTATCTCACTACGTTGAGTCTGTAGAGGTTCATTAATGAGAATGTTCCTGTTATGTCGAATGATACTCTGCCTGAAGAACGATTCTTGGTAACAGAAGTATGGACACACTCAAATTTTTTGTGTAAAACTGAGTGACCTGTAAGATGATCTGTACAATGTGAAGAGAAATGTCAAAACCTCAAAAGAACTCTAGGATGCTTTAGAAAAGAAGTCAAAAACAAAGGATGCCGGAATGAAAAAGTTCATTGTGACAAAGTTTCTGGACTATAAGATGATAGACAGTAAGACTGTTGTCACCCAAGTTCAAAAATTGCAGGTCATAATCCATGATCTCCTTGTTGAAGGTATAAATTTATTTAATGCCTATGTTAGAAATATTAAGTTTTTCCCTAATACTCACATAATCTTTAATGTAGGATTGATTGTGAATGATGTATTTCAACCTCCGTTGTTGAATGACTTCAAAAATTACTTAAAACATAAACACAAGGAGATGACTGTTGAAGATATCATATTAAAGTTGAGAATCGAAGAGGATAATAAGGCTGCAGAAAAAAGTTCACGTGGTAACTCAAAAATATCTGGAGTAAATATTGTTGAAGAAGATCCCACAAAATTAAAGAATAAAAAGAAAACATCTAGTCCAAAAAGCAATCCTCCTAAGTAGAAATTCAATAGAAGCTTCTTTTTATTGTAGTAAACGTGTTCATAGGGCTACTGAATGCCGGAACCTAAGAAGAACAAGAAAAAAAGGATCAAGCAAACTTAGCTGAATCCAAAGGAGAAATGGACGATCTTTGTGCAATGCTTTCAGAATGTAACTTGGTTTGAAATTTTTAAGAGAATGGTGGATAGATTATGGTGCCTCATGTCATATTTGTGCCAACAAAGAATTATTTTCATCATATAATCTAGCACATACAGATGAGAAGTTATTTATGGGAAACTCCGTTGTTGCAAAGGTGGAAGTTCAAGGGACTGGCAAGGTCCTCTTAAAGATGACATCAAACAAGGTGACTTTTAACAGGGTCTCGTATGTTCCAGAATTGAGAAAGAATTTAGTTTCAATTCCACTGACTAAGAATGGATTCAAATATGTATATGTTTCTGATAAAGTAGTAGTAAGTAAGAATGATATGTATGTAGGAAAATGCTACCTCAGTGATGGCCTTTTTAAACTCAATGTAATTGCAATTGATATGAATAAAGATTCTGCTTCTTCTTACTTACTTGAGTCTAAATGTTTATGGCATGAACATTAGGGACACGTTAATAACAAAACCTTGCGAAAACTGATTAACTTAAATGTCTTGCCAAAATTTGAGTACAATAAATCAAAATGTCAAATTTGCGTTGAATCTAAGTATGCTAAGCATCCCTATAAATTTGTTGAAAGAAATTCAAATCCTTTAGAACTAATTCACACTGATATTTGTTACATGAAGTCAACACCATCACGTGGTGGGAAAAAATATTTCATAACTTTTATTGACGATTGCACTAGATATTGCTATGTCTATTTGCTAAATAGAAAGGATAAAGCAATAGATGCATTTAGGCGATATAAAATTGAAGTTGAAATCCATTGGATAAAATGATCAGAAGCGATAGAGGCGGAGAATATGAATCTCCATTTGCAGAAATATGTTTAGAAAATAGAATAATCCATCAAACCACTGCTCCGTACACTCCTCAATCTAATAAGATTGCAGAAAGGAAAAATCGAACTTTAAAAGAAATGATGAATGCATTACTTATAAGTTCAGATTTACAACAGAACTTGTGGAGGGAAGCTATGCTTACAGCAAATTGTATACTCAATAGAGTGCCTCACTCAAAGACACATGTTATTCCATATAAGAAATGGAAAGGTAGAAAACCCAACTTAAATATTTCAAAGTGTGGGGGTGTCTAGCCAAAGTCCAAGTTCCTATACCTAAGAGAGTTAAAATAGGGCCTAAGACTGTAAATTGTGTATTCATTGGATATGCCACAAGCAGTAAGGCATGTCGATTTTTGGTTCATAAGTCCGAACATCAAGATATTCATGACAATACGGTAATGTAATTAGATAGTGCTGAATTTTTTGAACATATATATCCATGTAAAAGTAGACTTGAGTCATCTAGTGGGGGATCTAAACAACCTCGAGAAGAACCAAAAGAGAATGAAACCAATGAAGAGAGTCTAAGACACAGTAAACGTCAAAGAAGAACTACTTCATTTGGATCTAATTTTGTAACAGTCCTTCTTGAAAGTGAGCCTCAAACATTCAAGGAAGTCTAGTGACTCAACTTATTGGAAGGAGACTGTCAATAATAAAATTGAATCAATCCTAAGCAATCATACTTGGGAGTTGGTTGATCTTCCTCTAGGAAACAAACCCTTGGGTTCAAAATGGATCTTCAAAAGGAAGATGAAAGATGATAGAACTATTAAAAAATGTAAAGCAATACTTGTTGTCAAAGGCTTTAGACAAAAAGACGGTCTTGATTATTTTGACACATACTCGTCAGTGACTAGAATTACATCAATTCGAATGTTAATTGCCCTACCTGCAGTATATGGTCTTGAAATCCATCAAATGGATGTGAAAACTGTCTTCTTAAATGGAGAGCTAGAAGAAGAAATTTACGTGAAACATCCTGAGGGTTTTGTAGTTCCTGGTAAAGAAAATAAAGTGTGCAAACTTATTAAGTCACTTTATAGACTAAAACAAGCACCAAAGCAATGACATGCAAAGTTTGATCAAACCATGTTGTCAAATGAATTTAAGATCAATGAATGTGATAAATGTGTTTACATTAAAGATACTCCAAATCAGGAAGTCATTGTATGCCTATATGTAGATGACATGCTGATAATGAGTAAGGACATCACCAATATAAAAGCTACTACGCGTATGCTCGCTAGTAAGTTTGATATGAAAGATCTAGGAGTTGCTGATGTGATATTGGAATTATAATTCTCAAAACTCCTAACGGTCTAGCATTTTCTCAAACTCATTATATTCAAAAGGTACTTGAAAAATTCAAATATTTGAATTTCAAAAGGTCAAAGACTCCAATTGATGTGAACCTTCATCTTTCAAAGATAAAGGTGAAAGTCAGTCTGAATTGGACTATGTCAGAGTGTTGGAAAGTTTGATGTATATCATGAATCGTACACGACCAGACATATCTTGCACTATAAATAAATTGAGTCGATACACAAGTAATTCCAATCAAAATCATTGGTTGGCAATGAAGAGAGTTTTGGGATACTTAGAACACTCAAAACTATGCTTTGCATTACAACAAATATCGAGCAGTTCTTGAAGGATATAATGATGTAAATTGGATTACTGGGTCAACTGAAACAAAATCCACAAGTGGATAAGTTTTTACTATTGGGGGAGGAGCAATATCTTGTAAATCATCCAAATAAACATGTATAGCTCGCTCTACAATGGAGTCTGAATTCATCGCCTTAGACAAGACGAGTGAAGAAGCTGAATGGCTCCGGAATTTTTTAGAAGATATTCCGTTTTGGCCCAAGACAATGGCCCCTATATGCATACATTGTGATAGTCAAGCTGCAATAGGAAGGGCTGGAAGCGTTATGTATAACGACAAGTCTCGTCACATAAGACGAAGACATAACTCTGTGATACAATTGACTATATGAAGTCAAAGTATGATGCGTTGGATCCACTTACAAAAGGCCTAACTAGAGAAGGAGTTGAGAAATCATCGACGTGAATGAGACTATGGCCAAGAACAAGTCATCGTGGCGGTAACTCTACCTAGAAGACTGGAGATCCCAAGATTAGATTCAAGGAGATAAAACAAAGTTATTGATGAAGGTTCAACATTGTCAAAAATTATTTTATGGTCCATTCTCATGATGAGGCAATGTTAAGTAACCAGGATAAAGCCATAAGAAATTTTTAAATGGTTTCTAAGTTTGACACAGGGTATATCGAATGATGTATCTACGAGATAACATATTTAGAAATCACCTATGTGAGTGTGAAGTGTAAGTCGCTTCAAGGAGAATCCGGTAAGGCCAGTTCTCTTGGCACTTACTATCCGATATATGTTCATGGCTGAAACGAACAAAACAATTAGAACTAAGAATAATTCAAGGATTGTGTGACTTATGTTGTCTAGATATATACCAATGCTCGACGGTTAAAAGATATCAAATCTACCGATTGACCGAGTATATTGGATATATGTTCAGTACAAAAATTTTAAAGGGAAATCTACTTATCTAGATGCGATTAAACCTTACTTACAAGACACAAGTTTTTCATGCATATGTTTTAACAATAGTCATTCCTCATTTATGTGGGGGGTTGTTAGATTTAGCTCAGTGAGAAGGGGAAAAGGAAAGAGAGAGTATGAAAAAGTGAGGGAATCAATTTGGAGGGAAAATGAAAAGTCATTTACAAAGTGCAAATGAAAAGTCATTTGCAAAGTGCAAATGAAAAGTCATTTCTCCTATATCGGCAAAAGAAAGGGAAATTGTTGTCCTTATATAAGGAAACACTTCCTTTACTTCTTAAAGAGATAAAAAGAAAGTTCCACTTCGCGCCGTCGTCGCTTCGGATTTGGATGTGATTGATTGATAAAGTTTTTGGACAAAATTTATTTAATCAATTTTTTAATCAAATAAATTCTATTAATCCTATCTCTTATAAATTAATTCACGACATTAGTTAATTAGTTAATTAACAGAATTAATTCGAATGTAACGATAACGTTCCGATAAGTCGTTATTATCTTGGGAGAAATTAATCCGTAACCTCGGTTATAATGAGGGGATTAAATTTCTTAAGGAGACATGTTAATTTCCGTGGACTCGGATCATTTTGTTTTCTGTCTACTTCATCTTATTTTTGTTTCTGTTTTTTGACTAACCTTATAAGTACAGGTTAATAACACGTAGTCAGAAGCGAAAAAGGTGTGGTGTTTGTTGGTTCGCCACATTGGCGTCTTACTGCTTGTGAATAGTGACGAAGGGGTTTTGATTCGGTGAAGTTGTTGCCCCAATGGTGTAGGTGGTCTAGTTATTTCACTGTTATTTGTTGGTCGAAGCTCCGGCGAAGATCGGTTTGGCGCATTAATGATGAAAAAGGAGTGAAAGAAAGTTAATAGACAATAAACAAAGAAAAATAAATAAATAAAAATACATATATTCATAAATAATAATAAAAAATGAAATTTTAATAATTTAATTTTGTTCCTCACTCTTTCAAAGAGTGAAATACACCACCTTTGCCAGATTAACAATTAGGGAGGTAATAATTTAAGTTCTAAATAGTTTAGGAGGGTAATAGGTTCCCCGTAAAATTAAAGTGTGTAGTTGAGAATTCGACCATATAATGAGGAGCTATTTGACCATTTTCTCAAAATAAAACTATTGACTTTTATTTGAGTGTATAACTGTTCCGAACAATTGGGATGATATTTTTAATCTAGAAACACTTGAACCAAACGAAATAACCTTACATGTATGTAAATATGTTTTATATGTTAAATTTAATATATAAATACATTTTATAACATTTTTTCAAATATAAATATAACGTAAATCGTATACCTTAGATGATTGAACGATTTTGAGTCTTTACTCTTCAATTAGTCTTTAATTAATTAGGTTAAAAGTGAAAAAAAGAACTATAATAGATACTGAACCAAATAATACGACAAAATATATGGAAGCACTCCTATTTAATGTTTAATATAAAAAAATACAGCAACAAGGTTTTACATTCTTCACTTCTTGGTGAAGAATTAAAGTGTTTCTTTAAGAACATATATGCATGAAAAATATTTTAATAATAATATATTTTGATGTAATATTTTAAAAATAAAAAAAATAAATATAAAATTTATCGAACCAATTAAAAGGTAATCGATATGATTTTTGAACATTATAAAATATTTGAAAAATTGAGATAATATAAATAATTATAGATGGAACCATTTCATTGAGCGTAGTCACACGGGTAAGGAAGTTGGGCGAGTTGACCCGAGTGGACTGCGTTTCTGGATTGGGTTTGCGTCTGGCATTGTATCAAAACCTCAGCTTCCTCATTGTTCCTTCCTTCTCTTTGGAGCAGAGAGAGAAAATTTAAACACAAATGTCTCACTCTGTTTTTCAAACCGCTCAAATCATGCCCATAAATACCCAACTGCTCCCTACTTCTACTAAACCCTTATTTCCGGCAATAGTTATCCGGCGACCAGTTCTACGGGTCGGCGGGACGCTCCGTAAAATTAATGTCATTAGGGCATCGACTTCCCCGGTCATCGACGGCGATGCCATTGCCGGTTTGGAGCGGTGCTTTCAAGCTACACCGTCGGTTGATTCTCCATCATCGTCCTCCTCTACCAGTATGTCCGCCCCGGTAATGAAAGGAGGGGGAAAATATGGTGCTTTTGGTGCAGTTACGTTGGAGAAATCGAAACTTAATTTGACCCAGAAACAGACCCAGTCTAGCCCTGAGGTTTGTGCATCACTACTTTTTCAATTTTTTTACGGGGAAAAGGTGAACAAAATAATTGACTTTACCAGCTTTATCCTTCCTTCATACTGATTATTTTCTTCTACTTTTTTTCTTTTCTTAATAAAATTGTGGTCTTGTATATTCCTAGAAACTTCCATTTCTCCACTATATTGTAAGGTGTCAATAATTTCGGAATGACCGGCCCTGAAAATAATGAAATGGATATTGGTCAATCTTATGCTGACCCATATAGCTTCGGATTGAGATGTAGTGCTGCTGTATTTTGTGGTATGCTATTTATATTTGATATATATCTGGAGTTTATACCAAAGTTGGATAAAATATACAAGGTTATGTGGTAAAGATACTCCAACTTCAAATATTTGACATCAATTTCTACTTTCTAATCTGATGTAACTTGTAAGGATATCAGCTTCAGAGGTTTCCACTCATGTATTGTGTTTGGTACCTAACTTTTACTAATCTAATCACTAGTGTCATCAGAAGTCACCGTTTTGTGGTAACCGCGATGCAAAGCAACGGTTTATTGCTCTGCGGGTGAAGCCATGAGCTTCACAGAAGCCTGCTTCAAATAATCTCACAAAGAGATCCCAACATGAACTGATCTGTCCTGTCAATCTCAACGTTGGGGAGTTGATTTCGTAACAACGTTGTTGCTTATTGGATGTTGAAATTAGTTATTTTAATTGCAATTGGACTATGATAGCACTACATTTATTTGTATATTGTACTTGATCTTATTTCGTAAATAGTGCGCTTCACTTTTAGGAGTGTGTGCTTTCACTTCTCACTTTTGGCTTATAGTCCCATAGACTATGTTGCTTTTTGTGCTTCCATTTTAAAAACACTGCTAACCACTGAAGCTGAAGAACAGCATTGATGGTGTCCGGTGTTGAGAAAGCCCCCATGTAGTAGAGTTAGAGGTTTTGTTTGAGTCAAAACTGTGAGATTGTTGCACTTGTCTGAAGGAACATCATTTATCATATCATATTATCATTGGAGCACCATAAGCCTTTTTAAGGTGTGTCTAGTGCTCTTCACAGATGATCATATATCAAAATCTGATTGTTGTGGAGCTGGGCCATGCGAATGGAACTGAAATTGTTGTTGTATTCTTATCTAGTTTCATCTTGGTATTTGCTTGTGGTTTTCCTTCAGATGTGTTGCTAAAAAAAGAATTGAGGTGTAGACACATTGCTTTCGCTATAGAATAAATTTTGTAGCTGAGCAAAATGTGTTTTTTTCGTTGCTGCTTGTTCTATAGGAATAAATAGTCTTGCGGGTGTGAGTTTCCTGGTGTTGCTTGCTTACTGATAGATTAGAGGTGGCTTCCAGGGAAGTTAAAATTTCCGTTTCTATATTTTGCTTTCTGCAAAAGAACAAGGAGCTAAGAGTTAAAAAAGACTGATCAGATATAACTTACTACAAGTGAAAATATGCATCCAATATACTTGAATCTGAAAATGATTAAAGCATCTTAGATGTGTGTTATGTGCCTTCAGAGAATGCATCTCTCAGCTTGTTTGGTTCTAGTTCGTCTCCTTTGTCAAAATGAACATGTCAAAAAGTTAATGTGCTTTCGCACCCAAGGTGTGACCTACTGATCAATGAAGTGGGTTAAGGATCAGGAGGCCTTAGATTCAAATCCTAGGAGACTAAAAACACTAGGTGATTTCTTCTCATTTGTCCTAGCCATAGTAGAAAGAGTCACTTGGTAGTTGTTGCTGGTGGTAGGTTCTGGAATTAGTCGAGGTGTGCGAAAGCTGGCTGGACACCACAACTATAGAAATAAAAAGTAATGTGCTTCAACTGGCGAATATTGTGTGAATTTGGTATGTAACTTGCTTCATATGATGAGACAATATCCCACCCATGTTTAAGAGCCTTGTTTTCTGTTTATTTCCTGAACAACTTTTGTGGTAGATTTTGTGGTACAATCTGGTGACTTTTGGGTGTTGAAAAATTTGGCTAATGTCGTGCAAAATCACAGATTTCAACCGGAGGAGGAGGTGGAAATATGGGAAAGAATTTAAATCATGGTGGTGGTGATGGAGGTGACGATGACGGTGATGATGATGATTACTTTGATGACTTTGATGATGGTGATGAGGGAGATGAGGGTGGATTATTTAGGAGAAGAATGATACTACAAGAGGTAAGAGTTCTGAAGATGGAAATGGTTTCTGTTAACTCACGGAATAAATTTACAGCATTATTGTATCTCTCATAATTTCTCAATAATATTTGCAGTTGTTTGATCGGAAATTTGTTGATGCGGTGCTAAATGAGTGGCAGAAGACAATGATGGATTTACCAGCTGGGCTTCGACAAGCCTATGAAATGGCAAGTTACTTTATTTAATGTAGTTATGTAGTTGCATTGTTATATGTCTAACTTTAGTCGTACCTCTAATTCAGGGTTTAGTTAGCTCTGCTCAAATGGTGAAATTTCTTGCCATTAATGCCAGACCTACAACAGCTAGATTTATTTCGCGGTCACTTCCTCAAGGATTATCAAGGGCATTCATTGGAAGGTAAATACAGCACTACACCACCACATTACTCAGAAAACTTGGAAAGGGCAAAAGTTCTGGAAAAAGCCTTTCTACTATTTAACGTTTGTATGATAGCTGGTTTTGGAGAAATTACTTTGCTAATCAAAGCCTTATCTCTGTGTAGTTTTTTTTTTCTAAAAGGGCAAGTCTTGTTGATGTAAAAATTTACACTAAGAAGTGTTGTAATTACATCCATACGGGACGGGGAATGGGATAAGACGATTGAAACCCCAGAAAAACAAAAAAATTGATGAAGTGCAATAGGGGTTTGGCATCATCTATGCTCCACTTCACACCAAAAACGAAATGAGAAGTGTACATTTAGATTTTGATTAGCAATACAGAGCTGCTGTTTCCTTCAAAATGTCTTCGATTTCTTTCCTTCAAAATGCACCGCCAAATGCGTGCACATATGGAGTCCAAGTCTTTTTCAGTTTCTTAGATAAGCCCTTTTTTGTGTCAGTAGTGACAGATCAGCAGGTGAATTAGGCATGACTCATTTCAGGCTCAAAACATTGATGCCAAATCTGAGAAGTGAGATTCTGATTCTCCTCCTCCACATAGAAAGCATTTGCTGACTAGTTGTATGCCCCTCTTTTGCAAGTTGTCTTGAGTTAGACAAAGCTTCTCTGATAACTAGTCATGTCCACTGGTGCCTTTAGAGCTCCAAACCTTGTTCAATGACCCATAAGCTTCTTGGCTGGCTTCTTTTGCTGGCATGCAGTAACACAACTTCACTGAATTGGAACATCTCTCTGCTGTCCCTCCAAAATTAAATTCTCACTGTTTAAATCTGGAACTGAGGAAAGAACAAAAAAAATAGTAACTCTGCCCATATCCCAGTCCCTTTGTTTTTTTTCTGAAGATTATATTCTGACCGTTCCCTTCTTTACTTTGTGCTACACTGAGACTGTTGTCCGCTAGCTGATTTAGAAATTTTAGGGTTCTAGCCTATCAAGTTTTACTGTGAGGTTGCAAAGAAGTTTGTTCACAAGCATTTTCTTACTCGGAGGTCATACTTTTTGCTTCTTAGATGGCTCATCTAAATAAGATATAAAGATACTATGGTTGTACTCTTTTTTTGAGGAAGGTAACATTTGTATTACTATTGAACAAGTAAACTTAAACACCCCCAGAAAGAATGTGTTAAGCGTACATCTTTACAAAATCAGCTAAAAGGTACAAAAAGAACCCTGTTCAAAAACCTATATTCTAATAGATCGGCAATTTGGTCAACTAAATCAACTACTTCCCCCACAAATTCTGCCTACACCAAAAATAGAACACCCTAAGAAAGTTCATCCTAATTTTCTGGATAGAACTACTAGTTCTTTAAAGAACCTAACATTCCTTTCTATCCACACAATCTACCAGATGCAAGCAGGCATGATCCAAGTTGGGAACAACTAGCAAAGCTTCAAAATTTGTGTATACCCAAATGTGGCTTCATTCTTGACTTTTTTGTATCTTGAAATGGGAGTAATTGACAGAATTTGTATCCTTTTTATATTGCGTTTGTGGTTTCATTGAAGGAAGGGGGAGGGGAAGGGGGATTTTGTCCTTTTCTTCCAAAAGCTTGAAAGCTTTGAGCCGAGATGCTAATGTGCTTAGGCATTTGTTAACAGAACATGGGTAGCTCGTCTATTTATGACTCAACCCATGTTGAAGCTCAAACATAGTTGATGCTCAATTTTTAGATGAATTGAGCTTGAAAACCCTCAATTTTTTTTTTGGAGGAGTTGGTTCATTTATTTTCAAACAAATATATATTTAGCTTGTTTTGCCTTTTTGTTTTTAATTTTCACATCTCAAGAGCAATGTGCAGCCACATGACCTCCAATCAATTTCTCTTGGTTTCCTTAGTCTCCCAGCTCCTCAGGTTTTTTTCCAGATTGATCTTGGCAACATAAAATTTCATTTTGCTACCCAAAAATGCAACTCATTGGCACTGTCCAGGAACTCGTCGGCCTCACTTTCTTGTGAAATCTCACCCTCATGCTTTTCCTCTCCGGTTGTCCCTAGTTTTTCCTCTCTTGCTCTAATAGGCAAGTATTCCTTTTGGACTATCTCTCTCTATCCTTTATTTTCCTATAGTGTATTCGTTTTTTTTTCTATAATATTGATAACCATCTCTGAACATGGAAGTAGTTGGGGATGCAAACAATATGTGGGATAAGACAATTGGTTGCATCAAGGAAGAAGTGAGAGGTGTTGGGGTCTTGAGGGGCAACTTTGGTGGACATCAAGTTGATGAGTGGTGGAATGGGAAGTCCAAAGAAAAGTGAAAGGAAAAAGTTAGCTTATGCAAAGTTGGTGGAGCGCTAAGAGGAGGAGAAGCGGGTGAACAGGAAATTTGTATAAGATGACGAGGAAGAAGATGAAGTTTGCAATTAATGGCAAAAATGACAACTTTCAAATGTTTATATGTAGAACTAGAGAACAAAGGCAGGGATAAGAATTTGTATAGGCTAGCCAAGGCCAGAGAGATGAAGGCTCTAAACTTTAGACCAAGTGAAATGCATTAAAGATGAGGAAGACAACATATTCTTGAAGAGACTTGGGTAAGGCAGATCGGAGCACTTGCCAGTCTTGATGGAGTTGCAGCATGGGTCAACACTTAATCCGTTTTTATATTCCGCGGTGATGGATGAACTGCTGTGTCATACTAAAGGTGAGGTGCCATGCTGTATGTTATTTGCAAGCTACATAGTACCAATTGATGAGACTCACACCAGAGTTAAAGCTAGGCTGGAGTTTTGGAGAAAAACCCTGGAGTCTAAAAGAGTTTAAGTGGAGCAGGACCAAAACTGATTACTTCGAGTGCAAGTTCGGTGAAGTACAGCGTGAGGTTGGCATGGAAGTGGAGCTTGCCACATTGGCCATTCCCCATCTTGGGTTTTTAATCCAAGGAAAAGAGTAGTTTGATGATGATGTCGCACAATGTATTGTTGGGATGGACGACAAAACTTGCCTCCGGAGTCCTCTATTACAAGAATGTACCACTAAAATCAAAAGTTAAGTTTTACAGAGTGGTGGTTATGCTGACTACATTGTATGAGCCAAAGTGTTAGTCAATTAAGAACTCATCTTCAGTGGACAAGAAGCGGAAATGAGGATGCTGGGGTCGATATGTGGGCATTTCTAAAAGAGACAAGACTAGAAACCTGAGACAAGGTGGGAATAACTTTTGTGGTGGACAAGATGAGGGAAGCAAGACTGAGATGGTTTAGGCATGTGAAGAGAAGATGCCCTAATGCCCTGTGGAGCCTCATTGTGAGAGGTTGGCACTGGTGGGTTTAAGGAGAGGTAGAGGTTGGCCAAAGAAGTATTGGATAGAGGTGATTAGACAGACATGACACATCTTTAACTAATTGAGGGCATGACCTCAGATAAGAGAATATGGAGGCTGTGCATTAGGATAGTAGTGAGCGCTGTCTCATTTTCCTGGGGATAGGCTTGGTGGTAGCAGGTTTCACAGAAACATTTAGCGTAAAAAGGATACAAGGCTCCGCTTTACACTTTAAGTGAATCGCTCGCTTCATTGAAGTGAGCACACACTGTTTTTTTAAGAACCAAAATAAACAGAGACAAAATAGTTGTGTAGTTACACTGTTATATGTCTAACTTTAGTCGTCTTCTCTACTTCTGTGTGTTCTTTTTCATATGCTTCGATATGCGTTACTTCAGCTGCTGAGGGTCTTCCAAAAAAATTCTCTATCTCTACGAGGTTGAGATAAGGTTTGCGTATCCCACCTATGCGATTGCACTGGATATTGTTGTTGTTATCTGTTAACATGGCAGGAATGAACCAATTTTAATGAAGTTCTGTCATTTGCAATCTCAAACTTACACTGAGCTGTGGAAGTCCTGCTCATCTCCGCCGGGATTGCTTCTGTTTCAAGAAACTTCTATTAACTGGAGAATTTTCTTCTCCTTGATTATTGTTGTTGAATTTATGGGGAATTAATAATCAAATTTGGTTCAACAATTTGTTATTTTTTGTGTGGAAGAGAGAGAAAAGGGAGAAGAATAGATATCTGCGTAAGGACTGAGCTCTTTTAATATTTTTTTTTTAAAAACGGGGTCGGGGAAGCGAAAATGTTAGAGGGGATAACAAGATGGGAATCGAATCCTCACCAACAAAGTGAAAGTTCAGGTGGCCAACCAATTGAGCTGCTATGATTTCCCATGCAGAAACTGAGCTCGCAAAAGATCTCAGGAAAAATAATTGCTTGAGACAAGCTTTAGCTTTATATGGCAAGCTGCTTGTGTAATAGCAGAGGCAAGTCTGAACATCCAAAACCTCACCCTTCTTACCCTAATTTTGGTACACTCAGGGTATTTCTTTGGCACCTCCATGTTTTTGATATGCTGGTAGTGAATAAATCTTTTCTTTCTATAAATGTCATAGCCATTCAAAAAGTTATCCAGATTTAGATTGATGCTTCTAATTGCCGGATTTTCTATGAATATGTAACACAGGATGATTGCAGATCCGGCATTTTTATACAAACTGCTTCTAGAGCAAGCCAGTACAATTGGTTGCTCAGTTTGGTGGGAGATCAAAAACCGTAAGGAGAGGTATACTTATTCAGTTAAAGGAGATAAAAATCATTAAAAAGTGCATGCAGGATATTAAACAAATTCCTTTTTTCTTTCTAGGATAAAGCAGGAGTGGGATCTTGCCCTTCTTAATGTGCTTACTGTAACGGCTTGCAATGCTATTGTTGTTTGGTCGCTTGCTCCTTGTCGTTCATATGGGAACACATTCCAGTTTGATTTGCAAAACACATTACAGAAGCTTCCAAACAATGTCTTTGAAAAGAGTTATCCACTAAGAGAATTCGACTTGCAAAAGAGAATTCAGTCCTTTTTCTATAAGGCTGCAGAGCTCTGTTTGGTTGGTCTCACTACAGGGGCTTTCCAAGGGGCTGTATCGAATCTTGTTGTCACTAGAAAGAAGGGAAGGTAGATATTGGTTGGGATACTTGGCAATTCAATTTCCCGTTTAATTTTATAAAGGTAAAAATACCACTGATTAACACCTTATGTTCTTGTCTAAATCTCTTTTGCTACTACTCTTTGCTAGGTTGTCGGTGACAGTACCATCTGTGAGCAGTAATGCCCTTGGTTATGGTGCCTTCCTTGGTCTTTATGCAAACCTGCGTTATCAGCTATTGTGTGGATTTGACAGAGCTGTAGTTAACCACTTTGATGTTATTGGAGTGGCTCTCTTCTTCAGCACTGCCCTGAGGTATACTGTCAGTAAATAAATGGTGGTAGCATATGCAAGTTCTTTTTTCTTCATTTTTCAGCAAGTGCAAACTTCATTCATCAACTACAGTTCACGTTTAGTAGTACATTTAAGCTTACTAACTGTTTGAATGGTGGTAGCATATGCAAGGTCTTTTTAGAGAGAATAGGATTCTTTTTGCAGCCTTAACACAAATGAATAATGATAAAAGGAAAAAGGGCATGATATAATTTTTTGAGTGGAAAAATAGGAGCGTGTTCCATGCCGTTTTTGATTCACACTTATTGTATTTGTTGATTCTTCCGATAGTGCTTAAATGTCAGTCTGAACCATCTTAGTGTCTGTTAAACTAGATTAGCGTTGATTATAGAAACGTATTTTCTGTCATCCCAAGTACTGAAGGTTAGAAGGATGCAGTGCTTTAGAATTAAGAGGGTTAATTTTGGTGCTCATTGGATTTGATTTTTACTGCTTAATAATCAGTCAAATGTATGCAGGGTCTTGAATGTTCGAGTAGGAGAGGCATCAAGACTAGCGTGGCTCGGTGTGGAGGTGGATCCACTGGCCCATTCAGATGATGTCTTGAAGGCTTATAGTAGACCCACTGAGGGTCTTGATCAGCCTTCTTCAAAATGGTTCTTGTCCAAGAATGCCATAGTTTCAGGGCTTGGGCTTCTTGGGATCAAACAGGGTCAGACTGGCATAGCTTCTGAGGGGGAATCACCAGTGCCTAAGGCTCGGAGAAAAAGAATAGTCAGGAAAAAAGTAACAAGTCAAGCCTAGGTGGTTGACGAAGTAAGTCATCAATTCAATTTTGCAGCCTGAGAATTTAATAAGCATTTAGTGTTTGATTGAAGCCAAAAATGAAGACGGCTTAAATGCAAGTCTGATCATGAGCATAGCCATGTCCACTACAAAGGCGTTTAACTGTTATAGGATGATGCGGAAGGTCTCTCTTCTCAAATTCTTGCCTTCGCTTCCAAATCTTCATGAATCACTGATTTACGTGAGATTACTTTGGCTATCAGGAAAATATTCGAGGCTGAACTTTTAAAATGAATTCCATAGTTAGGACTACTTATATTGCTGCAGTCCTCTTACAGTCATGCTTTTAGTATATCTTTTTCTTTTCCCTGTTGCCTCTTTTGATGTTCTTGCCCAAGCTTAAACCACTGCTCAATTGAAGCTAGTTCCACATCTTTCTCTTCAATATCTTATAAACCCCATTTTGATAAATCAATCAAGAACTTGTGTTAAGAGGGAATACCATACTATTATCTGAAAATTACATAAAACATATTATGAATCACAATAACTAACTATTTAAAAGGCGTCTAAACAATAAGATGTGGATCAATTAAAATAATGTCACATATTTAATGAAAAAAAATTAATTTATGATACATCAGCTTAAAAGGAGTGGTAACTTTAGACTTAAATTTGACATTTTTTAAATCCAAATAGGTGGATCGGAAGGACATTTTTAATCCATAGGTGGAAGAAAAAGGATATTCATTTTTAATCCATAGGTGGAAGAAAAAGGATATTTCTGAGTCATTTCCCTTACAGTCAAGAGCATTTATTTTTACCCCTTTTCCTTATTTAAATTATAGATATAGTTGTAGTTAATAAGAAAGAATTTATAATATCATATTAGGAAAGTGAATATATCAAGAGAAACTAAAAATATCAATACTTTTGAGAATATTTTAAAATTTAATTTTTAAAAATAAAGGAAAAAATTTGTTGGTTAGGATTTATTATTCTGATTAATAATTATGATTATGAACAAATTTTTTTTTGTTAGATCTTATGGTAATATAATAAAAAACCATCTTTTCATTTATTCTTTCAACATATCTAAATTTATAATGTGTATGTTTTTAGATATTAAAGGATGAATAGTTGAATACTTAGCGAACGTTGATTTGAAGGGAGAGGAAAATGTAGAGTTGTTTTTGCTAATGATATTTACATTTGAAATGACTTAAAATTTAATAAAATACAGATTTCTAGTCAAATATAAAACTTCTCTTTCTTTTCATTTTATTGCACATCTCAATTCATTCTAAAATAATTTCAAAAATAAGATTTTTTTAAAAAAAAATAAATTATAGGTATAATGCACAAGTACCCTTAAACTATAATCGAAATTTGAACGACACATCTTAACTTAACTAGTGCACTATTATATCCCTAAACTACTTTAAAATGCAATAAATACATCGTAAAAGTTGATGTGGTATAGAGAGTGTGCACCCTTTTAAAGGCAGAAACCAAAACCAGGATTTAAACGTTTTGAGTGCACCAATATTACCTTAGTTCAAATATGAGCTCTAGCTAAACGTAAAATATGTAATGACCTGAAAGTCATTTTTGAAAACTTTTATAAAATTACCATTTTACACCTCCCGATAGTTTTCTCGAGTCATATTTAATCAGTCGGTGAAGTTAGTTTAGAAATTTTAAACTATTCGATAACAATAATTATTTACTTGACGGGTATTTATTATCTTTTTTTTTAATTTATGACTAGTGGTCTAAGTCCCTATTTTTGTAATAACCTATACTATATGACCCATATATTGATATAAGTAAGATAGGGTTTGATATTCTTTTTTAAAATTGTATGAATTATATGCAACCTCACCACACGATTGGCATTGGAAACAACATTGCTTCGATAAGAAAGCAAAACTATTTCAGGTTAAATATACATACTTAAAGTGCTCCAATTTATGTGGTGACCTAGGATGTATTAGCACAAATTATCATTATTATATGTTGGGGTGTAACGAGTTGGTTTTAATGTTTTTCCAATATTGGTGTTTCAAACTAATGGTGGAATATTGTTTTATGGGTCACTGTGTCATGACCTTGGCTTTCAATAAGTAGTTATAACTATCGGGTAGTAGCAACGGTCCAAATTAGACGTAGATTAATGAGATTAGAGGGTGGAGATGCAACCACGTTATCAGTGCCAAACTAGCATAAGTTACGTTGATTTAACCAACTGTGCAGAGGAAAAAGGGGCTTAACGGATAATGGGTATCTTCTGACTTATTCTCTCTTCTCTGAGATCTCTCCTTTATTCTTCTTCCTTCCTAATCCCACTCATTCTTCTTCTACAAATTAAGGACTCATCTATTGAAACTTCCAAACTTTAGATTCATTTTCCATTGTTTCAAGTTGTAATTCCTTACGTTCAGTTGATTAGAAAATTGTCCAAAAAACTTCTTTTGTTCTATTAAATTTCTGTTTGATAATTGTTGAATTGAGGTGAGGTTTTAATAATTAGTATTAGGGCAAGGTTACACTCAATTTGTGAAGGTGAAAATGGTTGAAGGGACCAGGATGAAGCTGTTAGACGATAAGTTGCTTCGTCATGATAAAATTTTGGGAGAAAGAACTCAAAAGACTCAAACTGGAATCAGGTGAACTTTGGAGCTTATTTTGGATCGTTTGGAAGCTCTAAAAAGAGCATCAGTCAGTGCTCCTGAAGGTGCTTTTCTAGTTAGAGATGGTCTGCTACTGAAGAGTATCAGGAAAGTAGGGCTTGATTGCCTATTCCACTTCCTAAACGGGAACTACCAAGCTTCGAAGGGAACAAACCTAAGGTATGGTTGCGTAAGTGTGAAAAATATTTTAACCTATATAGAATTGTTGATAATCAAAAGGTAGAGGGAGCTGCACTCTATTTGAATGGGCTTGATGAGACATGATATAATTCACTAGTTTTTGATAGAAAAGTAGTTACTTGGGCTGAATTTAAGGAGGAACTATGTGTGTGATTTGGGGAAACAGTGGTTGAAGATACAGTCGAGGAATTTAATAAGCTATCTCAAATAAGAACTGTAGATGAATTCCTTGGCAAGTTTGAAGACTTGAAAGCCCATATGATGATAAGGAATCCAACCTTGAATGAGGCTCATTTCCTGTCAAGTTTTATTGGGTCTTTGAAGGAGGAAATCAAGTTTGGGGTCAAAATGTTTAAGTCGGTAACATTAAAAGCAACTATAGAGCAGGCTAGGCTACAGGAGAAAGCAATAGAAGTGATTCAGAAAAAGAACATGATGGCTAAAACTTTCTACTCGCTGGGAGAGTCTAGCTCTACAAAGAATGTTATGGGAAGTAATCTAATTACTACGGTTGCCGGCGGTTCAAACTGTTAGACAATTGACATTTTTTTCCAGCTTATTATTATTTTTACTGTTTTTACTTATTTCAGCTTAGTGCTTCATGTTTTCTAGTTAGACTTAGTCAACTTTAGTTACTCAACTTTCTGAAGTTAGTATCCCCATTATGGCTATTAGTGGCCCCTTTTATGGTAGTTAGTGGCACATGTTCTTATTCAATTTTAATGTTTATGTTTTTTCCTTGTATAAATTCATCTTTCTGCAGATTAATATACATAAGAAATTTCATAAGTTCACTCTATTTTTATTTTTTCAAATAAGTTTCTTGAGTATTTTTGTTCTAATAGTGGCATCAGAGCCTCTAGTTGATCTTACAGGACAAAAAAGTTTTAAGCTACAAAACAAATGGCATCCAACAACCTACCTTTAAATCCACCATTCACTTTCACTGGTGAAAATTACCAAATATGGTCTATGAAGATGCAAGCTTCTTTGGAAGCCTATGGACTTTGGGAAACTGTGACGGAAGATAAACCACTTGCTGCTCTATCAGCAAATCCTACCTTGGCTCAGATCAAATCCAACAACGAAGAGAGGGCAAAGAAATCTAAAGCCAAGTTTCTTATGTAGAATGCTGTGGAAGATTCTGTACTTTATAGAATCATGGCTTGCAAAACTGCAAAAGAGGCTTGGGATAGATTGAAAGAAGAATATCAAGGCAGCGACAGAATGTGTCAAATGCAAGTGTTGAACCTAAAAAGAGAGTTTGAGTCCTTGAATATGCAGGAGGATGAAATTATCAGTAATCATGCTGATCGAATCTCCTTAATTGTTAATAACATTAGACTTCTTAGTGAAGAGTTCACAAAAAAAAATTGTGGAAAAAGTTCTTGTGACTCATCCTGAGAGGTTTTGAATCTAAGATTTTCTCTCTTGAAGAACCCAAGGACCTGGGCAAACTTTCATTAGGTGAACTAATGAGTGCTCTTCGTGCACAAGAGTAAAGGAGGACTATGAGACGGGAAAAGTTCAGGAAAGGAGCTTTTTGTGTACAAAAGCAAAAAGGAAAGCAACAATTCCACCAAAAGAATAAGGGCAAGCATGATGGAGGAAACAACAGTGGAGATGTGAAGCAGAACTTCCCTCCTTGCAAATTGTAAAAGAAATGCACATCTGGAGAAGTATTGTTGGTGGAGATTCGATACTATATGCAGCAACTGTAAGCAGAGGGGACACATATCCAAGGTCTGCAAATCAAGAGCAAAGGCCTCTGGTGCTTTGCAAGCACAAGTAGTAGAAGCTGCCGATGCACATGAGGAGCAACTCTTTGCAGTTTCTACTTTTCAATCAGTGAATCCTCTGATTCATGGCTTCTTGACAGTGGTTGCACACATCACTTGTGAAATGATGTTGAACTATTCAAATTCCTCGATGATACTTACAAATCTAAAGTAAAAGTGGGAAACGATGAGGCAGTAGAAGTCAAAGGCAGAGGTACAACGCCTATCTCAACAATATCAGGTATCAAAACTATTCCTGATGTTTTGTACACACCTGATATGAGTCAAAATTGGTTCAGTGTTTGACAAATGCTTGCAGATAATTATTCTTTGCTTTTTCTGAATTTTGAATGTGTTGTTTCTGACACTTTTGGCGTAGAGTTATTTTATGAAGATGTGCAGCAAAATATTTTCAGTTGATTGGGAGAAAATAACTCAGCAGACTTACACCATTACTTCACAAACATGTACAAACCTATGACACAAAATGTTTGGTCACTTCAATTTGAGAAGCATTGTGGAGATGAAAAAAAAGGAGCTAGTGAAAAATATGCTTGAATTTATTTCTAATACTCAAGTTTGTGAAACTTTCCAACAGGGAAAGCAAACAAAATTGCCATTTCAAGCAAATCAAGTACGGAAAGCTAACTAGAAACTTCAGCTCATTCATACGGATGTTTGCGGCCCAATGAAAACAGATTCGTTGAGTGGTAACAAATACTTTCTCCTCTTTATTGATAACTACACTAGAATGTGTTGGGTTTATTTCATAAGACTGAAGAGTGAAGTCTTCGATGTTTTTAAACAATTTAAAGCTTTTGTAGAAAGTCAATGTAATCTTAGTATTAAGGCCTTAAGGTCTGACAATGGAGGAGAATATTCTTCTTCTCAATTTGTGGAGTTTTGTAATAGCACAGGTATTGAACGCCAATTGACATTATACACTCCACAACAAAATGGCGTGTTTGAAAGGAAGAACAGGACAGTAATGGAGATGGCCAGATGTCTTTTGCTCGAAAGAAAGATCCCAAATCAGATTTGGGCTAATTTAGTCAATACCTCTGTATATTTGCTGAACAAATTGCCTACTAGGGCCTTGTAGGACATGACCCCATATGAAGCTTGGTGTGGGAACAAACCATCAGTACACCATCTCAGAATCTTTGGGTGTATATGTTATTATCGAGTTCCAGAAACAAAAAGGAGTAAGCTGGACAACAAGGCTCATATAGGCATATTTATGGGCTATAGTTCATCCAAAGGTTATAGGATTTTCTATTTGAAATCAGACAAACTAATTCTCAGCCGAGAAGTGAAGTTTGATGAAGCAGCTGGTTGGGATTGGAAAAATCAGAAGACCTCTTATTCTGATTTATTTTCAATAGAGCAGCCTCAATTTTCAGAAGATGAACTAGTGGATGATGTACCAGTGAGGGAAACTCGATCCTTAAAAGATGTCTATTAACAGTGTAACTTGGTTACCTCTGAACCAACAAGCTATGCTGAAGCACAAGACTCTCAGGCGCGGAGGAGAGATATCCAAGAAGAAATAGACATGATCGAGAAGAACGGAACCTGGCAGCTTGTTGACAGACCTAGAATCGCAAGGTGATTAGTGTAAAATGGTTTTTCAAGACAAAACTCAATCCTAATGGAACAGTTTGCAAACATAAGGCTAGATTAGTGGTGAAGGGATATGCAAAACAATATGGTGTGGATTACGAGGAAACGTTTACTCCTGTAGCAAGGTATGACACAATCAAGCTTAAACTTGCATTTGCATCTCATAGTTCCTGGCAGATTCATCAACTTGATGTCAAATCGGCTTTCTTGAATGTTTTCTTGCTGAAGAGATCTATGTAGAGCAACCTGATGGTTTCTCAACTCCCAAAAAAGAGGATCAAGTTTATCTCTTAAGAAATGCCTTGTATGTCCTAAAACAACCCCAAGGGCATGGTATGAGAGGATGGACAATCATCTCATCCAACTTGGCTTTAGTAGAAGTCAAAGTGAAGCTACTTTGTATGTGAAAGTCACTGCTGCTAGTGAGTCCTTAATTGTATCAATATATGTGGATGACATTCTTGTGACAGAAAGCAAAATTGAACTAATCCAAAGGTTCAAGGATGAAATGGAGAAAATCTTTGAAATGACTGATCTTGGAGTCATGAAGTACTTTCTCGACATGGAAGTGTTGCACTCCAGTGAAGGAATTTTCATATGCCAGCTAAAATACATTTTGAATATTCTAAACAGGTTCAAAATGCAAGACTGCAAACCTGTGAGTACTCCAATATATACTGGTGTGAAGCTTGGCAAGGATGAGGATTCCGAAAAAGTGGACGATAGTTTGCATAGAACCTTAATTGGCAGACTTCTATATCTAAAATGCATTCTCCTAGAGACACACACCTCACAGCGGCTAAAAGAGTGTTAAGGTATATTAAAGGAACCAACAAGTTTGGAATTTTTCCCTAACATCTGCCAAAGTAACTATGAACCTGATCGGGTACTCTGATTGTGATTGGGGTGGTGGAGTTGATGATTCCATAAGCACCTCTAGATATCTTTTATGTTTGGGGACAAGTTATTTTAGATAGAGCTCTAGAAAATAAGAAACTACAGCTCAATCAACAGCAGAAGTTGAGTACATAGCTGCTACATCTGCTGTGAATCAAGCTATCTGGCTAAGGAAGATGATAAAGGATTTAGGCCATGAACAAACAGAAGTGTCACGACCCAAAATGAAACACGATTCGTGATGAAACCTATGTTCCCAACCAATAGGTAAGCCAACACAACATATTAACCAAACGCAACCAACAAATGGGTGAAAAAAAAGGCAAAAAAACTTGGCAAGAATCTTCAACATTGAGTTCCTTAAAGTACAAAATGCGGAAACTAGAAAACACCCCAAGAATTGGTGTGTTAAGTACAAGAGCTTCTAAAATCCGATGCAAGTCTAAAACTAAATGACAAATCTAACATAAGGGATATCCTGTCTGAATACTAATAACAGAATAAATAAAATATAGAGGGAGGTGTGGGCCACAGAACAGCCAAGCAGCTCACCACAACTCCAAGAACTTCAAGCTCGGACTCAATTTGCTTCACGAGATGTGCTCCTACTTGGAATCGAACCTCCACCACAAAGAGTGCAACAAGTGTAGTATGAGTACGAAACCATGTGTACCCAGTATGTCTCATTGGCCGACAACGAAGAAGTAGTGACGGGAGTTTATATAAAAAAAATAAATTCTTAAATTATATAAGTATATATATATGACACTCAGTATTTAAGTTTCATCAATAAAGGTAATCAAACATCAAGTACTTTCCAAACACCAAATCATAAAAAATGAATGATGTGATGAAATGCAATGCAATATGATACCATGTAATGAATTGTCTCAGAATACCCAATACTGACCCAACCGTATATACATGATACTCCTCGGAAATACATCGAGAGCTCATGACCCATGGGGGACTCGCGAGGTCCATATACCGACACGGATGATCTCCACGCGTTTGTGCGGACGATCTCAACGCACTATTATAATATCAAACAATTTTTGCACGGACGGTCTCCACGTGCCCAAATTACAATCTTAACATCTCACCATCCCCAGCACGGACGATCTGCACGTGCCCAACTTATACTCAATCTCATGTCAATGCCTGTACACTATTATTTCAATAAAGGGGATGATGATGCACCTGAATCAGTCAGATATCAGCATACTACATAACCACCTCGATTATCACAACTATACGGGTGTAATAAAGAAAACACAATCACACAAGGATTTCAAGTCAATAATATATCACCTAATGTCCATATGCTCTGGCATTCTCAAATTATAATCCACATTCTATAGTAGTAATTTTCCTTTTTATAACACCGGTACTCGTACCAATGCCCGTCACACCATTGATACGAGACCCCCATCTTTCGCCCTTAACCCTTTGTCTATTTCATTTTTCATCTTTAATTAGGAAAATGTCCTTCAACAAGTCTAAAAGTCATAACATACCTTAAGAGTCGAACCTCGTGCCACGAATCTTCAAGATAGTTCCTTCCCTTTTTGCAAAGTTTCGGAACGCTCACGATCTATCAATGATGCAATATTCGTAGGTGAGAGAGTTTGTGGACATTCAAATTATTATAAGTATATCATAGACCCTAAAACTCACTCATATCTCTAATCAAAATCAAACCCCAAATCTTGATATAATTTATATGCCAAAATTTATCATATTGTCGAATTTCAAGCCAAGAATTTAACCTTAATCACTTAAATACCCTAGAATTCAATGTTAAACCATATAATATATACCCAATAATTAATTACCTATCTCAATATATTAAAAACTAGCATTTTAATATATGAATAAAACACGAACTAAATTCCACCCATTGGCAGAACAATGGAACGTTCCTTTTTTTTTAAGAAAACAATCTGCACATTGTCAATTCAAAAATCTTTATCCAAATGCCAATCATTGGCATATGATTGCCCAATGATTGGCAGCCACTCTTATCTCCCACCACTGTAATAACTCAAACATAAAAATAACTTTCGCCATTAAATTTCCAATTAAAAATCTATTATTATTATTATTATTATTATTTTTTTGCAGAAATCCATTCTGTAAACAAGTGCCAAATTTTCTAAAATATTTGTCAAATTCCAATCATTGACAATAATTGACAATGATTGTCCAATGATTGGCTCAATCTTGTTCCTACCATAGACAAATTCCTAGAAAACATTAACCTTGCAGCCATTCAACTATCCGACTATAATCGATTTTCCTTTTTTTTTTCTTTTTTATAACAAATACTAACCCAATTGCTAACAATATAATATAATTTAGTAACCATCACCGGCTTACCCATTATTTCTTATCACCCACTATTAATATAACATAAAATAATAACACAATCCCAAGCACTCTAACAATATACTACTATATATAGAATTGAAAAGAACGAATATCTCATATCTTTACCTGAACAATGGCTACGATTTTTCTCCCTCTCGCTGGTCGCCTGTGGTAAGGTTTCGCCTCCACCACTTTTTGTTTTCTTTTTCTTCTAAATAAGAAATTATTAACCGTGAAACTCCACTAACCTATTATCTATATTAATTATTTAATAAATTTTTTAATCAACTAATTACTCTTAGTCGTCGAATAGTTTAAAAATACCCCTTTAAATTTTCAAAAGGAGTCAAAATTTTCCTAGTTCTCAAAACGACCTAGCGGGTCATTACATTACATACCACTTACACAAACGTTCGTCCTAGAACGGAAAAGAAAAGAGCTAACCTGAACGCTAAAAAAGATGAGGATATTTACTCCTCATGTCTGGCTCTTTCTCCCATGTAGACTCCTCCACTGGACGATGCTTCCATTGAATCTTTACTGAAGCAATCTCCTTGGACCTTAGCTTCCGAATTTGCTTATCCAAAATGGTAACCGGCTCCTCCTCAAAAGTCAAATTTTGATCAAGTAACACGGAATCCCATTGAATCACATGAGCACCACCCTGATGATACTTCTTTAGCATCGAAATATGAAATACAGGATGGATACCTGACAAACCAGGTGGCAAAACCAACTGATACGCCACCTCACCAATACGCTCCACAATCTCGAAAGGACCAATATACCTTGGACTCAACTTGACCTTCTTTCCAAATCTCATCACACCCTTCATGGGTGAAACCTTAAGTAGAACCCTCTCTCCAAGCATAAACTCCAAATCACGAACCTTCCTATCTGCATAACTCTTTTGCCTACTCTGAGCCATGAGAAGTCTATCTTGGATCAACTTGACCTTGTCCAAGGAATCCCTCAACAAATCTGTACCCGACGGTCTAACCTCAAATGCATCAACCATCCAATTGGAGATCGATATCTCCTACCATACAAAGCCTCAAATGGTGCCATCTCAATGCTCGAATGGTAACTATTAATGTATGCAAACTCCGCTAATGGAAAGAACTGATCCCAGTGACCACCAAAGTCAATTACACATGCCCGCAACATGTCCTAAAGAACCTGAATAGTTCGTTCAGACTGACCATCAGTCTGAGGGTGAAAGGCTGTACTAAGATCCACTCGAGTGCCCAACTCCTTCTGCATAAAATGCCAGAAATGAGATGTAAATTGGGTGCCACGATTTGAAATAATAGATATAGGAACCCCATGCAAACAAATTATCTCTTGAATATAGATCTTGGCCAACTTCTCTGAGTTATAGGTAGTCTGAACTGGTACAAAGTGTGCAGACTTAGTCAGTCGATCCACGATGACCCATATAGCATCAAACTTACCCAAGGTACGTGGCAACCCTACCACAAAGTCCATAGCAATGCGCTCCCACTTCCACTCAGGTATGTGCATCCTCTGAGTCATACCCCCAGGATTTTGGTGTTCATACTTCACTTGCTGACAATTCAAACATCGAGATACAAAATCTACCATGTCCCTCTTCTTACGACACCACCAATAGTGTTGATTCAAGTCACGATACATCTTAGTAGCCCTTGGATGAATAGAGTACCTCGAACTATGGGCCTCCTCCACGATCAATATAGTCAAATCACCTGTCCGAGGAACACAGATACGACCTTTAATCCTCAAAAGTCCCTCACTATCCAGAATTGCAGCCTTGGCTTCTCCTTTTAACACCTTGTCTCTCATCTTACATAACTCACCATCATCAAACTGTTGAGCCCGAATCTGTTCCAACAAGGATGACCCAGCCTCCATATAAGCCAACACCTTACGAGGTTCTGAAATATCAAGTCTCATAAAGCTATTGGACAATGATTGGATATCCCTAGCTAAAGGACGCTCGTCAAACTGTAACATGGCTAGACTACCCATACTTACCGCCTTTCTACTTAAGGCATATGCTACAACATTTGCCTTGCCTGGATGATAAAGAATAGTCATGTCGTAGTCCTTGAGCAACTCCAACCATCTCCGCTGCCTCAAATTCAGATCCCCCTGATTGAATATATATTGCAGGCTACGATGATCCGTGAACACCTCACAATGCACACCATAAATATAATGCCTACAAATCTTCAGTACAAACACAACAGCCGCCAACTCTAAATCATGAATAGGGTAGTTCTTCTCATGAACCTTCAACTGCCTCGAAGCATAAGCTATCACCTTTCCCTTCTGCATCAATACACAACCCAGACCAATTCGAGAAGCATCACAATATACCATAAAACCCTCTCCCTCCACGGGTAGGGTCAAAATCGGAGCAGTAGTCAATAAAGTCTTGAGTTTTGGAAACGAACCTCACACTCGTCAGACCACTGAAAAGTCACTTCCTTCTGTGTAAATCTAGTTAATGGTGATGCAATATATGGGAAACCCTCTACAAACCGTCTATAATAACCAGCAAGGCCTAAGAAACTCTGAATCTCAGTAACTGAAGCAGGTCTGACCGAATCTCTAACTGCCTCAATCTTCTTAGGATCCACCATGATACCCTCCTTGGACACTACATGTCCTAAGAATGCTACCGAACTAAGACAAAACTCACACTTTAAAAACATTGCATAAAGCTTTTTCTCCTTTAGAATCCCAAGCACAATCCTCAAATGATGCTCATGTTCCTCCTTACTGCGTGAGTATATCAATATATCATCAATGAATAAAATAACAAAGGAATCCAAATACAGTTTAAACACTCCATTCATCAAGTCCATAAAAGCTGCAGGGGCATTAGTCAATCCAAAAGACATTACCAAAAACTCGTAATGGCAATAACGTGTTTGAAAAGCTGTATAAGGGATATCCTCCGCCCTAATCTTTAGCTGATGATATCCAAATCTCAAATCAATCTTGGAAAAAACTGAAGCACCCTGCAACTGATCAAATAAGTCATCAATACGATGTATCGGGTACTTATTTCTAATGGTTATCTTGTTCAACTGTCAATAGTCAATACACATACACATAGATCCATCTTTCTTCTTCACAAATAACACTGGAGCACCCCAAGGAGATACACTCGGTCTAATAAAATCTTTGCTAAACAAATCCTGTAACTGCTCCTTCAACTCTTTCAATTCAGTCGGTGCCATACGATAAGGAGGAATGGAAATAGGCTGAGTGCATGCTCCACATCAATACTGAAATCAATATCACGATCTGGTGGAAGACCTAGCAAATCGACCGGGAATACCTCTGAAAATTCACTCACCACTGGAATAGACTCAAGCATAGGAGTCTCAACATTAGTATCTAGAATGTGTGCCAAGTAAGCCAAACATCCTCTCTGTACTAACTGACGAGCCTTAAGAAATGATATCACACCCTTAGGAGGGTGACTAAGAGAACCTCTCCATTCTACTATAGAAATTCCAGGCATAGCTAAAGTAATTGTCTTGGCATGGAAATTTAAAATTGCGTGGTAAGATAACCAATCCATACCAAGAATCACATCAAAATTTATCATATCTAAGACCTTTAAATCTGCATGAGTGTCATACCCCATAAAGGTAACAATACATAATCGATACACCCGATCTACAACTATAGAATCCCCGACAGGAGTAGAAACATGTATCGGCAAATCAAGAGACTCACATAATATATCCAGACTAGGAGCAAAATATGTGGACACATAAGAATATGTAGAGCCTGGATCAAATAATACAGTTGCTGGCCGATGACAAATCGGAATAATACCTGTGATAACAACATTTGAATCCTCAGCCTCTGGCCTACTCGGAAAAGCATAACAATGAGAACGACCTCCATCAGATTGTGAACCTCCACGACCACCACCTCGATGAGAAGGAGAACCACCTCTACTATTCTGTGCACCACTCCTAGCTGGAGGTTGTGCAACCCTGGAAGTCGAAGCCTGAGAACCTTGATGTAAGCCACGATGTCTGGTCCTAGGGAAGTCTCTCACAAATTGTCCCATATCACACACACAAAACATCCCCTACGAGACGCAGGCTGATGAGAGGACCCTGGCTGACCAGAATTCACTCCACGAACTATAGGCCTAGAAGATTAACCCTGTGAAGTATGCACTGCGCTCTAAGAACTATGCCTAGTGTAACCAGCCTCAGATGCAGGTATAGCAGCATGAATGGGTTTGCTGGACTGAGAGTAATAACCTCTCCCTACATAACCTCGACTCCTAAGAATAGAACCACCTAAATCACCTGAATAACGGGTCCTCTTTGATATACCGTGGTTTCACGGTATTATTAATATTTTTTCCTTAAGTTTAGTGTGTTCAAAAGCCTTTTTGTGCTAATTATTATATAAGTTTCTCTTTATTTGCAGTAAATCTGTCCAAAAGATGAATGCGGAGGTTTTTGAGCAAGAAATACAGAAAAATATCACCTACGGAGCTTGTGACGGTTCGTAGGTGGCATCGTAGTGCAGCTGCTGAAGGAAGATGGGGAAGTCTGACCAAGTGTGGGGTTACGGAAAGCGTGACAGACCGTCGTAGTCATGACGGTCCGTCCTGCTGGTTCGTCATGAAGATCAGAGAAGTAGTCCAGTACCCAAATTCCAAGAGTTAAGTGTTTTGGAACGGAGACCCTCGACGGACCATTGTGCCTATGACGATTCGTCATACCCGCCGTCGAGGGTAATGAAGAGAGCAGCAGAAGAAATTGCACAAGTATGGGACGACGGAGTCCATGACGGTCCGTCGTGATCACGAGGATCTGTCGCGAGGTCCGTCGATCCAGCCGCATTTCGACAGATATCCAGCAAATAGAGTCCTTAATTAATTAGGTTTTATTTTTTATAAATAGTTCGAAAAACCTTATTTTTGGGGTTAGACCCTTGATTATTTTTAGACTCTTTGTTAGACTCTTGAATATTTTTAGACTCTTTGTTAGACTTTTGGTGATTACTATTACACTTTTGAAGAATTTTTAATCTTCAATTATTTTTAGCAATTGATTGTTGGTGATTTTGGTTGAATAATCAAGTGAACTTCTGGATTTTACTCTTTCTCATTGAAGTAAGTGCATGAATTCTTATATCATATATTTGAACATTGTGATTATGAATATGGGTAACTAAACTCCATAACTAGGGTTGTGGGAACCATAGGCGAATAATGAGGTAAAGCCTAACTAAAATAACAATTCTAGAATAGTGTCTTGCATGTATTGATAATTCTTTCGCTTAGAAGTCTTTTTAACGGATGACCAACGTTAGAACTCACTTTAATGCTACTTGCCGGACCAAGGAGGTAGATAATAGGAGAAGAATTATCAACATAGATTTAGTGTGTACTATCTAATAGGCTAGTATTGATTGGTACGAGGTAATAACTTAGTCAAATATCGAATATGATGCTTAATATGAGGTAAAGGTAAGGGTTAGTATAGCAACACACGTAGCCGGACCAAGGTGCGGAGTGAAATTCTTTAGATGCCGGACCAAGGATTTAGAAATACATAACATATCACTTTGCATGCAAGATACTAGGAAAGAATTGTTATAGTTAGAATTATCAAGTTATGAACCTGTGGGGAACACGTAAACCCTAGTTACCTTTATTAATTGATTAAACTCCAACATTTGAAGCCGTTAGTTGTCTCTTTTAGTTTCGCTAGTTATTTTCATTTATTAGAAATAGAAAACCCCCCTTTTATCATTTTTGCTTTCTAAGGAAGTAATTGAATGAACAATAGTAATAATAGATTGAAGTTAAGTCTAATCTATTTTCCTCGTGGGAACGATCCCAACCTCACTAGTTGGATTATTTACTTGACACGACCGCTTTATTTCTTATTTTAGAAGTAAGTTTGAGAGTATAAAATTTTGGCGCCGCTGATCAACATGAAATGAAGAAATATACAAGAAATACAAACAAGAAAAGAAGAGAGTCACTTACACAAATGAAGAAAAAAGGGAAAATAGCAAGGTGAAAGAATATGAGAAACTGGGCAAAATAAAATGATAGAAAATGGTATGTTTAGCTGATATGTCAAGGAGGGCAAAAAGTCACTAAAGTATACTTAAATATACCCTACCTGACAACGAGCCTATGTTACAAGCTAAGAAAGTCTTATCGTGATCCTAAGAGTAGTATAGCAAGCTTAAAGCAGTGAATATATGGGCAAGATTATGGCAATATGTATGAATGAGTGTGAATTTGTTCTGAGAGTGAGTGTTGAAAAGTAATCCTTATACTCAAACTTAAATCATTGTGTGAAAAATGAGGATTTTGTTTTGAAGTGAGGACACTAGTTGCAGTACCGGAAATATTAGCACCTCGGTGAGAAATTGAAGAGGATAGGTGTTAGTGCATGGTGAGTCTGTGTCATGGTTTGATTCCACATAATTCAAGCCTAATAGTGATAGCATGCATAAATATGATGAGATTGATCGGGATTTATAGCCAAATGATTTCGAAGGATAAAACATGGATACTATTGTACAAAGATTTTTTATTGAGTCATAGTGCGTCGCTTGAGGACAAACAACGAATTTAAGTTAAGTGTGTTGATATACCGTAGTTTCACGGTATTATTAATACTTTTCCCTTAAGTTAGTGTGTCCAAAAGCCTTTTTGTGCTAATTTTTATATAAGTTTCTCTATATCTAGAGGAAATCTGTCCAAAAGATGAATGCGGAGGTTTTTGAGCAAGAAATACAGAAAAATACCACCTACGGAGCTTGTGACGGTCCTTCATGCTCGTGATGGTCCGTAAGTGGCATCGTAGTGCAGCTGCTGAAGGAAGATGGGGAAGTCTGACCAAGTGTGGGGTTACGGAAAGCGTGACGGACCATCGTAGCCATGACGGTCCGTCTGCTGGTTCATCATAAAGATCAGAGAAGTAGTCCAGTACCCAAATTCCAAGAGTTCAAGTGTTTTGGAACGGAGACCCTCGACGGACCGTTGTGCCTGTGACGATCCGTCATACTTGTCGTCGAGGGTAATGAAGAGAGCAGTAGAAAAAATTGCACAAGTATGGGACGACGGAGTCCATGACGGTCCGTCGTGATCACGACGATCCGTCGCGAGGTCCGTCGATCCAACCGCGTTTTGACAGATTTCCAACATTTTTAATTAGGTTTTATTTTTTATAAATAGTTCAAAAAACCTCATTTTTGGGGTTAGACCCTTGATTATTTTTAGACTCTTTGTTAGACTCTTGAATATTTTTAGACTCTTTGTTAGACTTTTGGTGATTACTATTACACTTTTGAAGACTTTAATCTTCAACTAATTTTAGCAATTAATTGTTGGTGATTTTGGTTGATTAATCAAGTGAACTTCTGGATTTTACTCTTTCTCATAGAAGTAAGTGCATGAATTCTTATATCATATATTTGAATATTGTGATTATGAATATGGGTAACTAATCTCCATAACTAGGGTTGTGGGAACCATAAGCGAATAATGAGATAAAACCTAACTAAAATAACAATTCTAGAATAGTGTCTTGCATGTATTGATAATTCTTTCGCTTAGAAGTCTTTTTAACGGATGACTAACGTTAGAACTCGCCTTAATGCTACTTGCCGGACCAAGGAGGTATATAATAGGAAAAGAATTATCAACATAGATTTAGTGTATACTATGTAATAGGCTAGTATTGATTGGTACGAGGTAATAACTTAGTCAAATATCGAATATGATGCTTAATATGAGGTAAACGTAAGGGTTAGTAAAGCAACACATTTAGCCGGACCAAGGTGCTGTGTGAAATTTTCTAGATGCCGGACCAAGGATTTAGAAATACATAACTTACCACTTTGCATGCAAGATACTAGGAAAGAATTGTTATAGTTAGAGTTATCATGTTATGAACCTGTGGCGAACACGTAAACCCTAGTTACCTTTATTAATTGATTAAACTCCAACATTTGAAGCCGTTAGTTGTCTCTTTTAATTTCGCTAGTTATTTTCATTTATTTAGAAATAGAAAACCCCCCTTTTTACCATTTTTGCTATCCAAGGAAGTAATTGACTGAATGATAGTAATAATAGATTGAAGTTAAGTCTAAACTATTTTCCTCGTGGGAACGATCCCAACCTCACTAGTTGGGTTATTTACTTGACACGACCGCTTTACTTCTTATTTGAGAAGTAAGTTTGAACGTATCAAATTTTGGCGCCGCTGCCGGGGAAAGTAGCTTTTATATTAACTTAAACTTATTACTTTAGTTTAGTTGATATTTTCTTGATTTTACTTTTTTTTATTGTTTTTGATTCTTGCAGAACTATCTTCCTTGTATGCCAAATACATGGAGAGGAAGAGAACCCTTGTTTCGCTACGATCACGAATTAGAGCGTGCACTACGCAACATGAATCGGAACTTGGGAATTAATGATGATGATCCAAACCAGAACATCCCAGCTCCGGTTGATGTTCATGGTCAGTTGTTACCCGATGCTCCGGGTGAACACCAACATAGGGGACAAAATCCCGCTCCATGGCCCCAAGAATACTACAGAGGCTATGACAATATAACAAACTCCGATGGGCCACTTGTCTTGCCTCCTCTACCACCAGGCCACACCTTTGTGGTAACTAGTAGCCTGATGCAAATACTCACTGCCAGAGGTTTGTTTTCAGGACTACCTTCTGAGGATCCACATGCCCATATAGCTAAGGTTAGGGCAGTGTGTAAAAGCTTTGTAGGGAGGCCTGACTTGGACTTGGATGTAATAGGGCTAAGAGTGTTTCCTCTCTCACTGATGGGAGAGGCTGCTATATGGTTCACTGAGCTCCTTACAACTCAATTTTCACTTGGAACCAACTAAGGGACGTGTTATTAGCACGCTACTACCCGGTCTCCGAGAAACTAAGCCACAAAGACAGAGTGAACAACTTTGTGGCACTACAAGGAGAGCCAGTTAGTAGTTCTTGGGATAGGTTCACCTCGTTCTTGAGAAGTGTCCCAAATCACCGTATAGATGATGAGTCACTGAAGGAATACTTCTATCGAGGACAGGATGATAACAATAAGAGGTGTTGGACACTATAGCAGGTGGATCTTATGGGGAATGCCCTTATGCTGAGATTGCTGAAAAATTAGAGAAAATCTCTCGGAACAATAAATCTTGGAGTACTAGGAATTCAGATACCGGGATAAATACCTTCGCAGTGCAGTCCACTCACAACCCAGCCACGAATAATATTCGTGAAGAAATGGCTCAGATGAGAACTGAGCTTGGGTTGGTACTAAAACATATCACTGGGTGCAGAAAAGATAAATGCAGTTAACTACTTGTCTAAACCACCACCACCTAATGATGAATACTATTATGCGGAGGATTCTTATGCAGTAAATGAGCAGACGGGGGTTTCCGACCGAGTGACCAAGGCTCAGATCAGGATAATTGGCGCCAAGGTCAAGGTAACCAAGGTCGGCTATATGGTAACTATAACTGTGAGGGTCATTATGTCCGAGATGGAAACTACAACCGCGACAACAACTTCAACAGGGATAACTACGGTGACAGAAATGATAGGAATGAGCCCTGTGTCCCTCCTCAAAATCGTGAAGTTACTCCTAGGGATGGTGGAGATAGTATGGTGTGAGTTGAGGATATGTTGCACAAAATGATGAGGAGGTTCAATGATAGTGATGATCACATTAAAGTGTTAAGGAGTGATTTAGCGGGTATTGGGCAAAAAGTCGATACACATGCAATATCAATTAAGCAGATCGAGTTGCAAATGGCCCAATTATCTGCGACTGTGAACACACGACAACCGGGCACTCTTCCTAGCAACACTGTCCAAAATCCGGAAAATGATGCACACTGTATGGCAATCACTACTCGGGGTGGTAAGCAAACCATTGACCCACCTATGCCGTCTAATAAGGAAAAGGTGAGAAAGGATAATGATAAGGTGGTAGAGGGTAGTAGTGAAGCAGAAGATAGCACCGGAAAAGATGCAGAAGTCCCTATAAAGGTTATTCCCATGCCAAGACCACCACCCCCCTTTCCTCAGAGATTAGTGAAAAAGACCGAGGATGGTAAATATCGGTGTTTTGTAATAATGCTGAATCAACTTTCTATCAATGTCCTTTTGGTAGAAGCTCTAGAACAAATGCCCGGTTATGCCAAGTTTATGAAAGATCTGGTTACAAAGAAAAGATCGATCACTTTCGAGGATGATGATAGAATGAAGCATTGTAGTTCTATTGCTACAAGATCTCTCGTACAAAAGAAAGAAGATCGGGGTGCATTCACTATTCCTTGTATAGTCGGGTCATTACATTTTGCGAAAGCATTATGTAATCTGGGGGCAAGCATAAATCTCATGCCCCTCTCGATTTACAAGAAGTTGGGTTTGGGTGACCCAAAGCCCATTGTGATGCGGCTACTGATGGCTGATCGAACATTGAAAAGGCCTATAGGGATACTCCATGATGTGCTAGTAAAAGTGGAGTCGTTCATATTTCCGGCAAATTTTGTTATTCTTGATTGTGAAGTCAATTTTGAATTGCCTATTATTCTTGGGAGGCCATTCCTTGCTATGGGTAGAGCCTTAGTTGATATGGAAAAGGGGCAGATGAAATTTTGGTTGAACAATGAATAAGCGACCTTCAACATTTTAGGTCCTTGAGGTAGAGTGGTGAGCTCCAATCGGTATCTGCCATATCCCACAAAGAAAAGATGAAGAAGGATAATGAACTAAAAAGTGAAAAATGAGAGTTTATGGTTGGGGATTTGGTGCTTTTAGATAGTTCTAGGTTGCATTTGCTTCTGGCCAAGCTCAAGTCCAAACGGAGTGACCCTTACTTGATTACCCAAGTATTCCCTCATGGAGCAGTTGAGTTAAAAACCAAGAAGGGAGTGCGGTTTAAGGTGAATAGAGAACGAATAAAACTCTATCTTGGGCATACTGCATCGGTGAATGAAGTGATAGGCATACCATCTTGATGAAGGTTGAGTAATCAAGTGTCCTCAGTCGTGTCGCGACGTTAAATCAGGCGCTTGTGTGGAGGCAACCCAATACTTATAGTTTTTTTTTTCTCTTTAGTAATGGTAGCATTTTCTACTAATGGGTTTAAAATTTGCAGGCACATCACCAAGAAATTCTGCAGAAAATCACTCTGCAATAGTTACCAACAAACACATGCGACGGACCGTCGTTCCCACGACGGTCCGTCCTGCACAACCGTTCTGGTTGTCAGAGACCATAGTCCTAAGGCTCTCTCACGTTTTCTCAGTGTCCTCCTACGGACATCTACGATGGACCGTCATACTCTCGACAATTCGTCCTGCATAACCGTCATGACGGTCAGAGACCCCTCTCCTAAGGGTCCCCATCTTTTTTCTTAAGTGTCTCACAACGTACATCGACGACGGACCGTCATAATCACAATGGTCCGTGTTGATCGTGAGCGCTTTGCGCCCCAGGTTTGCTTCACCTACCACTCTTGTATTTCAAAATTTTTTTATGCATTGGGGACAATTGCATGTCTTTTTGTTGGGAGTGGGGTAAATGGAAAGTGAGTGCTAGGGTGAAGTCTGAGTAGCCCAAATTGAGTGCTAGGTTGAAGTTTGAGTAGCCCAATTCAATATCCTCTTTTGGGGTTTTCTTGCCTGTGTTCTTTTTCCCTTAGAGGCTGATTACTTTTTGTGTTGAACTGGCATGTCTATATCTTGTGTACATAGTTTAATTCTGAAGCATGACGGCTAAAATGATATCCTGATAAAATGGAAAATGATGCATGACTAGGCATACTAATTGATAAATGTGTGGCTCTAAGCATGACATAGAGGTATACCACTGCATGACCCTAAATCTAAAATTTTAACTAGGTGTCTGATAATCTGGTAGAGTAATGAGATGTAAAGTGAGTGTGAGGAAGATTTGGATAGTCCACTATTTGTACTGAGCTAGAACTTTCCTAGTTAGTCCTGCTAAAAGTAAGTTGTAATAGACAATTAGGAAAGGATCATAGGCCCTTATTCAATATCGCCCATTTTTAGCCTAAATAAAAGAAAACCAAATGAAATTTATCCTTCTTTGATCCAAATGATTTGAGCTTAAACTAGACCTTTCTTTTTCACCCTAACTGATCTTTTCTGAGAGTAATGTGTTGGCCCTGGTCCCTCCTTGGACATGTGCACCTCAGCTTATGCCAAAAGCATAAGTTGAGGGTGGCTAAAGAGGGTGGCTAATGCAGTAAACAACCCTTTTTATGGCTCTGACCCAACTTTGGGTATTGTGTACTTTGACTCATGGCAAAGCCATGAGTTTAGGGTGGCTATTATGAGGAATGCTCTGGAAAGTGGGGTTGAAAGAACAAAGAGAGAGAAAGAACAAAAGTAAAGTGACTCAAGAATTAGTTGAAAGAAAAGTAAAGAAAAAAATATATACAAGAAATACAAGCAAGAAAAGAAGAGAGTCCCTTACACAAATAAAGAAAAAAGGGAAAATAGCAAGGTGAAAGAATATGAGAAACTGGGCAAAATAAAATGATAGAAAATGGTATATTTAGCCGATATGTCAAGGAGGGCAAAAAGTCACTAAAGTATACCTAAATATACCCTACCTGACCCTGAGCCTATGTTACAAGATAAGAAAGTCCTATCGTGATCCTAGGAGTTGTATAGCGAACTTAAAGCAGTGAAAATAAGGGCAAGCTTATGGCAATATGTATGAATGAGTGTGAATTTGTTCTGAGAGTGAGTGTTGAAAAGTAATCCTTATACTCAAACTGAAATTATTGTGTGAAAAATGAGGATTTTGTTTTGAAGTGAGGACACTAGTTGCAGTACCGGAAATATTAGCACCTCGGTGAGAAATTGAAGAGGATAGGTGTTAGTTCATGGTGAGTCTGTGTCATGGTCTGATTCCACATAATTCAAGCCTAATAGTTATAGCATGCATAAATATGATGAGATTGATCGGGATTGATAGACAAATCCCTCACGTCAAATCATCTCCAACTCCTTAGCAGCATCCACCACTTTCTGGAACGGAACACCAGAAGCAACAACCTGAGAAACTCCTAGACGAATCGGAATAATCAGCCCCTTAACAAACCTCCTCACTCTCTCAGCCTCCGTAGGAAGTACCATCGAAGCATGTCTAGCCAAGGCATGAAATTTACCCTCATACTCTGCAACTGACATACTACCTTGCTGGAATAAATTTTGATAGAAATACCTGAGTAAACTGAATCCAGGATAGTGGAGAGGATCTAGCTGGCCTACTACTAATATAATCCCTCCACCACTGTTTGGCGGATTCAGTCATCTGAAAAACTGTATAGTCAACTCCATGAGACTCCACCAATCCGAGATTATGCAACCTCTCATGACAACTAACTATAAATTCATATGCATCCTCAGTTAAGTCACCAGTATAAGTAGGAGGATTCATTAGTCTGAACCTCCCAAACATCTTTTGCTCATCAATGGTCATAGAAGGCCTGTTCACCAGATGTTATGTCATATATGGAAACTCCATACTATCCAAATGAGGAGCTACAACAGCAGCTGGCTGATTCCTGGGATTCTGAGAATCCGTAGCAACTATCGGATCTGGAGTCTAACCTCCAACACGGGGCAAAGCTCCTGCCTGAGCCATCCCCTCTAGGAGTCCTAACATACGAGTCAAGGTATCTTGAAGCATTGGGGTGACATTAGTACTGGGGGGCGCCTGAGCTGGACCATCCCCATCAACACGATCTTGCATATCCCCATGAATAACCTCTGCATCGGAAGGTACGGTCCTATCACGACCCTCGGTAACTATTGGTACTTTACCTTCCACAGGTGCTGCAATATGGCCCCTAGCCCGACCTTGAGCTCGTCTCCTGCCTCTACCTCGGATATTGTTCCCAGAAGCAGGCGCATGAATAGGATTCTGACCACCACTTGCTGGTGTACGAGTTCTCGCCATCTGAGAGAATGAGATATCAAGATTAGAGTTTCAACAAGGTCAAGTGTTCACGATAGTGAATGAAAGAACAGAATATTTCCTGTAGCCTCTCGAAGATAGGTATATACGTCTTCATACCGATCCGCAAGACTCTACTAGACATTGCTATTTTACTCGTGAGACCGATGAACCTAGGGCTCTGATACCAAATTTGTCACGACCCAAAAAGAAACACGAGTCGTGATGGCACCTATGTTCCCAACCAATAGGTAAGACAACCCAACATATTAACCAAACGCAACCACCAAATGGGTAAATAAGGCAAAAAAAACTCTGCAAGAATCTCCAACATTGAGTTCCTTAAAGTACAAAATGCGGAAACTTGAAAAATATATCACCCCAAGAATTGGTGTCTTAAGTACAAGAGCTTCTAAAATCCGATGCAAGTCTGAAACTAAATGACAAATCTAACATAAGGGATATCCAGTCTGAATACTAATAACAGAATAAATAAAAGATAGAGGTAGGTGTGGGCCACGGAATAGCCAAGCAGCTCACCACAACTCCAAGAACTTCAAGCTCAGACTCAATTTGCTCCACAAGATGTGCTCCTACTCGGAATCGAATCTGCACCACAAAGAGTGCAACAAGTGTAGTATGAGTACGAAACCATGTCTCATTGACCGACAACGAAGAAGTAGTGACGGGAGTTTATATAAAAAAAATTTAAATTATATAAGTATATATATATTACACTCACTATTTAAGTTTCATCAATAAAGGTAATCAAACATCAAGTACTTTCCAAACACCAAACAAAACACATAATCATAAAAAATGAATGATGTGATTAAATGCAATGCAATATGATACCATGTAATGAATTGTCTCAGAATACCCAGTACTCACTCAATAGTATACACATGATACTCTTCGGAAATACATCGAGAGATCATGACCCATGAGGGACTCGCGAGGTCCATATACCGACACAGACGATCTCCACATATCTGTGCGGACGATCTCAACACACTATCATAATATCAAACAATTTTTGCACGGACGGTCTCCACGTGCCCAAATTACAATCTTAACATCTCACCATCCCCAGCACGGATGATCTCCATGTGCCCAACTTATACTGAATCTCATGTCAATGCATGTACACAATATTATTTCAATAAAGGGGATGATGATGCACTTGAATCAGTCAAATATCAACATACTACATAACCACCTCGATTATCACAACTATACGGGTGTTACAAAAAAACACAATCACAAAAGGATTTCAAGTCAATAATATATCACCTAAGTACTTTCTCGACATGGAAGTGTTGCAGTCCAGTGAAGGAATTTTCATATGCCAGCTAAAATACATTTTGGATATTCTAAATAGGTTAAAAATGCAAGACTGCAAAACTCGTGAGTACTCCAATATATACTGGTGTGAAGCTTGGCAAGGATGAGGATTCCAAAAAAGTGGACGATAGTTTGCATAGAAGCTTAATTGGCAGACTTCTATGTCTAAAATGCATTCTTCTAGAGACACATCTCACAGCGGCTTAAAGAGTGTTAAGGTATATTAAAGGAACCAACAAGTTTGGAATTTTTTCCCAACATCTGCCGAAGTAACTATGAACCTGATCGGGTACTCTGATTGTGATTGGGGTGGTGGAGTTGATGATTCCAGAATCACCTCTAGATATCTTTTCTGTTTGGGGACAAGTTATTTTAGTTAGAGCTCTAGAAAACAAGAAACTACAGCTCAATCAACAGCAGAAGTTGAGTACATAGCTGCTGCATCTGCTGTGAATCAAGCTATCTGGCTAAGGAAGATGATGAAGGACTTAGGCCATGAACAGACAGAAGCTACCAAGATCATGTGTGACAATCGTTTAGCAGTTTAAATCTCAAAAAAATCTAGTGTTTCATGGTCGAACTAAGTATATTAAGATCAAATTTCATTTTATCAGAGAAGTCCAACAATCTAATGAAGTGTTGCTTGTTCATTGTTCATCTGAGAACCATCAAGCTGACATTTTCACCAAGTCATTTCCAAAGGAAAGGTTTGAAGATCTGAGGCAAAGAAGCCAAGGAGGAGTGTTACACAGGTTTTTACTTATTTCAGTTTAGTGTTTCCTATTTTCTAGCTAGACTTAGGCAACTTTAGTTGGTCAACTTTCTGAAGTTAATGTCCCCATTATGGCTGTTAGTGGCCCCTTTTATGGTAATTAGTGGCACATGTTCTTATTTAATTTTAATGTTTATGTTTTCCTTTTATAAATTCAGACTTTCTGCAGATTAATATACACAAGGAATTTCATAAGTTCACTCTATTTTTATTTTTTCAAATCTGTTTTTTGAGTATTTTTGTTCTAAAAGAAACTACTCTAAACCTATTGTTGTGAACAGCCCTAGACCAAACACTTTTTAGGTTAACCCAAGAAGTGTATGAATAGAAAGAGAAACAAGTTATGTTTCAGGTGTGGAGAGAAGTACTACCTAGGACATAACCGCAAGGCTAAGCAGTTGAATTGCATGAGGGGTGATGAAGAAGTACCTGAACCACCATATCTTATCATTGAAGGAGAGATACAACAGGAGGTTATGAAGGCCACATGTTTGAGTGCATTATTTGGTAGTATCCTAGGAGTAAATGCTATGTTGGTCAAAGGGTCTGTAGGGAATAGGACACTAGCGGTGTTGATCGATTCTGATATCACTCATAGCTTCATAGACAAAGAAGCAGTTGATAACACTGGTTCTGTGGCTGAGAATAGCCCTCATATGGTCACTATTGCTGATGGAAATTATGTGACGTGTCATACTAGTTGCCCTTGTTTTAGTTGGAAATTGGAAGTAAAAGCCTCAAGGAGGATCTAAGAATCATCAACTAAGGAGAATATGATCTAGTGCTAGGAAATGATTGGATGAAGAGAAATAATCCTACCAAGTTCGATCATCAAAAAAAGTGTGTTACAATTGGCAAAAAGGGAAACAAAACCATTCTACATGCTGTTCCAGGTGAAAATAGTTTGAGTATGATCATTGGTAGTGTCATGGGAAGGCTTATCAAGAAGGATAAAAAATTGATGGCTAATTTATTCATGCTAGGAGCAGAGTCTTACAATGAGTAAAAGCAGGTGGATGCCTTATACAAGAAGTGTTGGACAAGTACTAGTCCATATTTGCTGAGCCAAAGTCATTACCACCAGTGAGACAACTGGACCATGCTATTAACTTAATTCCTGGAGCCTCACCAATTAGTCTAAGACCTTATAGATACAATCACTACCAAAAGGAGGGATTCTAAAAGCAAGTTCCGGAGATGCTTACTAATGGGATTATTAGTCATAACCAGTCTCCCTTTTCCTCACCAGCTCTATTGGTTAAGTAAAAGGATTGCACCTGGCGGCTTTGTGAGACTACAGAGGATTGAATGATATCAACGTGAGGATAAGTACCCAATTCCCGTCGTTGATGACCTTTTAGATGAGCTATATGGAGCAGTGTCTTTTCCAAAATTGATCTCAGGGTGGGTTATCATCAAATCAGAATGAAGGTTGAAAATGTGTACAAAACGACATTCAGAACTCACATAGGGAATTATGAGTTTAAGTTATGCCCTTTGGGATTACCAATGTTTTCGCTACCTTTCAGGCCCCAATGAATTCTTTCAATTGTACTTCATGAAGTTTGTTTTTGTGATTTTGATGATATTCTCATTTATAGTAAATCATTGTCTGCACATGTAGAGCATTTACTGTTGGTGTCCAACACCTTATTATTTCATTTATTGTATGCAAAAAGGTCCAAGTGCTCTTTTGGTCAATCTAAAGAATACTTAGGGCATGTTCTTAAGGATATGGGAGAATGGCCTACCCCTAGAGCTGTGAAATCTTTGAGGGGCTTTCTTGGTGTAACAGGATATTATAGAATATATGTAGCTAATTATGAAAGAATAAGAAGACCACTATCTGACTTGTTGAAGAAGAATGTTATTGTGCGGATTGAGGAAGCTGATCAATATGTTGCGACAATTAAAAGGTCATGTCTGCCACACCAATGCTTGCATTGCCAAATTCATGATGAAGAATTTGTAGTAGAGATTGATTCATGTCATTCAGGAATCAGAGTTGTGCTTTTACAAAGGGGAAGACCAATAGCCTATTCAGTAAGGTATTGACTATTAAGCATAGAGATAACTCCATCTACGAGAAAGAATGTTTAGCTCGATTGAATGTAGTAGACAAGTGGCGACATTACCTTTAATATAAGCATTTTGTGGTAAAGACTGACCATCATAGTATTTTCTTGAACAGAGGTTACTAAAACAATGCAACAAAGTGGTGTGACCAAATTGTTGGGGTTAGATTATGAGGTCTAGTATAAGAAAGGGGCAGAGAATAAAGTGTCTGATGTACTCTCAAGGCAATATGAAGGGGTTAGCTTGAGTGAAGCTAATACAATGTCTAACCTACAAGAGGAAAACCACTTGCATGAAGAAGGTCAGTTCCATGATATTAGAGCAGCAGTTCCATTGTGGGCCCAAGGGGTTGCAACTAGCTATGAAGGAGATCCTATGGCCGTAGAGCTCATTACACAATCGAAAATAATACTTATTTTCCATGTTTGTGGCAATTCTACTAAGAAGTATTGTGAAGGAAGGGGAAGATTTATGTGGGCTCTAATGGACCTCTTTGGCATCAATTGATCTGGACCTTCTATTATTCTAATGTAGGAAGTCACTCAGGCCAACTTGGAACTTTCAAAAGTTTGTATATATTACCCTATTTGCCTTCAATGAAATAAATGGTGGTGTAGTTTGAGGTTTGTCATACGAGCTAGGATGATAATGTTCCCTATCAAGGTTTGGTGCAACCCTTGGCCATTCCTGATTAGTCATGGAGACACATAAGTTTTGATTTTATTGAAAGTTTCGTAAATCCTAAGGCAAGGATATTATTTTTGTAATGGTTAATAGGCTCACTAAAGGTGATCATTTTATATCTCTATCCCACCCTTTCATAGCTCTGCAAGTAGCAACTAAATTTTGGAAGAGAGTACACACTTTTCATGGTGCACCTGAGTTCATTATTCTTGACCGAGATAGGATATTTTTGAGTACTATCTGGCAAGATCTTTTCAAATTGAGTGGCACTCAACTCTTATATAGTTCTTCATATCATCCTCAAACAGATGGAAAACAAAGAGGGTTAATCGGTGTATAAAAAATTACTTAAGGTGCATGACTAGTCATAGAATTCATCAGTGGAAGTAGTGGTTGCACTTAGGTGAATGGTGGTACAACAACAACTGCCACACAAGCTCGTAATGCACCCCTTTTTGAAGATTAGTATGGGTACTCACCTCCTCAACTATCGTTGGGACCAATGATGGATATTGTGGTGACTGCTACTGAAGATTTGTTGATGAAGAGGTAACATATGCAACAAATTCTTAAGGATAATTTTTTGAAAGCTCAAGAAAGAATGAAGTACTATGTTGATCTACATAGGTACGAAAAGGAGTCTCAACCTAGTGAGATGGTATACCTCAAGCTTCAATCCTCCACTAGTGTACGAAGAAATTTGAAGCTTAGCTCCAAATATATGGCCCATACAAGATTCTAGAAAGGATTGGACCTGTAGCCTATAAGCTAGATCTTCCACCTACTTATAAAGTCCATCCAGTGTTCCATGTATCGCTTCTCAAAAAGAAGATAGGGGCTAGAGAGGTGGTGCAATCTATTCTACCAATTACTGAGAAGGATGGCCAAATTTTAGTTCGACCATTGGTTGTTGTTCAATGGCAGATAGTGACTTCCTAAAGATGCTACATGGGAAGATTATCATTTCATCAAGGACAAGTTTCCTGATTTTACTATTGATCCTTGAGGACAAGGATGTTTTGACGGGTGGGAATTGTCATGACCTTGACTTCCAATAAGTAGATATGACTAACGGTTAGAAGCAACGGTCCATATTAGATGTAGATTAATGAGTTTAGAGGGTGGAGATGCAGCCACATCATCAATGTCAAACTAGCACTAGTCGTGTTGATTGAACCAATTTTGCAGAGGAAAGAGGGGCTGAACGGATAATTGGTATCTTCTCTCAGAGATCTCTCATTTCTTCTTCTTCCTTCTTAACCCACTCATTCTTCTTCTGCAGATTAAGGACTCATCTATAGAAAATTCTAAACTTCAGATTCATTTTCCGTTGTTTCAAGTTGTAATTTCTTATATTCAGTTGATTAATAGAAAATTGTTCCAAAAACATCTACTGTTCTATTAAATTTTTGTTTGATAATTGTTGAATTGAGGTCAGGTTTAGACACACTATCGACAAGAACGAGGTATATATTTTAGGGAAATTATGACCAGTGATTATGGTATGTTTTTAATTACTGAATAGATATGCATATATATTATTATTATTATTATTATTATACGAAAAAAGACCTAAAATACCCTCAAAGAATTGGAAATGGTACAAAATAACCCTCTATCCACCTATTGGGTCAAAAATACCCTTCCCACCTACCTATTGACTCCAAAATATCCTTGTAATCCACCCTTTGGTTCAAAATTGACCACTTATTTAACGGTTTTAAATTTAAACTATTTAAATATTTCTTTAAATACGTGGCGCTAAACTATTTGTTATAATTTAACTTATTAGTATAATTTATAAATCAATCCACTACCCACCCATTTCTAATTAAACCCCTCCAAATTAATGAACCCGTCACATTATTAATGTAACAACATAAAAGCTACTGCCAATTGAGTGTTTTTAAAAATTTGAGGTAAAAATATCTATAGAAGTAAATTATCATACATTCAAGTTTCTAAACAAAAATTACCGATAAACTTAAAAGTCTGACTATGTTCATCTTAATTATTCTTTATGTGATGTTACTTCATAGGTAATTTTTTTTCAAAATAATATATTAAAGGTTTTAAAACAAATCATAAATATTTATAAAATCATATTTTAAAAAAAAGTGCATGAATTAATTCGGGATGTATTACTTCTTTACCTTTAATCATAAATTTCTAATGAAATCTTGAAAGAGAATCTATTGAAAGTGTCCTCCAAAATATGCAGCTCAACCTAAATTTATTTGGGGCTTCGGTTCGGACTCGAATAATTTTGGATGTCATTTTTCAGGAATATATAATTTCATTGTGTTTAGTGCTTATGACGATTTTGATATTATAATTGGATTACTAATTGGGTGGATTTTAGTTTGTAATGAGTGAGTAGTGGATTCATTTATGAATTATATTAATCAATTAAACTATAACCAATAGTTGAACGCCAAGTAGTTTAAAAAATATTTAAAGAGTTTAATTTTAAAAAAATTAAATAAGTGGTCAATTTTGAATCCAAAGGTGGATGACAAGGGTATATTAGAGTCAATAGGTTGATTAGAAGGGCATTTTGGAGCCAATAGGTGGATGGAGGGTAATTTTGTACCATTTTCAATACTTCAAGGGTATTTTAGGCCCTTTTCCGATTATTATATTATTAGGTTGAGCATTAATGATAAATTGAAGTGAAAATTTGTAGTTGTTTAACATGGGTCCCTGGGGAAATTGTGAGATTTATTCTAGTGGATATTGATATGTAATGATTCGTATGCAATATGTGGATACTACTTAGGAATTTTTCTGGGTATACAGCGAGGGTGTAATTATTTTTAGACTCGGAGGTCACATTTTTTGAGTGGATGATTTGTAATTTGGCTTAATTTCTTATTATTATGAGTTAAGTTGCAGTATATTGAGATAGGTAATTAAATATTAGGTCGACCATATTGTATGAGTATTTATATATTATGATATTGGAGGAATTTAAGACTTAATCCTTAACTTAAGATTTAGGAAATTTAATTATAGATTTGGTTGAGTTTTGGGTCAAGGCTATACATATAGCATATGGGTATTGTTAATATCAAAATCTTATTGTGACTGAATAGATTACCTTAGTTTGGAAGCTCAACGAAAGAAAAAGGCTCAAGTTCCAGAATAATTATTTGATCGTTTGAGACAAATAGATTTCTAAACCCTTGTTAAGTGTATGAAATTTGTGTATTTCCTTGTAATATGTTTTTGTGGGTAATGAGACATGGTGATGGGTTGACTTGTCCACATTGATTAATTGTAATAATGAAAAGGTATAATTAATGACAATGTTATTAATTGTTTGTGTGTGATGTGTTGAGAATTGTTCGAAAGACTTCGTTGAAGGATATTTTTCTAATAAAATAATTAAAAATTGAATATATCACAGGTAAGGGTGAAAGATGGGGGTCTTGTACCAATGGTTTGACGAGCATTGGTACGAGTACCAGTGTTATAGGAAAAATTTATTACTATATAATGCGGATTGTAATTCAAGAATGCCAAAACTTATGAAATTAGTTGATATATTATTGATTAAACTTATTATGTGTGGTTAGGCTCTTTATGGAATCCGTTTACTTGTGATAGATGAGGTGATTACATATCATATCAATATTTGATTGAAACGCATCATCCCTTTTATTGAAATCATATTGTGTACATGCATTAAGATGAGATTGAGTATAAGTTGGGCACGTAGAGATCGTCCGTGCTGAAAATGGTGATATGTTAAGATTATAACTTGGGCACGTTACGTGAAGATTGTCCATGTAGAATTTGTTTGATTTATGATAGTGGTTTGAGATTATCCACACAGACACATGATGATCATCCGTGTCGGTATATGGACCTTCAGATTCCCCCATGGGTCATGAGACGACAATATCTTGTATATACGATTGAGAGAGTACTTGGTATTCTGAGGCATATCATTTCATGGTATCATATTGCATTGCATCCCATGACATCCCTCATTCTTGAAGATTTTGAGTTTTATTGGTGGTTGAAGTACTTGATATTTGATGAACTTGGTACTGTGCGTTGCCGATATCGTGAGTGCCCTTTTATGAAAGTTGTGATTAATGAATATTGTGTTTGTTGTTGATGATAAGTAATTTGTTAAAGTGATTGTTGTTGAGTTGGGTGCTATGTAAACTGTGAACTGTTAGATTGGGATGGTTTTATGTAGGTTGTAGTTGTGGAGGTTCAGTTAGAGTGTAAGGAGTACCCATATTTTATTTCCTTAGCTTGTGTTCAGAAGTTTACTTGCTGAGTACCATGTGGCTTGGTACCCACCACTTGCTTCTACGGTTTTTTTTGTAGGTTATGATCCTTGATTTTGTGATACTTTCCTTCCTCTTATTTTTCAGAGGCTTCTTGGAGATATGTGCGGTAATTGTTTGTCATCTCAACATACCTTCTTCTTCTTCTTAATTATGCTCTTGTTCTATTCTAGAAACAATGTCTTATCAGACTTGTACTTTTCTATTCAATTGTAATACTTTAGAGACTTGTACACGTGACAACTAAATTTTTGGGGTACTTTTGAGTTGATTATGAAATTTCTGCATTTCTTTTGTAATGGTTGAGTTTAGTCTGACTTGTTTTCGCGGGATAAGACGAGTAGCATCACATCTATTTTTTGTCATGACCTAAAGATGGGTGTGACGTCTTATCCCACCAAGATAAGTCATCTTAAAACTTAATCACCTAATTATGTACGAAAATAAAACGAACGTCCAATAACAATACAACTTAGTTCAATTCCCAAAACCTGGTTGTCATCATGTGCAGAAACCTCTAATTTATATACTAGAATTGAAATAAAACAAGTCTAAAATGACGTTGTCTTTCAAGTAAAAACGAAATCATAAACGGGAGTAGGAACGTTCACTGAGATGACAAACAACTACCTCAAAAATTTGTACAAGCAAGCGGTGAGTATCCAACTACACGGTACCCAACAAGCAAGCCTCTAAATTACAAGATAAGAGAACAAAATACGAGTATTAATTACACCCTATCCGAACCTCCACACTACAACCTGCATAGAACCAGCCCAACCTAACAGTTCATAGTTCACAAAGCACACTCACAAGATCAGCAAAACACAAGTTCAAGTTCACCAATGATCAAAATGTGCAATGCCATGCAATGGAATGTCAAATACAATAATAAATGTATGACCTAATGATACACATCCGATGTCTCTCAATCTGGGATCCATGGGGGACATATTTGTCCATGCAACCATCGTGGCGTGCGATACGATCCTCGATAATAGTAACCATTGCAGCGCGTGATGCATCCCTCTAAATATAATATCCATCGCGACGCGTGATACGACCCTTGAAATGGTACATCCTCTTATCACATAACACTTATCACAATCACGTTTAGGAACCAATGCAAATGACATATTAAAACTAATAATGAGGAAATAACCATTTTGATAAAAAAAACACAATTCACAACAATGCAACCATAATGCAACATCAAAAAATAAGCAACAAGTCAAAATCATTCTCAAACAACACATAAGAAAATACACAAATTTCATACGCTTACCAAGGGTTTAAAAATCGACTTGCCTAAGTCAATCGAATAATCACTCTGGGATTTGAGCCTTCCCTTTCCGTTGAGCTTCCAAATCGATGCAATCTATTCAAGTATATATTCAAAATAAGGTTTCGGAACTAACAGTACACACATTATTATGTGTTTAATGTTAGGTAGTGGAGCGTGATTAATTTTAGGTTTTCCTATTTATTCTCTATTTTAGGCTTTGCTATTTATTCTTTGTAACCAAAAATACTCTGATTTATTAATAAAAATATACCTCACCGCCGTGGAAGTTTACTCACGGGGTGTTACCACGAAATATTGGGTTTTCTCTTTCTCTCTCTAGATCTCTCATCTCTTTCTCTTGAAAGTTCTTGTGTTCTTCATTCATCTAGTGTGTGTGCGTGAATTTGATCCTAACAACTGGTATCAGAGCTACGGAGATTCAACACGATCACTGAAGATGGATAGTTCGAAGCTTGGAATCAAGAAGTTTGATGGATCCGATTTCAGTTTCTGGAAGACGCAGATAGAAGATTATCTGTAACAGAAAGATCTTCACGAACCGTCGATCGGGGTGAAGCCGGAATCCATGACGGAGGAGAAGTGGAAACTCAAGGATCGCCAGGCTCTAGGGTTGATCCGGTTGACTTTGTCAAGAAACGTGGCGTTTAACATCGTGAAGGAGAAGACTACGTCCGTTCTGTTGAAGTCACTGTCAAACATGTATGAAAAACCATCGTCTATGAAAAAGGTATATTTGATGCGTAGATTGTTCAATTAATAGATGTCTGAGAATGGATCCGTTTCTGATCATATAAACGAGTTCAATATGATTGTGAGTCAACTTAATTCTGTGGACATTAATTTCGAAGATGAAATTAAGGCGTTGATTTTGATGTCATCTCTGCCCGAGTCTTGGGATACTGTTGTTGCTGCGATTAGCAGTTCCCGTGGATCTGAGAAACTGAAGTTTGATGAAATCCGTGATGTTGTTCTTAGCGAAAGTATTCGCAAATGAGAAGTGGGAGATTCATCGGGCAGTGCTCTCAGCGTTGATCGAAGGGGAAGAAGTAAGACGAAAGGCCAAAATCAACATGGTCGATCAAAATCAAAGAATCGAGGAAAATCCCTGAACAGATCAAACGTGACTTGTTGGAACTTTGGAGAAAAAGGGCACTTTCGGACGAACTGTACAAAGCCAAAGAAGAAACAGAATCAGAAATTTGGAGATGACAATGATTCTGTAAATTCAGCAGAGGACATTGGGGATGCTCTAATCCTTAGTGCGAATAGCCCGGTTGAATCATGGATTTTGGATTACGGTGCATCTTTCCATTCGTCTCCAAGCAAGGAGTTGTTCCAAAATTTCAAATCTGGAAATTTTGGAAAAGTATATCTTGCTGACAATAAAGCCTTAGAGATTGAAGGAAAGGGGGATGTTTGCATAAATACCATCTCTGGAAACCAGTGGACATTGGAGGATGTCAGATATATTCCTGGGATCAAGAAAAATCTGATCTCTGTTGGTCAGTTGGATAGCACGGGATATGCAGCAGAGTTTGGGAAAGGTTCGTGGAAGATCGTGAAAGGTGCTATGTTAGTAGCTCGTTTCACCAAATCTGGAACCTTGTACACCACTGCAGGGTGTATAAACATGGCCGCTGTTGCTGAAGGNGAGCACTTTCGGACAAACTGTACAAAGCCAAAGAAGAAACAGAATCAGAAATTTGGAGATGGCAATGATTCTGTAAATTCAGCAGAGGACATTGGGGATGCTCTAATCCTTAGTGCGAATAGCCCGGTTGAATCATGGATTTTGGATTACGGTGCATCTTTCCATTCGTCTCCAAGCAAGGAGTTGTTCCAAAATTTCAAATCTGGAAATTTTGGAAAAGTATATCTTGCTGACAATAAAGCCTTAGAGATTGAAGGAAAGGGGGATGTTTGCATAAAGACCACCTCGGGAAACCAGTGGACATTGGAGGATGTCAGATATATTCCTGGGATCAAGAAAAATCTGATCTCTGTTGGTCAGTTGGATAGCACGGGATATGCAGCATAGTTTGGGAAAGGTTCGTGGAAGATCGTGAAAGGTGCTATAGTAGTAGCTCATGGCACCAAATCTGGAACCTTGTACACCATTGCAGGGTGTGTAAACATGGACGCTGTTGCTGAAGGTGCTTCCGGTTCATGTCTGTGGCACAACATACTTGGACACATGAGTACTAAAGGAATGAAGATGCTGGTTGCAAAAGGAGCATTAGAGGGTCTGAAGTCTGTTGATATGGGTCTTTGCGAGAGCTGTGTTATGGGCAAACAGAAAAGAGTAAGCTTAACAAAGACTCCTAGAGAGCCAAAGAAAGTGCGGTTGGAAATGGTCCATACAGATGTTTGGGGTCCATCTCCAGTATCATCACTTGGAGGATTCAGATTCTATGTTACCTTCATTGATGATTTCAGCAGGAAGGTATGAGTTTACTTCTTGAAGCATAAGTCAAATGTGTTTGCAACTTTCAAGAAGTGGAAAGCTGAAGTTGAGAATCAGACCGGTTTGAAAGTCAAATGCCTAAGGTCTGACAATGGAGGAGAGTATGACAAATCAGAGTTCAAGGCATTATGTGCAGCTGAGGGAATCAGATTGATGAGAACAGTTCCTGGTAAGGCAAGGCAGAATGGAATTGCTGAGAGGATGAACAGAACATTGAATGAGCGTGCAAGGAATATGAGGATACACTGTGTGCTGCCCAAAACACTTTGGGCGGATGTTGTGAGCACAACTGCATACTTGATCAACAGGGCACCATCATTCCTTTAGGGTTCAAGATTCTAGAGGAGGTGTGGACAGGAAAAGAACTCAAGTACTCACACTTGAGGACTTTTGGTTGCGCTGCTTATGTTCATGTTGATCCAGAAAAGAGAGACAACCTTGATGCCAAGGATGTGAAGTGTTACTTCATAGGATATGGTTCTGATTTGTTTGGTTACAGGTTTTGGGATGACAAGAACAGAAAGATCCTGAGACATTGTGACGTGACATTTGATGAGTCTGTCCTGTACAAGGATAGAGAGCAGAAGGTTCTAGAGATTACAAAGCAAGTGGGAGTTGAGGTTGAGTTGGAGAAGAGTAACACCAGAGATGTCGAAGAAAATACTCAACCAACTCCTACTGAAGAATCTGAAGTGGAGCAAGTTACATCGCAGGTGTTAAGGAGATCATCCAGATCCATCAGGGAACCAGATAGGTATTCACCTTCATTACACTATCTATTGCTGACTGATGAGGGGGAACCAGAGTCTTTTGATGAGGCCCTACAGGTGGAGGATTCGATCAAGTGGGAGCAGGCCATGGATGATGAGATGAGGTCACTTGAGAAGAATGACACATGAGTGTTGAATGAGCTGCCTGCAGGGAAGAGAGCATTGCTGAACAAGTGGGTGTTCAGAATCAAGACTGAACCAGATGGCAAAAGAAGGTTCAAGGCTCGTTTAGTGGTTAAAGGATATTCACAAAGGAAAGGTATTGATTATACTGAAATATTCTCTCCTGTTGTGAAGTTAACCTCTATTCGATTTCTGTTGACTGTTGTTGCATCGGAGAATTTGCATCTAGAGCAAATGGATGTAAAAACAATGTTTTTACATGGAGATCTGGACAAAGAGATCTATATGCAGCAACCGGAAGGATTTGTGGTTCCAGGCAAGGAACACATGGTGTGCAAGCTCACCAGGAGCTTGTATGGACTAAAGCAAGCACCAAGGCAGTGGTACAAGAAGTTTGACTCCTTCATGACCAAGAGTGGATTCTGCAAAGCTGAAAAGGATCCTTGTTGTCACTTCAAGAAATACACTGATTCATATGTCTTTCTACTCTTGTATGTGGATGATATGTTGATTGCAGGATCTAGTATGAGGGAGATTAACAATCTGAAGACAAGGTTGTCTGCAGCATTTGAGATCAAAGATTTGGGTCCAGCAAAACAAATTTTGGGGATGAAGATTTCTCGGGATAGATCTGCTGGCACTTTAAATCTATCTCAGGAGTTGTACATTGAGAAGGTGTTGAGCAGATTCAGGGTTAATGATGCTAAACCCAAGACTACTCCATTGGCAAATCACTTTAAATTGTCAAAGGAGCAGTCACCCAAGACTGCCGAGGAGCGTGATCACATGGCACTTGTTCCATATGCTTCAGCAATTGGTAGTTTGATGTATGTTATGGTATGCACTAGACCTGATATAGCACATGCAGTGGGAGTTGTTAGCAGGTACATGACAAACCCTGGGAAAGAGCATTCGGAAGCTGTGAAGTGGCTTCTGAGATATCTGAGAGGTACATCCAGTACTTCACTTTGTTTTGGCAAAGGCAAGGTGACTCTACAGGGTTTTGTGGATGCTGATCTTGGTAGGGGATGTTGACTCGAGCAAGAGTACATCCGGGTACATTTATACCATAGGTGGAACAACAGTGAGTTGGATGTCCAGGCTTCAGAAGTGTGTTTCTCTTTCATCTACTAAAGCTGAGTATGTGGCAATAGCTGAAGCTCGGAAAGAGATGATATGGCTGGCAGATTATCTTGAGGAATTGGGCAAGAAGCAGAGCGAGAAGATTCTTTACTCAGATAGCCAGAGTGCCATACAGTTGGTGAAAAATCCAGCCTATCATTCGAAGACAAAGCACATCAGAAGGCGTGGAGGATGGTTATATGTGCTTGGAGAAGATAGAGGGTGCAAAGAACCCGACAGACATGTTGACGAAATGTGTTGATGTTGGGAAACTGAGGTTATGTAAAACCTCGGTTGGTCTTCTGTAGTTGTTGCTACAGATGTTGCGGTGCGGTAAAGATGTTGATGATGAAGAGATTTTTTGAGAATGTATTTTTTGGATGACTGAGTCAGTCTCCAAGTGGGAGAATTGTTAGGTAGTGGAGCCTGATTAATTTTAGGTTTTCCTATTTATTCTCTATTTTAGGCTTTCCTATTTATTCTCTGTAACAAAAAATACTCTGATTTATTTATAAAAATATACCTCACCGCCGTGAAGTTTACTCACGGGGTGTTACCACGAAATATTGGGTTTTCTCTTTCTCTCTCTAGATCTCTCATCTCTTTCTCTTGAAAGTTCTTGTGTTCTTCATTCATCTAGTGTGTGTGCGTGAATTTGATCCTAACATTTAACCTTAACCTTAAAATTCACCCAAATTTATAATCAAATTCCAATTTTTTTAGTATCATAATTCGGATGATACTCACAAAATACTAGTCATCTAATATTTAAATATACATTCCAATATATCAAAACTTGAATCATAATATAATAACTTAAATATAAAAAATTACGCCCAAATGACGTCAAACAATACATTGGAGAATTGTATAAATTTCCATCCTAATTTACCATCTGCATTCTTATATACATTGAAAGGAATATAATGATAATTATAATACTAGCACCGTTACATGTGCAAAGCCGCCAGAGCAAGGCATCAATATCATGTGAAATCACCACTGCCCCCTTCCCTTTACTATCACTACTACTATATCAATAATAATTTGATAATAATAATAATACATGAATCACCACTGCCATCCTCACATTATATCACTACTAATATACTAATTTAATAATAATATAAAACTAATGGTTGCCTTCAATAGTTTCAAAACCCACGAATCACCACTACCCCATTAATTAATGAGTAATTAGTGTAAACAACCTTCCAGAATCAATTGATATAAAATAGAATTGGATCTAAATCGAGATTGCTTATCAGGAGGTCGAATCTTTGTTTCTGATCTTGCACGAAGTCTCATCTAGGGTAGTATTCTTTCACATTATTTCTTTGAATTTTGAATAAAAATTATAAGTTAAAAGTACTAAATTTCATCAACTTATTTTTAATATAAGTGGTATAAATGGTATAGGATCTTAAATAAATTATCACTTTAGTCCACTAACTATCGATTTAGTAATTATCTATATTTATTCATCCATTAATTAATTTAAGTTAAACGAATATTTAAAATTTTCAAAAATGACCTTTTGGGTCATCACATTTTTGGATCGTGACGAAATAAAAATAGTGAAAAAGGACATTAGGTGGATTCAAACCCCGTCTCCAGGGTGATTCCTCTAGGCTCTAGTTTGTATCAATGACATTAGGACAAATATATGCTCCTCATAGGTGTACTGTTAATTATACTATAGTTTCTGTCAGTTTTTCAAGATAAACATACATATATTGTCCTCTGCTTGAACCCAAGTGATGAGTGAAAAAATTAGACACATGTCCCTTTTTAATTGGTAACTTCATAATTAGTTAGTACACATAATTATTGATACTAGTTTCACGGCATGTGTGTTGCACGTGTGTATAGTATCATATAGTATACGATGTTGTGAATAGAATTATTATTATTACTAAACTAAAGGTTTTTAGTAAATGATTTTAATTGAAAGAACAAAAAACATGTTTTTATATGATTAAGACAAATTGTCATAGTGTTATTTTTTTAGATCAAAATAACTTAATATCACTGAAACATTTTAAAATACATTCAAAGATTAAATATTGAGAGGAGTGGGATTTCATTAGTAGTATTTTTTTACTTCACTCAATTTTGTAAACAAATTTAACCAATAAAATAAAAAGTCAATATCAAAAAAGTCACCAATAGTCTTTCTTCTTAAGGTAATGACCATAAATAACATACACCATTCAAGTACAATTTTTCTCTTAAATATTCATTAAAATTTAGTATGCGCAAGACACTAACAATGGTAACCACAAATATTTCAAAAGTTTATCTTTATAGCTAGTATATGTTTAAAAAATATTACTTCCTCCGTTTCAAAAAGAATGACTCCTTTCTATTTTAGTCTGTGTTAAAAAGAATGACCTCTTGTTTTTGGTAACATTTTAATTTCAACTTTCCACGTGACATGTTTAAGACCACAAGATTAAAGAACAATTTTATACATTTGACATAACTTTAGTTTAGGACTACATGATTCAAAAGTTTTTTTTTAAACTCCGTGCCAAGTCAAAATAGACAATCTTTGTAAAACGGAGGGAGTATTACTCAATGAATATTTTAATACGACTATCATAGAAAGGTAATTTTTTACAAAATATATATATATATATATATATATAT
>NC_028646.1:39541765-39544212 GCF_001406875.1 Solanum pennellii | reverse complement strand
TATATATAGTGAATGTCATCAATGTTATAAGTAGAATGTTATAAAAAAAAATGTTACATCAAAATTAGTTGTAAAGACAATTATGTCATTACAGTGAATGTTGTAATAATGAATGATGTTTTAATAGAGGTTTGAGTGCATGTCAAATATTTAGCTTGACCAATTCTTTGTTTCAGATAAGTAGCATCATATAATCTTAATATATGAACAACATCATCTATGGTGAAAAATATTTCATTTCTTTAAGTTTCTACCTTATCGTTGCAGAATTGTAGTGATCTCTTTTTTTCTTTTGCTGCATACATATGATGTCTAATGAAAGTATCTTTTATCTTATAGAAGTTGTATCGTGATATAAAACATTAAGGTTTTTTCAATTTAAAAAATAGATGAATAAATTTAAAGTATTATTTTTTAGAATCTTTAATTTGATTTAAGATCATTTTATGATCCATCACAATATCTATTTTTAAATAGCTAGCAAATAGGGTATCTTATGACGTAACATTTTCTTAGATTAAGTGAACAAAAAATAAGAGGAAGTTTTTCCTTAAAAATTTCATATTCAATATAAATATAAAAAAGAAAAAATATATGGACATTTCATAGGCAATAACGAAGGAAATAGAAAATATATGTTTATACTATATTCACTCTAGTTTTTCATACGATTGAAATCTGTTGCCACCTTTAGTTTACATTCTTCATTCGTTTGTAATAACATATCTATTAAAAATTAATCAATATCTTATTAAAAGTTAAAGTGAAAATCGGTTTTTTGAAATAGTAGACTTAAAATCAAAGTCAATTTTATCAATAGACTACATTGATGCTAGTTGTTTTAGTTAAATTAGGAAGAATCTCCTTCTTTCGAGGGTAAAAGAATAAAAAATCAAAAAATAAAGAAGAAATATCTTACCCAATCACGTGTCTTTTTTCACATCTGTTTATTTTTATTGTCTCTTCTACAAGTTGATCTACTAATTTAGTACAAAAATAATTTACAATGTGTGCATTCTTCACTGTTCACTCATAATATGAACACTAATTATTAAATTCTCTCTCGAATAAAAAAATAAAAGAAATTAACAAAAAATAAAAACAAGAAAAGAGAAGCGAAAATCCCCCCACACTATATATAGAAGTTTCCTGTGTGAAAAAAAAGTTAATAGTTAATTGCATATTTCTTTGTTATCTTATTTTCTTCTTTATAATCTAAATTTTAATGTAATGAATCTCGACGTAAGATATGAATTGATTGAACATGAATAATTTTATGAAAATTTTAAATGAGTCAATTTTTCATAGGAAAGAGATCTGAAAAAATTTATAAAGAGTGAATGGTTGTGATTTATGATCGAAGAACATGAATTTTGAAATTCTTGTGAATATTCAAAGAGAACAAGTCTTTTTTTAATAAATAAATATGTAGGTTAATTAAAAGGGTATTAATGTTCTAAAATGGTATAAAATAATATTGAACTATGTATGTGATGAAATTGTAAGAAGAAAAATATGAGTGTGAATTGATAAATGATTTGTTACAATTTGGTCACCAACTCTTTCATATGTGATACCTTAAATTTCACTAAATTTCACACATAATCAACTGTTGCAAATTACACTTAAGATTTTTCAAGAAGAAGAAGAAGAATAGAATACATAAAAAAAACCTGTAGTTTAAAGGGGAGAGGAAAACCCTCTATTTATAACTAATAAATAGTATTATGAAAAGGTGCTAATTGTGGCTTATAAGAAAAGTTACAATCCTTCGAAAAGTCAGTACTCCATGAAAAAGTCACAACCCTTTGGAAAAGTTACAACCCTTTAAATAAATCACAACCCTTCGAAAAAGTCAGAACTCCTCTAAAATGTTACAACCATAAAAGAAGTCAACCTTTCATAAAAGTCATGATTCATATGAAAAGTCACAACCCTATAATTATTTTGAGTCATTGCTTATCAAAAAATTGCATGCTCGTCGGAAAACTAACATCTCATTGGAAAAGACACAACTCTTTAAAAAAGTCATAACCTTTTGAAACAGATATCACAGTCCTTCGAAAAGTCACAACTCATCTAAAATGTCAGTGTTGGGTTATGGGCCTTTTTCACTTCCTATGTGGATAAATAAAATCCCAATTTGGACCAACCCATTTTTGCCCATAGGCCCATTCTTATGAGTCAAATATAAGCCTATTTAGGTCTTATTTTCATACACACAGAGAGAGTTTTTTCAGCAGCCAAAAAGAGAGAAAGAAAGCAGTCTTCGCAGTCAAAATTCAGCCCTAACAGCCAACTTCAAATTGCGATTCCGCTTCGTTTCTTGTCCGATTGAGCTGATTTTTGGACAGCATATTATCTTCATCTCAATCTTTGATTAGGAACTGACAGAGTTGGATTTGGTGGCCTGCAGCTTCAGTTTTGCTGTCGTGAACAGTAGCTGC